>NC_092034.1:15271087-15585809 GCF_042242105.1 Pempheris klunzingeri
AATCATCGTTCTCATTATCAATTAATCTGTTGATTATTTTCTCAATTATCAAATGTCGGCAAATTGAGTCACAATTTCCCAGAGGCCAATGTGACTTCTTCCAGTGTCTTATTTTGTTTGACAGAACTGATACAAGATATTTAGTTTAAAATTATAGAGGAAACAAGCAGATCTTCACAATTAAGAACCTGGAACCAGATTATTTGGCCATTTTTTTTGAAACGACTGGAAAACAATTAGTCAACGATCAGACCTGTTGCTGATAAATATTCTGTCGTCGCAGCTCTGATTTCAGTGTTTTGGTTACTTTGCCATAAATTGTGCAGAAATTGCTGGTTCACTTCTACTGAAGACTCACTGGCCTGCTGAGTGAACACAATGTGGTTTCTGCGTGAAATGTATTCTATAAAACCACCTTCTCTTTTCTCTACAGATGTTGACCTATTTTTCAGCATTTGAAGTGTTCTTTGAAGAAAACCTACCAAAGCTCTTTGCACATTTCAAGAAAAATAACCTGACTCCGGATATTTATTTAATCGACTGGTGAGTCTTTTTTTTTTTTTTTGGTGTTCTGTGTCCTTTCTACCTCATTTCCTTTGTTGTCCACATAAACCACAGTGTTAATACCTTAAAAGGAGCCCTTTGAAATGCTTACCATTGTGTCATTTCACAGATTCAATATTTTATATATATATATATATATATATATATATATATATATATATATATATATATATATATATATATATATATATATATATATATATATATATATATATATATATATATATATATATATATATATATATATATATATATATATATATATATATATATATGTGAAGGAGGAGTAACACTCCACCTACATGCATGGTGCACTTTGTTCTCCATCCTGTCAAATGTGTGGCCTTTCTCACATTGAGCCTGTGAAGGTTTCACTGTCAGGTGGGTTTCTGAGTAAACAGGGCAGGCTGCCAGTGTGGACAGGGGTCTGTGCCTGTTTGGTCTCTAACCACTTATTCCTGTCTCTACTAAACTGTCACTATCAATAAATGGGGGGGGGGGCATTTGTCAGTATTATACAGTTGTATTTGGTACTACTATATACTATACTACTATAGAAGCAACCCACCTTGAAATGTGCATTAATGCTATACTGTATTGATGCACAGCTTCAAATGTAGCACATATATTCAGTGCTTGTCTCTTTTCATTTTTGCATCTTCTGTAGTTGAGTCACTGTACTGAGGTCAGCGTTTGTATTTTTGAACCTGGGCCCTACTTTTGAATGTTTTAGGGTTTGGTAGGAACAAAAAGTGTTGGCCCAGTAGATTGTCTCAGCTGGTTACCTCAGCTGTTATCCTTTGTGGCAACTCAAATCATCAAAGTACATCTACTACAAGTGCTTGTTTTCACTACTAACAGGCTCAGATTATTGTTCTAACAACGTTACAGAAAGGATCCCTACTCTGTTGGCGGGTCTTCTGTGAGGTTAAATGACTGAAGAGAATGGTATAACGGTTGTTTCACGGTTAAGCAAAAAGGATCTTACAGGTCTGTTTCTGTTGAGATTCATTCCACAGTGTTGTCAGACACTTCAAATAACAATCTGAGCCTGTCAGTGGCAGAAATGAGCATTTTTAGTGGTTGTGCTTTGATCAGGCAGTTTCCCTGAAGGATTACATTACAGCCATTGTAGGCAGTCACGTCAAACCCAAAATATGGAAAACTACACTCCAGGGTTAGAAAATCCAGAAGTTATCCTTTAAGCGCGTCGTCCCTCTCCCTCCAGGATCTTCACTCTGTACAGCAAGTCTCTGCCGCTGGACCTGGCCTGTCGGGTGTGGGACGTGTTCTGCAGAGACAACGAGGAGTTCTTGTTCCGCACGGGGCTGGGCCTGCTGCGTCTCTACCAGGACGTCCTCACCTCCATGGACTTCATCCACATGGCGCAGTTCCTCACGCGCCTGCCCGACCTCATTCCTGCCGAGCAGCTCTTCCAGCACATTGCCGCAATTCACATGACCAGCCGCAACAGGAAGTGGGCGCAGGTAGGGTGCTGCAGCTTTACCTACCCCTGGCAGGTTTTTGCTTGATACTGTTGCTAACATGTTTTTTTAACTGCACCCCCTTCCGTCTGCTCAGGTCCTGCAGGCGTTACAGAAGGATCAGGAGCGAGGCAGCCCGGTGCTGAAGCGCTAAGCTGAGATCAGAGGAAAAGCGTCACATACTAAGGGACTCAACCAGAAAAATGGACTCTAAGCAAGCCGGATGCACCTGAGAAAGACCTTTGCTCAACTTCAACGGGACACATCTGGTTGTAGCCGCTGTGATAAACCTCTCCAGAGCCGTGTCACTGCTCTAACTGGACCCAGGACTCTGGAGGGTGGTCTGTCAGTGATGAGGGAGGGGTGTTCTAAAGGAATACGAGGCCTTATATATCTCCCACCACCCCCTCCTCTGCTCTGCTCAGAGACCCAGCAATGGACTGGAAAGTGTAGCTGGTGGAGGCTGAAGAATGTATCGCACACTCCCACACACACACATACCAACCAGGTCTCCGCAGACCAGAGGAAACCACGCAGATAGCAGTTACCGCTCAAATCCTCCTCCGCTTCTCTGCTGTCAACTCTTTCTGCCTCCAGCTCCACCTGTCTTTTCTTTAAGTTTAGCTATTTCTTTATGTTTTCCATCTTCAACTCCCCACTCTCTAAAGAATAACAGTCAGGGAAAGTCCTAGAGTGACACCTCCAGAGTCAGACCTGTGAACGACGTCAGCTAGTGTCTTTCTGTGTCTCTTCTGCACCCAGTCCATTCCTTCGTTCACGTCCTCTGAGCTCGGTGGTGTCTCTTGGCCTGTGTGCAGTTCAGTTGTCAGTACAAGCCTGTTTCTCGAACCATTCCACGAAGTCACCTCTCAGTTAAAGCCGAAGATGCACACGACCCTTTGCGCTGTCGGTTAAACACCCGAAGACAAAGCGCTGCATTGTTACATGAAAGGAAATGTTTGAACCGTCTTAAAAGAGGCGATAGGCTGCCTGTAAAATGTGTTTTACAGTATGTTCTTGTCAATGAAACTGGAGTAAATAATGAGTTAAGTGGCTGTTTGACACACTGCACAGTGTCAGACATGGCCTCCCCCTGCCCTTAATGTTTGAAGTACATTTCATCCTGTTGGTGTTCTGATCCCTGATGTCTTGGTGTGAGTGTGACGTCTTTAGATTCTTAATTTATTTAATATTTATCAAAAGGACGATGGGACTTGTTCCGGTCAAATGAAGGGTTACTGCTGGGCCTCACCCAAACTTGTCTGGAGTGCCTCCTTGCTTGATCTTAAACAACACTGAAGCGTAGGCAAGAAGCTGTGACTCGAGTGGCATTGTTCATGTACTAGCCTGTGTGCCTGAAGGATTAAAAGTGCAATAGAGGCAGATCACTTCATTCATTCATTTTGTACATCAGCGTAACTAAGACAGGCGATATTCAAGAAGGTTCGGCCACTATGCTGTCAATGTGGGGATCATTGTGGCAGAATGGCACATGAAGAATATGCTGAATTAGTTATTAGCAGTTCCTGTTTACAGTGTACACAAGGATGTGCAGGCAACGATCACTGGATTACTTTGAAACTGAAGAAAACTTAAAAACATGATGATTCTCAGGCAAGTTCTGCTCTCATAAGGAGGTCTTTTTTTTTTTTTCTTTAATTTCCAAGCTGATTTATGGGATGTTTATTCGTGACTTAATGATATCCTAGGGAACTGGAAGTCACACTGAATCCTACAATATGCCTATCATGTCCGTGTGTTTTAAATTTGACTGAGTTATGACTCATGAGCCGCGAGCCACAGCTGCTGCTCCAGTTCTTTTTAGAACACCAGCCCGCACCTGTTCTCATCATCTCACGCAGCACCCTCTGCCTACCACCTCTCCATCCACACTCCCCCTTCAACTCCCCCGCATCCGCCTGGAGAGGCCTCACAGCAGAGAACCTCTGCTCGGAAGCAACACAGGACGCGCTGGGTATCGAATGCAAAACATTCCCTTGTTCCAGCTTCTCACTCGTGAGGATTTGCTGCTTTATTTGTATTTTTTGTGTCTTGTTTGATAGAACATTGAATATGTTCATTAATGGGATGGTTGATCAAACCAAGCGAGCAACTTGAGGACGTCGTCTAGTGACACTGTGATGTCCTCGATCAGCTCAGGCCAAGCAAAGCAACGCTTGGTAGCAGTAAAATTGCTTGTTTGGGTGGCAGGCTCTTGTTATTCCCCCCCCCCGACGCTGCATTCACTCTGTGGTTAATGTGTCATCCTGACCAGCAGTGGGTGGGGTCGTGTATTACCAGCACTGTGGTGATGAGCTAACATACCGTGGGCTGGACTGTGCAAACATAGTACGATACATTTTCTTGATGATGAAACAAGAACAGTGAAGCGCCGTCTCACTGTTGATGCCACGTTAGTGTGAAGTCTTCTCGTCATGCTGCTCTCACCTGCTCATTGGGTCAGAGTGGAGAAACGACGCTTGTCAGCGTGAACACAGTAACCGTCCCGTTTTTTACTCGTGAACCTGCTTCACCCGATGTGCTGTGCTACTGATCTCCATGTGTGATGGACTACCTTTTTGTCATGTTAGTGGTGTCTGTGTGTGCTTTCTGGACCACAGCAAAACAGGAAGCGCCTTTCATTCGTACATCATCCCGCTAACAGGCGCCGTCGGTGTGTGTTGACATCAGCTGAGCACCACGCTGCACACTTTCTCATCTCCCCTCTCGACTAGCCCCCCTCCCTCCCCCCGCTGCACCAGTGTGTGGTGACACACTGCAGGACTGCAATAAAGCTTTTTGCACATACATGGAAGCCTTTGAGTTGTGCCTCATATCACCACTTTGTCATCACTCGCAGGTTTAAAAGGGTTGTTGGTCCATTTATTTTTCTTTCTTTTTGGTTTTTGTGCTTTAAGTAGTTACCCAACTGAAGTGTGTGTGTGTGTGTGTGTGTTTCATGTGTATATGTGGTTAATCAGAATTTTCAGAATGAGATCTGTTAGTTACTAGTTGTTACATTAACGGCTGGCTTGTGTATCCACTGACCCTCCCAGCTCTACCAACACTACCTGCTTCCTGCCCCCTCCATCTTAGAGCACACACTGTACGATCCACAGCAGTCACAAACAGACTTCAATCAAACTACATTTGAGTAAAAGTGTAATCTGCTGTTTGATTCGCTGGATATTTGTTCTTTTCTGGGTTCTGTTTGCTATGAATTGTCTTTTTGTTTGTTTCCCCTCAGAGACCCGTGTACTGTAGAGGACTGATAGACATACATGGAGACAGCACAGGGTTACCATGCAGCTGTATCTCACTTGAAATGTATATAAACAATGGTTTTATTAAAATAAAGAGGTGTACATATTCAACGGGGAGCAGTTCGCTCTTTCTTTGCTCACTTTTTACAGGCAGTGCACAAAAACACTGAAGACTTCCTAACGTGAAGAGCAAAACATTCTCCGTGGGTTAGTCCCTCTGAGCGCCCCCCCCCCCCCCGTCACTGTCACTCATTTTGTTAATATAAAAAGAGAAGTGCAGCTTTAAGCCAAACATAGCAAGCCTTGTTGCAGCATTGCATTCTGGTTATGCATTCCTGTGTTACTGTTCTACCCCTCAGCTCTTTGACTCTCAGTGAATGATGCTCTGTGCTAAAGGAGCACTTCACCAATTTCTTCAGTACAAATCCACGTGTGAAAACAGCTGTATAAAGTCTTTGTGGCTCTGCAGTGGGCTCTCTAAGGTCTGAGGAAATCACCCCGACGACGCCAGTGGGGTTGTTTGCTTGTTTTTCATCAAGTGCATTATGGGAAATTGGATCTGGTGTTTGGGCTTCAAAGGGCAAATGTGGAGAAGAACAATTTGTAAATCAACATGTTTCTTAAATTTTTGTTAAAAATTCAGAATTGAACTACTTCTAGTAGTCGCTACGGCATCTTGGGCGTTTGATTGAGAATGAGAGCGGGGGACGTAACGCCAGTCACTGCTGAGCACTTCTGTCTGTCATCTTGTAGATGCTGGAAAACTGGGAGCCCTTTTGTTCTCCTTGGACGCCTTTTATTCTATAATGACTAAAGAGTTTTTAGGGCCAGTGCAACGATTGCGGCGACTGGTTTTGCTACTCTTTGCTCTGAGCTGCATCTCTGGGCTAACCACAAGTGCATCCTCTGCAGTCTACCCTCACCTTTTCGAAATACTAAGTGGAAAGTTTCTGTCACAGGCAACTTCAGTCCCCTTGAAACCACAGCCGCCGCCTCCTCTTCCACACCAATGACACCTTTTTTTTTCTCCTAAACCCTTTTGATCTTGATAAACGTAACACCGCGCATCTGTCGCTGAGAAGCCCTTTACTGCAGGTGAAGAGCAGCTGCATTACTGACCTGACCATCGGACATATCGAGCCATCATGAGGAACAGTCGCATCCTTCTGCTCTGCATCCTGGGAGCTGCTCTGCTGTCCTCAGTGATGAGCAACAGTAAGATCTGATCGTGTCGACTTACTGTGTTACAGGTTATTTCTCCAACGGTCTGACGGAACATTCTTTTCCATGCTGTTCCTCAGGTTCTGCAGGAGGTCCTGACGAGTGCTGCTTCAAGTACTACCCAAGAAGACTGAACAAAAACCTCATCCGCTCATATTACATGACTGATTACCGCTGCTCGAAGACTGGAGCCATGTAAGTGCTGAACACTCACTTTACTTTGCCCTCAATATGTTTCACACAATGATCTAAAATAATTACAAGTTATGGACATTTAAAAAAAAAAAAAAAAAAATCCATACATTTTTCCATACAAAAATTCATAAATGCTGCACACGTCATTTTTACTATTATAGATAATTATATACACATTTTCATTTCCTCATTAGATAAACAGTGAATTGAATAAATCTTGAATTTGTTATTCGTTATAAACCCTAATTTTGGTCTCTACTTACTATGTTCTACTTTGTATATATCTTTCTTTAAGATGATAACTAATAAAACACTAAACACTAAAGTTTTCCCCTCCCTCCTCTCAGTCTGGTTACACAGAAGTCTCGTCACATCTGCGTGGACCCGAGTCTCTCCTGGGTCGAGACCATCATGAGAAGCCTGGACGAAAAGACCTTTTAAACCAGCCGCCTCCTCGTCCTCCTTCGAGCTACTTTATTCGTGGCTTTTGTTTTGCTTCATCGTATCACATCATGCAGGATGAAATGCATGTTACAACCTGGTATTAATGTGAAAATCTGTTAAAGTGAGCCTGCATAAGCCTTCTCCTCTCTGTCTGTCATTGCTCTTGGATGCAACACTGTATTTTAAAAGCCAAAGAAATAAACAGTTTGCCTTCACACTTGATATATCTTCTTCTCCATTCTCTCCGATCTGTTCCACAAAGTCTTACGGTCTGGTAAGGCCTGAGGCATTTCTCTGGGGCAGTGGTGCTTTTTGCACTATTTGGGCGGTAAGACAATATTCTAAGAAAGCAGCCCCTCCTCTGCTCTGAGGAGACTGACAGTAGAGTTCAGTAGGTTTGGCTCAATGTGCAATTACTGAGGCTCAATTATGTGATCAACAGCCTGCGTCTGTTAATGCAGGTGAAGACTAATATGTCTGAAGTTTACTGCCTGACTACACAGTGGGAAACATTTCCTGTTAACATTGTCATTGGAGGGATGCTAGCATGCTAATGTTAGCCTTTAATTAAAGCACCACTGCGCCCCGAGCCTCGTGTGACCCCTGACTCTTAGTGTCGTGTAAAGAGTGATGGCCAAAGAGGGGCAAAGCTTAAGTTACGTTCAGATTCAGCAGGCTATTTCAAACGTGCTTCCTTTTGAGGGAGCTTCAGCCTCCTGAGATCTCTCCACACATTATAATTAAATGTTGCAAAAATAGTATGACGGCAAAAATATGGTGAACATGCATGTAGCGTGGAAAACATCAGCAATCTGTACTTCCTGTAAACCCTGAACAGCTACAAGGTGGATAGCTGCTGAAATAAACTAAAATAGTGTTCTGTAGGTGTGTGTTTTAACTGAACAAGCAGACACTCTATCACACAAGCAACGATCAGCCTGTTTGTTGTGGTGTCTGTGGTGTTCTGTCCATTCTGCAGTTTATATCCCACTGCCCACGGGGACACATACAGCCTTTCTCAGGTGAGAGAAACTCCACTGAAAATATCTTCTACTGTTTTATTCTTGCATAAATATGTCACAATTATCATCAGTAATAACCCCTATGACATCCTAAGACGGTCTGTTTGGAGAGTTTATAGTTTATAGTAGAAGTATTCTATATATTCAGCTGTCATTATGTATTTCATGTATTTCATATTTATGTATAATGTCATTTGTTTTCTTAAACCATACTTTTCATAAGTTTGTTCATACATTGTGCTCCCTATCACTCATATGTCAGCCATTGCTGCAGAAATTCTCCTGTCCAATTTAACCAACACTTTTATGATATTCCACCTCCTGTGAAGTAGATCTGATTGGCTCCAGTAGGACCTGCTAGCTAAAGTCTACATGTATTTCCTACGGCGAGCGAGGGGAGGAGCCTCTCACTGCACGGAAGCTTCAAGTCAATCAAAGTCGACAAGGTTGTGAGTTCAACAAGACAAATACACACCCAGCAGATGTGGACCCTGTTTAAATGCAAATCTTGGCACATCCAAATACACTGAATACACAGTTTGCAAAGGTTAATTGTGGTTTAAGTTTCACTGTGATGTTTGGAAGAGTTTGATAAATAAAGTTGAGAAGATATACACTTTATTTATCAAGAATAAATCACACTGTCACAATCATTTCATGAGAAGAGGGAGAAAAACATTTGATTCCAACTTTATGGGCAACAGTGAATTATATTGTTATTTGTTATATGCAGTATTTAATCTTTGCTTGATTATCTTACCAGTTATTTAACTAGTTTTCTCTGTTGGAAGGTGGAGGACATTTTAGTTTGATCGTTTCTCTAAGACACTTCACATGATGCACTGACAAACACTTGTATGTTAATGAACAAGGGAATATATAATAAAGTAGTGTGTACACAGGGCGGCTCGGTAGCATCACATTGTCAACAGCTAGCATTAAACCTGTAATAAGCAGGGCTCTACTCCTATTTTCTCTCTACACATTATTTACACTTACTGGTAGAGGGTCCTGTATTGATCCACGTGGGAAATGGATTTGTGGACTTCACTTGGCCAACCGCATTTTAAGTGGTTTATCTTTTTTCCCCTGTAACTCAGATACAAAGGAAAGAGCTCGTGAAAGCACATCAGAGGATTTCAGTTGATCGAGTGATGGAGTAAAAGCAGGTTCTGATGTTTTTACAGGTTGCGATCTCTGAAAATATTTTTCTAAATTTAATGTATGTTGTATCCAAGACAATACAAGAAAGAGTCAAAAAGTTTTTGTTTTGTTGATTCGACCATTTAAAGCTTTTTAAAACTCTGAATTTCTATTGCTACCCCCGTCATGCACATTTAAACCCATCAAACATTAAAACCAACAACATGTACCTAATATGTTGCTGGCAGCTGGTGTCGATCACTATTTCGTTTCTTTTTCTTCATCCAGGTGGAAGGAAATGACAGCAGCAGCTCCATAAACATAGATCGCGCAATAGTGGTGTATTCAAGGTGAGTAGTTGTACGCACACATGTACAACACATGGCGTCGTGGTGTCAGCTGAAAATAAAGACAGAATGGATCCAAACTGAATGGAAAAGCTGTGAGGAGTCAGCTTCACTATTCAATGTGATGCCTGATTTTCTGAATGAAATAATGACTCCATTATCAGATGGATTATTAGATGAATAATGATTGATATGCGGCTCCTTTGCTCTTGTTTGTTGATTGTGATAAACAGCACGAAAGCTTTGTAAAATGTGTTCTCTGTCCTGTTGAACAAAATCTGGAAATAATTTGAAACAGTTTTTGGGGGGTATTTTAAAGAGAAGAGAGGTGGATGTGTTCAGGGCCCCGGGGGAGAATCTGAAACTGCACCCGGGCTTTGAAGCAAGCTGTCTGAATCCCTTTGTGCCACAGAAAACCTCCACTGGACTCCACTGAGTTCTTTCAAAATATTAGATTTTTTACACAATTAGAATTAAAACCAAGATAATAAAGTAGATATTGATCCAGAGTTAATAAGAACAATGCTGATAATAAGAATAGTGTAACGACAATGATGAAACAGTACAGCTAAGAAGCATTCATATGTAGATGAATAGTACATTTGAGATAAATATTGACACAATTTGGCGATGCACAAATTCTAAAACTAAAAGAAGTCTTTGATCAGGGTGAGATTCCTGCCAAAGAGCCACTTTGGGCCGATCGTCGTCGGATGACTCATCATTGTGTGCAGGACTCAGCGGTGGAGCTGATGTGCATTTCCCAGACCTTTCTGTCCGAGTCCCCACACCGACCATCATGGTGAGTGGACAGCTACGATAATAGGTACTTAATAATAGGTACACCTGTGCGGTCTAATGCAATCCAACACAAGATCCACTTTATGTAGCTTATGATTGGGACTTTTTGTTGGCATTCGTTTTGAGATGCGTTTATTCAATTATATATTTAAGTGGGGCTCAGTAACAATGGAAAAACCAGGAAGAGCAGCTAGATTTTAAAAGGACCTTACTGAAAATACCCCTCCTCCTCCCTTCAGGCCTCCCTATGGAGCCTCACCCCCACAACATATGAGCGTGCTGCCTGACTAACGTTACTGCTGGCCTGGGTAGTGAAGAAGAAGACATGCCACCACGGCTCCACCGCCGGGTCTCTAGTCGAGGACTGACGACCTCTTCCAGCTTTTCAGTCTGCGCCATGACCTCCTTAAAGGCTGGGTCAACGCCATAATCAGCCTTGTGTTAGACTCTGGTCATGTCCAATGAGTGCATTTGCAGTGTATGTGCTCACAGGTAGGTCATTTTATTAAAGCTAAACCAAAGACACCGTTTTCAAAATTGATTTCCTCATTTTTGGGTCAAACCGTTTCATTCATTGACCGCAACTGAAATAAGTTGCATACCCTGCCTTTAAGGGGGTCATAGTCAGCTTTGAGTTGGACCGGACTGCTGAGAGGTGTTTTTGATAGTTTGACAGATGTGTGACGATGACTCCAAACCAAAAAGCCTGGACCTGATGAAGCAGCTGTGTGCACCGAAGGACCCACAGCAGCTGTCAGTCTGGCTTTGACAGAAACATAATGTTGTGCAACAATTCACAAGGATAGTGACGTTTTGGAGAAAATGTCAAAACAGAGTAGAAAAAGAACATGTAGATCATAAACCCTTCAATATAAGATAGGAAACTGAATCTCTTTGGGTTGTGGACGTATTATAATACATCCATGACATCCCCAGAATGAGAATAAACCTCTCATTTGCAAAATGAACATCACACATATTGCATCAGATATTTCCACTCTGCAGTCCCTCGGTGGGAGTCATCAGGCAGGGTAACAGTCCCCTCTAGTGGGGGCTCTCCGTTTGTTGACTGTGTGCCAGAGTTAACAGTTTAGAGTGCACGGTGAAACCTGTGGCTGAAGACCGTCAGTGGCTCGTTCACTGAACATTCAACATGGAACCCAATCAGACCAACAAGATCAGGAGGAAGTTAAAAGACTCCTAAAACATGAAGAATTAGAAATGGAGTCTGTTGAAGAATACACTGTTTGGCTGTGTGCTAGTTCCTATATAGTATCCTATTAATGAATCTACTCTAGTGCTTATGAACACTGAAGAGAACGGCTTTGCCCATCACTGAAGAGAAACTACTACATCCTTGTGTTTATGGCACTTTGGTGTGACAGTCTGCTGCTGTTCAAACCCTCCATCAACTGACAGCATGATGGCTTACGGGCGTTTCTCTGCAGGGATCCTGTCTGTAATGTAGTCCGGTACTCTGAATAAGCACACAGCATGTTCACGTCCTGTAACTAAGATGATCTACTACACGTTTTTGTGCCTACCAGTCATTTTGAATCTGTGTACTAGAAATCAACAGCTGAAGGTCAAGTCTGTCTTTTCCCTCAGTTTATCAGTTTATTTTGTCTCCTTCATGCCGTCACATCTTAATCACCTGATGGACACCAAAAATATTCCACTTACCCTACATGCTGGTTAAACTTGTCTTGAGCAGAATGTGATCAAATGTCAGCAACACTCTTCATCACACATCATCAGAGATTGTGCTGAGATCTGCACCAGGAAACAAGCCTCAGATAAAGTCACTTAAAACCAGCTAATACGCTTTCAAAGGAGTGGCTCTTTCCATTGTAGTGACAAGTTAGAATTTGAATACCCTTGTTTGACCGTTGACTCTGGGGTCTACGGAGCCCACTTTGTGCTTATCATTATTCTTTGTAGATAACGTATGCACACAAATGATTAACTTGTCTCTGGCACGATCATTTGTTAGTTTGTGTCAGCAGGACACGTGTCCTGTGTTAGATGGCCATTTGTGCACACAAGATAATGTATTTAATGACAAAATAATAACTTTAATAAATTAGGCACAATGATTCTAATTCATCTTGCTATTCAATTTTAAAATTCAGTTCATTCAACATGTAAATCCATTTGTTTTCACGTTGATCATGTGTAATTTAAATACAATATCTAATAAAAAACAGTTTCAATTGGATTAATTCATTCATTGATTAGGATTAAACTTGTGTGTGAAAGGTCTGTTGTTATTCTGATGGGGCCCTCTAGGCTGCACATCTTTTTACTCTTTATTCTAGCCTAACACTAACCTTAGACTAACTAACTTTAGCCTAAAACTAACCTTAACCTAACATTAACATTAACCACTGGCTTAAAAATCAGCATTTTACCAATCTCCCAGTCCTCTGGTGTATTTCCCTGAAGGTGATTTATATCATAACTCCTCCACACACACACACACATATACACACACACACATACACACACACACACACACAGAGCCCTGCCCTCTGGTACATCCTGCATGTTTCCCGACATGTACTGCTGATAAACCGACAGATGGACCTACAGATGAAGTGACTTTCAAGTCTTTGAGGTTGTGATGTTGTCTTGTCTCTCTGCAGCACGTCTGTGTGTCCCTCGCTGCTTCCAGCCCTGATGGAGTGAAGCTTCTGTGTGTGAGCAGACAGAAACATGCACTGGACGGCTCAGCTCAGCGTGGCTCTGCTGAACATCTTATGGATCGTCTTCTTTTTACAACCAGATCCTTTCTCAGGTGAGAGAGGCGTAGTTGACCCTAAATGTGACATGATTTACTGTTTTCTGCTGCACTTTGTTGACATCCTACGACTTACTGTAGCAGCAGAAGTCGTGGTGTGGCAGCAGTAGTAGTTCTGGAACACTGGGAACTCATATTATGTGTGTGTGTGTTGATCCGCAGTGTCCGTACGGAGAAGAAGCTCTGACAGCTCTGATGAAGAGGGGCTGTTTGGAGAGTTTTGTATTCAGCTTCAGTCTGACATGAACTGGACATCACCTGTGCGTTCAGTCAACGTCAGCTCTGATGGAACCAACAGCACCAACACAACAGCTGGAGGTGAGCACCTCGTCTGGCCTTCACAGCCACTTCATGACTTGATATATAAGACAAAAAGTGTTTGGCATTCTTTGCTCATTTCCTTTTACCGCTGGCTTAATGGTTTTATTTGTAAGTGGAAAAAAAAAAAGATAATATGTCATAAACCATTCATTAAATATGTAGACAGCACTTAAGAATGCTCCTTTGTTCCATAGGAGTTAATCATTAGTTTTAAAGAGTATTACTGTTGATGAGAACAACATGCTGGAAATTCTTTAAAATTATTTCTGGCGTATTTTATGCCTTAGATAGATAACTATAGTGAAGAGATGACAGGAAACAAATCAACCCTGAACACATTCAGATTTCTGCATTAAAACAGGATCATTTAAAATATTCAAATATTATGCAAACAACTATAGTATTCTGCCACCGTAATAACTGGTAAGTGAATACTGCATATTGGAACAAAAAAGCTCCAGTAGCCTATTTTTAAACTTTGGCCCTATTTTTTTTTAAATATTTTGGGTGTGTGGGTGCAAAAACTTTTGCAGTCCATTTGCTAGTACTGTATTTTATTTAACAGGGAGCACGGAGAGCAACTTCACACTGCACGAAATTCCCTCCATCAAAATCCAGCGCGACTGTCAGTGCAACAAGACTAATATGCTACAAAAAGATCTGGACTCTTCCAAGTTGTCACAGATAGAGCTCAGACCTCCCGCACCAGGATGTGAACCCAAGGTCATGTAAGTCAGTGGTTACTGTTGCATTCACAGCTGCATTCGGTGGTGATAAAGGTGAAACTAGCAGTAATAGAAGCAGCAGCAGCAGCAGCATCTATATAGCTGGCAGCAGTGTCACATGTTTTAGTATCAGCTGCATTCTTCATGTCACCACATACACAACAGATGACATGTTTCTGTTATTGTCATGTTTTCTCTCTAGCATGACGTTTCCCAACATGGAGCTGTGTGTCGATGTGGAAGTCTACTTTTCTGCCATTACTCTACATGTTATGTAAGTTCTGGATCTTTGGGATGTTTAAAAAAAGTCATTGCACGATAATACAATCGTGATAATGTAACGTTACTTCGTGACCTTCGGGGAAAAGCCTTCCATTTGCTGCTGTTGTATTGTGTATTGTGTCGTGTTGTCTCCCTGAAGTGTGCACATGGTCTCACATGGGTTTTGTGCTCATATCCGTTAGACACCGGGGTGACACAACTCCAGCTAGTCCTCCTGAGCTGGGACTCACCTCCTCGGGGGTCACCACAGCCTCTGGGTTGATTTCTAGCAACAGCTCAGCAGCTGCTTTCGTCACGGTGGCCCATCAGACAAAAGCTCCTGTCCAGGAAAGGATCCAGCAGAACCAGACAAGAGCTGCTCGTGAGTTTCTGCCTTCAACACGTCTGACATTTCTTTAGTTGTCTGCAGCTGAGCCTAGATAATGTGTTGTCTTTGACTGCTGGTGGCATTCAATTAACTAAAATGTTATTGTTTAAGGAACTCTGACTAAGTGCTGCATAACAGTCACCAATTCCCCAATTACTGAAGCGATAAAGGGATACATCATACAGCGCTCCTCCCCTCCCTGTGTACAGGCTTTGATGTAAGTACAAGCTATAATGTTGTCATGCTAGCAACGATATGCAGACACTTAGTCCTTTCTCTAAAACACTTGATGATCTATTTATTTGTTAATGAATAAATGTATTACAGGCCAAGATATAATTTTCAGTGTATTTTTGAGCTACTGCAAAGGTTTGGACTGACAGGGGCCCTCATCCTGTTTTCTCTCTACAGATTTCACACAGTTAACAACCACCTCTACTGTGTTCATCCACGTGCTCGATGGGCTATCCATACTGTGAAGGCCTATGAAAAAATGAAGCGGGAGAAAAATAATGAGGAAAAAGATTTATTTTAGTTCATGAATCACTTGTAAGGAAAAGAGTGGCATTACATTTCCTTTCCCGACCCGCTCAAATCAAATGACTCAAACACATGTGAACATTTTCAAAGTTTGTGTCTCTCACGCATTTTTTTCCTTTTCCTTTTTTAAGCAGATTTGATCGATGTCGACTTGATATGCACTTTTGAGTGAGCAGGCTGTTTCCTTTTTATTAGGAAGTCAGAAAAAAATAGATTGTTATTCTTGCATCATGTCCTAGCGTGTTGGAGGCTTTGCTAGTTTTAATGTGTAGACTGCACCCGCTTCTTTTTTAGACCGCTTCTCAGTCACCCTCCCTTTTTAACATTTATAGGCAGGATGTAAGAATTCAATAAATGGCTTATACACACTACAGTGTGGCTGTATTTGTCCACAACTAAAGCCTGTAAGCCGCCATGGATGGAGGCTGCTGTATAGACACGACATCAATGGAAGTTACAATAAAGCATAGTCGTAATAATATGTTTTCATAAAAGACAAAACTGTTCATCAATAAACACATGAAATGTTCTTATAACTGGTTACAAGAATAGCTTTTGGGGTATTTTATACCTTTAATAGAGAGTGGAGAGTCTGCATGAACCACATCCGATAATTAACAACTTTTCCTCTATTTAATGAACTGAAATAAAAGATAAGCAAGACGTTGTCAGCCTCAGTTCAACCGATGAATTCATTGATACTTGAATGTGACGATGTGTTGGAGAATGTGGGGAATAGTTGAATAAAAAAATGAAACCTTTTGAGCTATATTTCTGTCTGTGAATGGCGGTGGGGCCTCGAGGATAAACCTCACAGTCATCTTTGCAGAGCTCTTTCCCTCCAGTTCTCCGGCTGGCAACAATGGAACAAGACTTTATACACATGGAACAGTGAAAAAGAACTAAATGGAACTAAATGAGAAACATACGCTGGGTGGTTCAGATCATTCTGGCTCTCCTGAACGTTGCGTGGGTCGTCTCCTTCTTGCAACCAGATCTTTTCTCAAGGTGAGAGAAGCTGCAGCCGGATGACGACACAGATCCAGGCAGACGTTGATGATAATGTGGTGGGCTTTTATTTGCAGCGTCCGTGTGAAGAAGAAGCTCTGATGAGGACGTGGTGTTTGGAGAGTTTTGCATTCAGCCTCCACCAATCAAAATCATCTCTGATATAACCGACAGCAGCCACACAGCATCTGAAGGTTAGTCTTGTTTTTTCAGTTCAGTTGTTGGCCTCATTCTGCCACATCCTTGTTGTATGACAGACAGTATACTGAATGCATATTTTGATCTCTTATATGTTGGTCTTTTTGTTGTTTTCTGTTGTAAACCTGTAATTTGTCTTCATCTGCTTCTGTCTTTGACATGTATTATCTAACACTAGTAAAGAAATGCAGGGGTGTCCTCAGCTCACATACAATTAAGACTTTGTCCTTACAGCAGAGCCATCCTCTGTGTCACACCTGTGTTTCCTGACACTCTTAAGCTGTCCTTTTTTTACTAAAGCGTTAAAAATGCAAAAAAAAAACCTTCCTCGTTGGACCTTTAAATTTTGCTTCAAACAACTAAACACACATGAAGAAACGATTAAGATAAAAGCAACAAAACAGACAAAAGTGACGTGTACGTACAGTTAATAATGTGCACATGCAAACGGATGTGGAATCATTCTACACTCTGTCAAGGGGTTGACAGTTTACGGTCATTTATCACAATAAAATACTGCTGCTGATGCTCTTTCTCAAGATCATGCTTGTATTTGGAGATCCTACTAGAATAGGCTTACATGGTTTAAAGTTCTAAAAACACAAAATAAAAATAAAATATTGGTTTTTTTTCTTGGATATCTACACTTTTTAAATAATAATATTTATTAATCCGTTTCAGCTAAGCTGTGAAGACAGATCCATATGTTAGAGCATCTTTCTTCAAGTTTTGTGGGTTTGGTTTCATTTGAATAAGAAAATGTGCTACAGGATGGTTTACTCCAGTCTGGAGTTTAATGCACATATAGCAGCATCGGCACAACATGATACAACCATTAGATGAGAGTATCACTTGGGCAGGTCTTCAGCTTCAGTACTTCCTTCCTTCCTGCTGACTGATCAGATATTCGGTCTCCTGTAAGCTAAAGCTCTTTAAAGTCATTCTGCCTCACAGAAATCCTGTTGGTGGTATGGTGCACGTCCAAGATGGGCCTCTTCATCATCTTCATGATGACTCTTCTGCTCCAATCAACTAAAGAGAGTGAGTTCAGTGGCTGATCTGCTTATACGCTTTTATAGACATTAATACAATTAAAATCCGGTACTTTCAGACTATTTTCACAGTATCACCATCAGGAATTGATAATAATAACACACTGTTCTGTTGTTATATTATAGGAATGATGTTTATTTATAGGAATACAATATGATCACAAGGAACATTAAATTGTTTGATTCCTTTGGGTACAATTGGACATTGATGCATGATTATGTTTTTGGTGGAGAATGCTTATTCTTATTCATTGTGTCTCAGATATAGTTTTGGTATGACAAGCTTTGGGTTTGCAGCAGGTTAATGCAGACAGGCCTTAAAGTCAGTGAAGAATGTATGCAATGATGTTTTGGATTGAAGCTATTTTAAAGATTTGAGTGAAATTGGCTTAATTTGGGATTTCAGAACAAAGTTACCGATCAGAAAATGTTGTAAAGCCCTGCTTATGTTAAGTAAAGAGGACTTCGCCGCCAGCCCAGTGGATTTAGAAATGATCTTGTTCTCTCCAGATGCAGAGTCGAAGACTCAGACGACATCTGAACCTGACAACTCCGAACGTTTTGGCGAGTTCTGCCTGCGCATTTTTGATGACTCTCATTGGACCAGCACTGAATCAGCTCCCCACTTGCCAACAAAGTCAGAGGAAGCAACCAAACATGCAGCCCAGCAACCCAAACAGCCCACCCAACCAACCAGGCAGGCCCCTAAATTACCCAACCAGTCAACCCAGCCAAACAGGGAATCAACCCAACTGCTTGAAAAGCCAACCACAGAGCCAACCCTTTCAGACAGTCAGTCGACCCGACCACCCACACAGTCAACTCCTGGTTACTGGGAATCAACCCAACTACCTGAAGATGACCAGTACCCATTGGAGATTGTCACCCATGAAGTCAATGAGATAACGATCCCTCCTGTTGCTTTCCACAGTAATTGTGAGACCCTTATTCAACAACCTTTTTTTTTATGACATTATTTGAACCTACTATGATGCAAAGTTGCCAATTGCACATGAATACTTTTTAAATGATCATTTACATTTATGTTATTTGTGCACTGGACATTATGAAAAGTTGTCTGTCACCCTCTTTTAAGACGAACAAGGATGTCGCTGCCAAGGAAAAGAGACAAAACCTCCAAGTGAAACCTCCCGAGTTATAGAAGTAACGATGCGGCTCCCCAGTCAAACATGTAGCTCCACTGAAGTCATGTGAGTGTTCTGAGTGCGTGGTGAGCCTCCAGTTCAGTCTGTCAAAAGAGCAAAATTAAAAGTAATGTATTTTGAAATGACCGTAGACAGCAAAAGACTGAATGTTCATTAGTAGATAAAGTGCAGATGACAGAGCTGTATTGCAAAATGTCCCCAACTCTTGTGTCCCAGTGAGACATTGAACGACGGCAGTGAGGTTTGTGTGACTGCATCCGACTTCTTATCATCCTACGACAAATTTGTGCGGTGAGTTCTATCTGATATTGAATAGATAACAGCTCAGTATAGATTTTTCAGTTTATTTTATTTCTAGAGGAGCACTGTGTTGCTTCTTCTTGAATGTAAGTACCGATGTGTCTCTGTGTTTTTTTTAATGAGCCATTTCCTCACTGATAAGAGGATGTATTAATGATTTTTTTCCCCCTCTGAGTTGACAAGAATATGTTACTCCACCTCCAGTCACTTCTTTCAGCCTGTGGCTGCGCACCAGTCCAACAGCAAAGAGCTTTTGGACACAGCTCCTACTCCCGTGGACCCAACTGAGTTACCCATAACCACCCCACCGCATGAGCTAAATCCACAGCCAACCATAATAGATTACATAGATTATGAATATAATGGTAATTTGCCATTAAAGAGCAGCACATTTTATGCAGCACGATGACAAATACCACGCAGCGTTTTATGGATTAAATGTTTGTCTCATGAGGCTTCGCAGACGGTCAACATTGCGGATTCTGCAGCATCAAGACAAACTTGGACATAGTTGACCCAAAGGCTGTACAATCCCTGAATGTGATGATGCAGCCATCTCCCTGTCCTGCCCATGTCTAGTAAGGCTCCCACCATTAATTTTCACAAAATAACTGTTTAAAAATGTAAATAGATCCATCTTTACATTTTTTAATTCTTAAACAAGAATTAGTGGAATTCAGGATTTACTGTAAATAGACGAAAAGATGGATGAAGACTCTCATTTGGTCTTAATTATTGAAATGTTCAGCTCAAATTATAATCGTGGCTACAGTTCAGTCAGATATGTCAATAGCTGGTTGCTAGATGTGTGTAAAATGAAAACTCACACACATCCTCCTTAACTTTGTCTGTATAACTGTGGTGTCATCGCATGAAGAAAACTATATGCGTTTTTTGTCTCCCCACTGGCTCACAGTGTCAGCCTGAAAGATGCTGAGGATTTGTGTTTGGACGAATTCTTTCCAGCGGACGTGTCGATGGTGGAGAAACTGGAAATCCCCCCTCCCCATGAAGGTAATTTTGAGTCCAACAGTCCACTACTAGTCAGCATACTGACCAGGACCTGGAAAAGCAGTGCATTCACATGTTAAACAGAGCAGGAAGTATCACATTTTGCCTTGAAAAATGATTACAACAATTAGTTTAATTACCAAAATTGCTTTTTTCTTCTTAATCGAATCAACTGGATCAATCAATGAACTACTTGTTACACCTCTCGATAGCATCTGGATTGTGAAAAATTGTCTTTAATCTCTTGCAAGTCATCGATGGATGTCGCTGCCGTGAGAGAGAGCAGAAACTGCCAGATGAAACCTCCCCAGTCATAAGCACAAGGATTTGGCCCCCCAGTGAAACATGTAACTCAACTGAATTCATGTAAGTGCTATTTTAGTGTGCGTGAAAGAGAATGAGATCATTCTAATCCAGCGTCATTCTGTTTATAGTGACACTGAAATTTAAAACACTGAATGTAGTTACAGATATTTAGACTTTATTTTCCCCCCCAGTGAGACACTGACGGATGGCAGGGAGGTGTGTGTGACTGCATCCACCATCCTAGTGTACCTTCTAGCGGCTCCTATGTAAGTCAGTACTATCTGTCACACAGTTAAGATTGTCCTCCTTTATTTTTGTACATGCAAAACAAATGTAAATGTGAATTCAAGCTAACATCAAAAAAGGCCGGCTCGTTCCACAGTCACTCTCGATGACTCATTTAATTCAGCTCACTTAGTTCAACTTTCAGATTTGGGGTGATTCACTTGAATTATGGAAAAAGCAGATTAACCTTTGTCTGTGCTATTTAGCCGTGCAAATGTTTGTGGTTTCATTTGGCCAGGATTTAAAGGGGCACTCCACTAATCTTACAAATTATACCTCATATGAGGAACTTTGACCTGGTAATGAAACAGTCTCTATTTATTACTGATGCCTGTATATGGACTACATGGGCAAACAAGATCACTGGGGATGTTGATAACTAGAATATGAATATTACTTATACAGTGCTTGTACCAAGTATAGCTTATAAAGCATATTGTGTATTTGGTCCCTTTGACTGCACAGCACTTCAGTATGGGACGGGTGATCCAAACCCCACGCTTCCTTTTCCGACTTGTATTTCTATTTTTCTGGGGTGTTCAAATGCTTCAAATGTCCATAACTGATGGACACAAAGTTATTATGGTATAAAGTTACTATGGAGAACCTTTAGAATCCATATTTGTCAGCTGACCGTGGCCATTTCCTTGCTGATACCATGGGGGATGTTTTGTAAATGTAACATCAGTGATCATTTCCTGTGAGTTGATAAGGCTGTGTTCCTCACCCTTCCCCCAGCCAAAGGTCTGCTTTTTCAGTTCTGGCACCTGAAGTGAATACACTGCCTGTGCTAACGCTACCAGGTAACGGGTACCCTGTTGGTGAGAAGGAAGAGGCAGGATTCCTGCCAAAACATGAAATTGTGGAAGCTTTCGGTGAGTTTTACAGTGACATGGATGCAATAGCATCACATATAATTAAAAAGTTTTACCTTGGACGCATCAAGTTACTGTTTAAAGGTTTATCTTGGATGGTTTCACAGAGGAGCTCCTACATGCCATGTGCAAAAGATGCAGAACTGTTGAAAACTTGAGCAACGTTGACCCAAACAATGTGCAATCCCTGGGGATTCATGTGCAATCATTTGGCTGTCCTGCCTCCATTCAGTAAGTTGCATGTTACTCTTCTAGTCTTTCACACGTATACGCATAACTTGCCACAGAATCAATCCCATTCGAGAGCCTCCTATAGATAAGCAATGAAGTACAATGGTGGGCATTTACACATATACGAAATCGGCCTTACATACTATATTTATAAGATGTGTCTTTTGTCTCACAGCGTCTGGCTGAAAAATGGAGAAGACTTCTGTGTGAGCACGCCAGACATGGAGCTCAGGACTCTGGTGAAGAAGCTGGAAAGTCAAGGCCACTAAGAAATATACCCCTTTGATCCAGTGGGGGAGGGATTACAGGGTGGGCTATTGCAGGACAACCAGGATGTGGTGCTGATACGCTGAGGTTTGGATTGGGGGTGATGACAGTATGCATCTTATTTTCAGTCTTTTTGTTTTTCTTCATATTAAACTACATAAATATGTTCCCTTTTTCATTATTACGAAGACGGGAAAAGTCATGACGGCCATCTTCCTTTACTGGTGGTAGATTCATGTATTTTTGAATTTCTTGTTTTCAGATATTTTCTCATCTCTGTACCTCTTTGAATATAATTAAATAGCACTCACCCATCAGTTCATGAATATTCTTGAAGTGGAATCTCAGCACCATGTTAGTTACTGTTATTTGGAGTCAAATATACAGTAGAAGGTGGAAAATATCACCTCAAGACTCGAGACAAAGCCTTAAGACGTAGTGAAAACTGTGAGTTTTCGTCAAAAGGCGTTGCTGTGGCGACGCAGCGAATTTCGATCGAAAATGTTCCTTCGCTGTGAGCATTAAAAGTGCAGTAACTCCACAATACAAGGTCCTATCTTCACCACATTTATTCTGCTTGATGACTGTCCGGCTATGAAGACAAGCACATAGTGGCGGGAGGAAGTGCATGTTTTATTCTCAGACGTCTCTCTCTCTCAGCAGGTTCACCACAGCCACCTCAAATTTGGTTTTTCAATCTGTTCCAAACTTGTCATGATGAATAAGACTCCCGGCCTGAAGACATCTACATGCCAATTAGGGACCACAGTCATTGCAGCAACAGCACAAATGAAACAGGTCATATAGACTATGAAAACAGCAAGAATGTAAAAATCAACAAATAAAAAATAGCAAGTTTTACATAAATGCTTGGGGGAGTGATCACAATCACATAACAGAGAGCAGGGCAGCATGGTGGTGCTGTGGTCAGCACTGTTGCCCCACAGCTAGAAAGGTCCCTGGTTTGAACCTGGAATCTTTCTGTGTGGAGTTTTGCTTGCTAGCGTGAGTTCTCTCCGGGTACTCCGGCTTCCTCCCACAATCCAAAAGACATGCAAGCTGGGCTAATTGGTAACTCTAAATTGCCCGTAGGTGTGAGTGTGAGAGTGAGTGTCTGTCTGTCTCTGTATGTGGCCCTGTGAATGGCTGGCGACCACTTCAGGCTGTACCCCGCCTCTTGCCCGAAGTCAGCTGGGACTGGCTCCAGCTCCCCCACGAATGAAAGAATGAAAAGTTGCACATACAGATAATTGACCACGTTTACAGTGTTAACTGTAATCCCTAAATTATGATTGTATAAGCTTTTAACAATGATTTCAACATGATAGTGTTTATAATAACGCCAGGATCAGATGACAGACATGTGGAACAGTATTTGATCCAGACTATGGCTTTCTACGCTTCACAGAGCTCATCTTTCGGTTACCTACAGTGACATATTACACAGTATGTGATGCCCTTGTACCTTTTTCTGGGCTACTATTAGTCTCTTTGCATCCTAAAATGTTAATTCAGTCATCTGTTCAGTAATTTATGAAATTGTCCAGCTACTTCGCCCTTCTGCCACAGCTGAAGACGATCTCAGCTTGCCGGCCCTTCAGATTCTCCAGCTGTTCCTCCAGTCGGTCAGAGGTGTCCACAGTGTCCTCAAAGTCCCGCAGCAGGACCCTGTTCCCCAGCAGTCCACGACGCTCCTTCAGCCTCAGGTTGTCTCTCTGCAGCCTGTTGCGTGCCTGCTTAGTCCTGGTCAGGAGGTCCCTCTTCCTGGCCACCGTGGCCTCCACCTCGGCCAGCTGCTCTCGCTTGGCTTGGACCTCCATCAGGCTCCAGAAGAGCTTCTCCTTTACGTTTGACAGGAGCTGACAGAGCAGAGGAGAACACAATGATGTTACTTATTAACTGAGAATCATATTCTGTAAAGCAGCTACAGGAATGACTTTGACCTAAATTGCACCTGTGGATTCCTCAACCCACCTCCAAGCAGCCGCTGATCTTTTTCTGCATCTTTAACGAATCCTCGTTTTGCTTCTCAATTTGCTTTTTCAGCTCGTGCCTCTCAGCCTGCAGCTGCTCAAACTGGAGCTGGAGGGGGTCCCTGGCGTGCTCTTCCCCGTCATGGAGCTCTGCCTCCAGCCTGTGAATCCTGATCTTCAGCTTGATGTGCTTGAGGCGCAGCTTGATCAGCTCGTCCTGGCGACGCTGCTCTGCTGTCAGGGCTGACTCCACTTTGGCCTGAGCAGCTTGTTTACCCAGGCGTCGGCTTAGTACTGTCACAGCCACATCCTGCTTCAGTGCCACGAGGGCTCGCCATTCATGTTCCACCTGAGGACCAAGAAACACTTGCAGTCTGCACTTATTGGGCCACCTGCAGAGGCCCCTTAATATGGACAGCGAGATGTTGTATATGCAGTCATATGAAAAGGCAACAAGGAGCCATATAGCAAAACTTGCTAAATATTTCAATTGTAATTTCTAATGAGGGTTTTCCAAGTGAATTTTGCAAATTGTGTGTTCCTAAAGCATCCCTTTGTTGCACAGGGTAGAGAGCAGTGTGTGTGTGGTTCAGTATGCATGTCACATCCACCCAGCTCACTGCGTAGCAGCATGTATAGACCCCTTGTGTTCTCAGAGACAGGAGAGCATATATAGCACAAGTATATTTTGCTTTAGCATTTAAATATTCTTTACTAAATGAGAAACAAAGTTAAATGCATGGATAGAGATTTTTTGACAAGACTTTATTTTGTTACTTTGCAAGTGTGAACTTAATTGAATAATCAAAATCTGGTGAGAGAGTAATTCACTGTGTCATCTCGCCTATCAAAAGCATCACTTCCAATACAGTGTATCTGTTTTATTTATTTTATTCTATTTCATCTTGTTTTATAATACATTTTGACAAAACTTGTGCACTTTCTGGTATTTTCAAATCAGAAATTATCAAATTCTTGTAAGAATTTTTAGCAGAAAGCAGAAAGCCTCCACAGGGTGTAACAGCAAGACCGACCTTGTCCATCTTCTCCTGGCACTGTAAGCTCAGCTCCTCTGCCTGCTGCTGAGCTGCCTCTGAGTCAGTGGCGATCTGCTGCTTCAGGTCACTCAGGAACTTGGTGAACTTCTCATACTCCTGCAGCTGCTCTGACACCAACACCTCCCTCCCCAGCTGGCCGTCGTCCCCGGCCTTCTTGCGGAAGTACTCTGCCAGCTTCATGTGCAGCTGGCTGCTGTGCTGGCTGGCTTTCTCTCTGCCCTCACTCAGCTCCTGAAGGAGCTGCATGCATTCTTCATATCTGATGTCTTCTGTGTCTACAGGAGCAGCGGTGGGTTCCTCCTCTTCAGCCTCACCTTCCTCGTCCTTTGCAGGACTGGTGGTCTCTCTCTCTGGGGTCTCAAGATGCAGCCTGGGAGGTCCATCATCATCATCGTTGTTGCAGTTGAGCTCAAAAACAACACTCTCACCGTGGGACACTGGCTGTTCAGTGGCTTCATCCATCTTCACATCCACGTCTTCACTTGTGGTCAAGTTGTCCACACCTGGGAGCTCATTTCCACTGTTCTCTTCTGGCTCGGAGGTGGCTGCCTCTTCACCGGAGGCCTCTTCAGTAGCTTTCATACTTTCAGAGTTTTTATCATCATGATCTGATGCAGCCACTCCAGCTGGTACACCTTCCTTTTCATTTCCATTAAGGGCAAGAGGGTAATCTACTGACACCACCCCCTCTGTTTCATTCTCCACCTCATTTTCTTCATGTTCTGGCTCCATTTTTCGATAGAAAATAATAAAATAAAAGTATTATTCAATGTGTCTGTAGCTACAGGCGCTGTGCACTTCTGCAGTCAATGAAACTGTTCGTTTTGTTTCGGTTGTCCTGGAAACTGTAATCGGGAGCCAATCACAAGCGCCCTTACTCCTCCTCATGAATATTAACGAGCAGGATGTGAGTAGGTCGCGCTGCGAGCCTCGCCGTGCGCAGGCGCGCAGATCTGCCTCCAACAACAAGAAGCAGGAGCCAGGCAACATGGCCGACCTGGGCAAGAAATACTGCGTTAACTGCCTCGCAGATGTTACGAACCTGCGGCTTCGCTGCACCGACTGTCCCGATATCGAGCTGTGCCCGGAGTGCTTCTCGGCGGGCGCAGAGATCGGTAATCACCGGAGATGGCACGGCTACCAGCAGGTCGACGGCGGTCGGTTCTCCCTCTGGGGTCCCGAGGCAGAGGGAGGATGGACCAGCAGGGAAGAGCAGTCGCTTCTCGATGCTATCGAGCAATATGGATTTGGAAACTGGGTACATCACTTTTTAAGTTACTTAAGTTAATTTCTACACTTAATACACCACGGTGTTCACGTAGGGGGGGGGGGGGGGATCGTTTTTAATGAAAGTGCGAAGAGAGTGTCAAGAGTGGAGTTAGCTCGTGGCGGTAATGTTTATGACCTGAACCACAGTCCAGCTTCTCCTTCAGCTGGACGGTCCGACTGGGACAGAAGCCCTGTGACCTCTGACACAGAGCAGCAGCCCCTCCCTTGTTTCACCACTCACCTGCTCTTTTACTTTAGAAGCACTTATGACCCGTTCAGAGCAGCAGCCCTCAGCAAGTGTCACACACTGAGTACTAATACAGAAAGGCGCTGTTACAGCAGGCGGCTCACATCAGTCAACATCCGGGAACTCCGGCAGGAGCTTAAGATAATTAAGACAATTAGAAAAAAATGAACAAACTCACATGTTTAAGTCAAGTAACTTCTGAGTTGGATCGCACTCCAAATATAAGGAAAGTTAATGACTGCTAACATGCTGCTATGACTCCTCCACAGTGGCTGTGTAGAATATAACTCCACACTGATACAGTTGTTGTTTGACCTTCAAATTAAATCCTGCTCCTACACTCGTATACTATATTAAATACTACATTCAACTTCTTTTCTCCCTCATATACATGAGTCTACTATAATCTTTGTGAGTCTTTCCATTTTCATCTCTCCATCCTATAATATATGATAATAGTCTGGCTAATTGTAATTGTTGTAATTATTTATGAATCAGTTATTTTATGATTACTTTAAAGTCATTATGTGCTTAAGGGTTATAATTCTGAAAGATGTAAGACGTGTCACTATTGGCAAGTCAGTGACAGCTTGGCAACGTCCCAATTGGATTCAGAACTTTAGGATTTGAAAACTAAACTTGGGTTTGCAGAAAAAACTTCTGGTTTTGCAAACCAAACTTTTAGATTTGCATTAATACATATTAATAGCAGAGTTATTTTACCAGTAAAACAGTTTTGGATTGCAGTGAACAACTTCCTGTTGGCGTTGTCTTTCAGGAGGACATGGCCGCTCATGTCGGAGCTTCCCGAACTCCCCAGGAAGTCATGGAGCACTACGTCACCATGTACATCCACGGAAACCTCGGTAAGGCCTGCATCCCTGACAGCATTCCCAACCGGGTGACGGACCACACATGCCCAAGCGGGGGGCCTCTGTCGCCCAGCCTCACCACCCCGCTCCCGCCGCTGGACATCAGCCTGGCTGAGCAGCAGCAGCTGGGCTACATGCCGCTACGTGATGACTACGAGATCGAATATGACCAGGACGCGGAGAAGCTCATCAGCGGGCTGTCCGTGAACTACGACGACGAGGACGTGGAAATTGAAATGAAACGTGCTCATGTTGACATGTATGTGCGCAAGCTCCGAGAACGCCAGCGGCGTAAGAACATCGCCAGAGACTACAACCTGGTGCCTGCCTTCCTGGGCCGAGACAAGAAGGACAAGGAGAAGGAGAAACCAGGAGCGCTGGGAGTCCTAGGCACTGCTGGTGGTTTGGGTGGAGCAGGAGCTGGCGGCGGCACAGTAGGATCAGGTTCCACGACAACAGCAGGATCGGGTCCTGTTCCAAGTACACCCAAGAGAAAGATCACCAAGGAGGAGAAGGAGCAGCGGGTCAGGCTGCGGGGGCTCTGCCAGTTCATGGCCCACCGGGAGTTTGAAGACTTCTTTGAGAACATGCATAAAGAGCGCGTGCTCAGGGCCAAGGTGCGGGAGCTGCAGCGCTACCGCCGCAATGGCATCACCCGCCTGGAAGAGTCTGCTGAATATGAAGCAGCGCGCCACAAAAGGGAAAAACGCAAGGAGAACAAAAGCGTGGTCACCTCCAAACGGGGCAGCGGAGGAGGGGGCGGGCTTGGCTCCGGGATGGGACTCGGAGGTGGAGCTGGAGGGGGAGGAGCTGTCACAGGAGGGTTGGGGGTCGGAGGTGGGATCAAAGAAGAGGGCAAAGATGGTGAATTTGCTGCCATCGAGAATCTGACGGGCTTTGAGCTGCTGTCAGACAGGGAGAAGGTGCTGTGTAACTCTCTGAACCTGAGCCCCGCGCGCTACCTGACTGTCAAAACCATCATCATCAAAGATCACCTGCAGAAAAGGCAAGGCATCCCGGCCAAGAGCCGGCTGCCCAGCTACCTGGACAAGGTCCTCAAGAAGCGCATTCTCACCTTCCTCACGGAAAGTGGCTGGATATCCCGAGACGCCTCTTAGTGAGCCACCTCTGGTCCGGATGTTAGTTTGCTACGAGCTCTGAACAAAACTACGGACTTTCACCCTTTTTTCAGTGGTGACTTTGAGAATATGTACATTGCAAAGAAAGAGGACGCCCCACTGGAAAAGAGTATATTTTCATACCTGGGCTAGGAACAAAAAGAAGCCTATATTTTTACATTTGGAGGGGGATGGGTGTGAACAACAAGTCTGTGGGTTCAAAGTACTTTGTGTCCATGGTGTTAGCACATGATGGGAGTTACAACGCTGACAAGTGTTACGCAGTCGCAGAGATATTTTTGTGTTATTGCAACAGGTTAATTGGAGATGTGTGAGGGTGGAGAAATCACCAAACGGCCACCGTGTAAAAGCCATTTCACGCTGAAAGGAAGGGGAATAAGAGCATTACATTTCCTGGAAAGGTTTAAGAGTCATTTCTAAGTGTCATGTTTGGCGGCATGGTACTGATGATGGACAGAAATGACCACGGATTTTTTCAGGATCTAATTTGGTCAACTTTGTTAGTATTTCATCAGTTAAAGGTGTCTAGACTATCCAGTTTGAACAAGCTGTTCAAATTCAAAGGCCTTAATTTCCTAGAAATTGCCGTGCTGCTTCTGTAAACTCTAAATTCTCTGGCCTAGATTTTCCTTCTTGTTGGCTATAAGGGAAGGAAACCTGGAGGGTTCAACCCTCAGCTAGCTTTTTTTGGACTGAGCACTTGTTGCCCCCTGAGAGCAGTTTTGTACCAGAGTCTGATATATCTGCTGACTTGTGTTGGAGCGTGTGTCGGCCAATAAGCAACAAGAAACACCAGCCCAGAAATGCCAAAGAATAATGTTCAGAGATCCTTTAGAAACAGTGTTGCAGCTACAAAGCTTGTCCACCAGAGGGAGCTGGCGAGTTTATTTCCAAGACCCCCTCAGTACATGTCATGTCTTGGGGTTTATTTCTTTATTAACCACAATTTAATTTCCTCAAAACAATCTCTTAATGCCCCAGAAAAAGTATTTTTTGCGACAACATTAAGTTTCTCACGCTGGATAAGCAGCATCCAAGTTAAGTAGATAACTTGAGAATGTAATATCTTTATTTATGAAGAGTTTAAACTCTGAACCAAAAGCTAATCTGCTTCATCAGAGCTGTGTGTGTGAGTGATTTGATCAGACTAGATGGACAGTGACCAAACAAACCCACCAACTGTCTCCACATTTTGATTGAAACGCTGCATAATCCTGACTGGCCTCTTTGTGACACCGTTCCAGCTGCGCCCCGCTCACTTCGAACCAGCAGAAAGTGTGTCGGCAGACACTAGTGAGTTCATCTAGGGTACCAGTAGTCCCCTGAAATCAGTGTAGTAGTGTGTGACAACATTAACCAATGATACTCAAAGGCTAAAGTACAGTTCCAGTGTTTGTATGCGTGGTGGCCTAATGTTACTCCTCTACCTGCCACTGTGTTCCGGTCTCCACATCAGCCCCTGGGACCGCGTGGTTTGTCCCACCAGATGTTGCTTCCCAATCTTAGTCTTTCCAAAGGTGACTTCACTTTGCCCTGAAGGCAGAACCCTGTCAGCAGCACCACAGACTCATTCTCACTTTCCTGCTTATTCTGCGAGCCGAGCGGGGGCCATTGTGCTATTTAGATGTAAAGATGAAGTTATCGAAATCGGCTGTCATTTCACGGCACAAGCAGGAGCCCTAAAATCACAGGAGAATGGCATGGGAATGTGTGGATGTTACCTAAGCCACCATACCAAACGCCATTGTAGTCGAACACTACGGCTGAGTTTAAAGGGTATCTGGTTCGTTCTTTATTTCTCTTATTGTCAACAAGTCCCATCAATAGACCGCAACCAGAAATAACTTTATTCTGCTGTCAAGTATTGTGTGTGTGTGTGTGTGTGTGTGTGTGTGTGTGTGTGTGTGTGTGTGTGTCTAAGCCTGATGTATCGTCTTCCTCTGTGCCACAGAGCTCCTTGGTTGTACACTGTCCCACAGTGACACGTCTTTACCACGAACACACACACACACACACACTGTAGTTTATTGAGACCCACATGCACCATCCTGCTATTAACCATTAACACTTGCTTGTGCACCAAATGTGTATTAATCTGCAGCTGAATTCCCAAGAAAAACAGATTTTTCTCCTCCTGTCCAGTAACGTTTTATCTAAACTGCTGTTTTTGGGAACGAATGAGCCTTTTTAAAAACTACTGGATCCATGGGTTTGGGGGCGAGTGCTACAGAGACGGGAAGTATTATGAGGTGGACTCACGTTTTCTTTTCTTTTCATGGGATTTGAGAAAAATAATATTACCAGCCTTGTAGTGCAATGATGAAAGAACATGCTTCTCAGCTTGTTTTGTGCCTCCAGGACTCCGCTGAGCTGAAGTATGTATGAATAACCTCCAGGACACAGATTTGTTTCTTAGACTATTGCCACAGCATGTTAAACCCAGTAATGTGCACTGATTGGAGCAGGAGGTGTTAGTCCACTGTGGTGGACCAGGCGTTTAGTGTTGAAGCTGAGGGGGGGGTGTGTGCTTCGTATGGATGTTGTAAAGCTGGAAGGCGACACTAATTTGCAGCCTATCCACACAGCGGTAACGTAGGACTGTTTAGCTGAATTTGATGGTTCCAACGCCACCTTTTGTTACTCCCTTTAGATTACAGGTCGTGATTTCTTTATCAAGTTTAGTTTTTTCCCAGATTTCAACAGTGGCGTCGTTCTGCATGTGCAACCAAATGTTCCACGTTGTTCCAAACTGGTGAATTTTGGTGTAAATGTCTCAAAGGAAAACATGGCAGTTTGATTTTTCTCTCCCAGTGGGGGGGGTATTTTTGTAATTGGGGTGGGATGGGGGGGGGTTTGTCTTACTTTATGTCACCAAATGTAAATAATTTTGTAAGATAAAACAGGAAAAAAAAACTATGATTGCTGGCCTGTAAAATGTACAGTATTTTGTGTCATGGAAATTTTTATAGCTTTTGTAATAAAACAGATTTTGGACTACGAAGAGGAAGCCTGTTGTGAAGCTGTCGTCGAGCTTCGTCGCTGGTCTGATACTGCTGAGCTGTTTTTGTTACTTTGTTGTTGCACATGACAAGGTATGTGTGGAGATGTATTAAAAGTGCAAATACTGTATAATTCTAAATAGTCCTATTTCCTCTTCAGTGATTTACAACACTTGCAGGGAAAAAAGTGTCAAAGCACCAAACGTCAGCTTTAATGACAGAACTCGAGCTGCAGCTGTGGGCCAAGTGTGAGGAGGTCGACAGGAGCAGCACGTTAGTGAGTTGGTCAGTGTTTTCATTCTCTATTACCATGGATAAACACTTTGAAACACATGTAAGGGGGTTTCAGTGGGGGGAAACTTCAAATAGTGAATGTGATGGTTTTCAGGCCACTTATTTTATTTCTTAGCAGTTTCATGGACGTCTGTTCACAATGGACATCAGATAATTCCACCGTTAGAAAGCGTACGACACACTGTGTGTTCAGATTTGACTGTGCTATGACTGACAGGAGCAGAGAAGTGCCTCTGTTGCCCCTGTGAGGTGATTGGCTTGAACTACACTAATGAACTTTTCAGAACACCAGCTTGCACCAGTCCTCCCGCTTTATTTTAAATTTCAGTATGTGTGTTACAGAAACACTAGACCAACAGACCTTTCGAAGCTGATCAGTTTATTTCTGATGCTGTGACACACATAACTACTGGTCTACAGATGAAGCTGTTACACTGTCCAGCACTACTGAGCCCAGTTACAGCGACTGGGGCCGGCTTTACCAGAGCTTCATCACCTCTAAATGAACAAGACAAAGATGTTTTTACAATCACAAAGTTAACATCTCAAGCTTTATTCAGACTGGAGCACTGTTCCTGGATTTACTCACAGAATGAATTTAAAATTCACAAAATGAGTCAAATTCAAGATCACAAGGGCTTTGAACATAAGTTCGGAATGACACCAGCAGTTCAGAATCGGCATGACTTGATTTGTGGATGGATTTTATGCCATAGCTCAGTCAAAGAAAGTCTGAAAACTAGAGAGGTTTATGATCATTTGTTAAAACCTTTACAAAATATATTTCACCTCAGTTATGTTTTATGTGGGAGGACACGTGAAAGCCTCTGTCTGCCAGTTTTTATTAACAATCTCTGACAACAACAGACTCACATAAACTGAAATGTTACTGTAGAGACTCTTGTGCCAGACAAAGTGTTCTGTATCTGTTGAAAACTGCTGGATGTTGTCCAGATGCACAGTTCAGATCAGATGGGTTCCCGTCTCTTAGAGGCACCTCAGGGTGGGGGTGGTGTGAGGACAGGCTTGTGGGAAAAGGGAGACAGTCCGCAGTACCTGAGGTCATCCATCGCCCAGGCAACAAAACAAATCCCGCTTGTCATAGTTGCATCATCACTTCTAGGGGGCTTTGGCCACACCCACCAGCGCTGGCCTGAGGGTGCGACCGTGAAGCTTGTAGCCCACTTTGGTCACTACGGCGACGCTGCCGGGCTCCTTGCCCTCCACGGGGGCGTGGAAGAGGGCCTCGTGCTCATAGGGGTCGAACTTCTGGCCGTCGGGGTTGAGCTTGGCCAGACCGTGCTTTGTGAACACCTTCTGGATCTGGACCTCGGTCATCACCAGGCCGTCGTACAGATTCTTCAGGTGAGGGTTCTGGCTCGTCACCTCGTCCTTGGGCACGCTCTCCGTGGCCTTCTCCAAGATGTCGGCCACCTCCAGCAGGTCCTTGCAGAAGCCCTGGATCCCTGGGTGTGGAAGGAAGTCAGGACATAAGTCAGCATGCAAGAAATCTCTGACTTTGTATCATAGATGTCATTTGTCTGTAGTGACACCAGACTGTGACCCTCATTTCAGCAATAACACAGGTGAAGAGACAGATGGAACAAACATAGAAACAGTAACTGAGAAAACAACAGAGACCAAAACCAACAATTAAGAACATTTACAGTGAAAGTGAGAGTTGATGACATTAACTGCTACAAACCACCTGATTTGTATTTTCTGACCAGCTAAGTACAAGATGTAAGTTTTAACCAATCCAAATGCTTTTATAAAGACATAGAACTTTGCTAAAACCTGAAGTTGCTCTTTTGTGATGTTTAGTGGTTGGAACATGACAATGCAGGATGTTTGATCTAGTATACACGGTAAAGCCCATATTAGGTAGCACATCCTGCAGAAATGTGAAGAAGAGTCTTTACCGTATAATTTAGCATCTTCTATCATCTTCTGACTCCTCGTCCTGAGGTTCTCTGTGTCTGCTAAGGCCCGCTTGTACTTTTCCTGGAAACACAGTAGAAACAGTACACCATGGCTCAAATCACACCATCAGCATTGTGTAGTGAAGCTGTTATCGTTTAGCAAATCTATAAAGTACTTTTGTATATGTGGTGCTGATAATATTGTAAACAACAGACACTCAGAACATCACTCAAAGGTCTTTTTTTCACTCTAAATGTCACTGAAGATCATTTCAATTTGTAGGATCTACCACTGACATGGCTGTAGAGGCTCCTCCACAGGAAGCTTGTGTTTGCCTGGCTTGTTACACCAGGGACACACAGCGTACCTCTACCTGTGTGTGGTGGAACTGCTGCAGCTCGCATGCATGTGGTGTCCACACAGACGAGCGTGCTGCTGCGATGCTGCTGCACCATCTGCCAGCCAGACTGTCTGCACTGAGTTAGCCTTTGATAATGGTGATCAAATCGGATCGTATCCACAGAAACACTACAGGGCTTTTAATTATATTCATGTCTGTATCACATTCTATAGAACATTGAAACTGTGGTGAAAGGTGTTTGATGCTGCTGGTAAGATGTCATTATGACCACTGCTCATTTTCTGTCTGCAATGCACAGGCACTGCTCGTGCAGGCAGTGTGTCCCTTGGGTTAGTCCACCTTAAATTTACCGCTGGTGTAAAGAAAAGGCATTATCTTCTGGCTTTATGTAAATATTAGCACAGTGGACAAGCAGTCTCTGCCTGATGACTGTGCTGACCTGGAAGTGACCCTTAACTCCGACTTACTGTCATGTCCTTGAGCTGCTCCTCCACCTGGGTCTTCTCCTCCATCAGGGCTTTCTCTGCTGTACTCAGCTCCGGCTTTTCTGCCTCCTCCTCTGACCTGTGGCCATTCTTCTGCTGGGTGGCTGTGCATAACAATCGTGGAGACGCTCTAGGTGGGAAGGACACATATAGTAGGTAATGTGTAGAGTCGTAATGTGTACAGCGCGGACCATATAGAAGATTATAAACAGACAGGTGAAAAAGAACCTGAATAAAAGAGGAGAAATACAGATGCTTCCATACACAAGGTCTCAAGTGAAAGGACTCTGAAAATAAGAGTCAAAGGCTATGGCATTCACAGTTACCAGAACTGAGCACCTTTGGGAGATTTTAGAGGATCATTTTAAGGATAAACCCATCTGTGGCACATATTTTACTTCCTCTCCAGAAATCAGGCTTTGTCCAGACCTGCTAATTAATGGTATCAGACAGCTTAATTAACACTGCTGCCAATTGTCCAACTGCCAGCACTGCTTTTCTAAGAATGTTATCCAACTACCCTGAATGTCATTCAATGATAAACACCCACTTATAGAAAACATATAGCCTAATAAAACGTGGTATTTTGTGAGAAGTAGTAGTGTAGCTGTGATAGTCATTAGGAGGAGACAACACGCCAAACTCCATTCACAAATCATTCATTTTCTGACGAGCCACGAGAAGCTTTAAGCTAATAAGTTTGCTAACGAGAAAGGAAACGTCAAAATGAGTGGATTTATGAATGGAGTTTGGTTAGGCATTCCCTCTATTCAACGACGATAGTCAAAGTATTAGAAAACGTACATCAGGTGCTAAAAATTAAACACCGGAGCACACATACACACACATACATACTAGAAGTCAAACTCCACAAAACAAATAGCTTAGCATACTAAACTAGCTCACATCCTCCTCATCATTTGGATGTCATGTTATGTCATCATCCTGTTTCTAGCAATGACATGCTAACAATGACACTCCAATACATTGGCCATGCATGACTTTGAGCCACATTACCTCTAACACACACATATATATATCAATAGTCAGTTGAAATCTGTATTTTTCACATAAAGGTCAACATTAAGAACCATGTAGCGTTACGAAAGCTAACGTTGCTAGCTGGCCACTACTATGCGGTTTCCTAACCTAGCATGGCTGTAACGGACACATTTCGGTTAAGAACGTCTATATGAATGTTTGTTACCTTGTTAACGCAGGTGAAGCTACAAGCGAGTAGCTCTGTTTCACTGCTCGTACACACCAGCTCGCCATTTTGCGCTATGCAACACAGTGCAGGTAAAAACCTCCTTGTAACACACGCTGACAGGGACACTCAACCGTGATGGCAGCAGCTTGTGGTTTCAGCCAATCAGGAGTCAGAAAGAAGAACACCCCTCCCACTTCACCAATCAGATTCAGGGAAGACGGGGGTTGTAGTTTGTTTGAGTTGCAGTTAAAGGTGAACGCTGCACATGTGACCAAGGACAGTTTTTTAAAACCTTGTCAAACAAAAGGTTACTCATCCCACGGCCATGCAACTCAAACATTTCTGGAGTTCAGTGATCTAATGCAATCCTGGTGGTTAATGTGAAACTTAAGATTTTCCAGTAACAGTTATTAGCACTCACCTCCAACATCATGAAGTGCTTTGAGCGGTTAGTCAAAGGATTCATCACCTCCTCCCTCCCTGGCTCACTGGACCCGCTTCAGTTTGCCTACAGGCCAAATAGGTCGACTGAAGACGCGATCCCCCTCACCCTCCACACTGCCCTCTCCCACCTGGAGCAGAGGGACACATATGTGAGGATGCTGTTCATCGACTATAGTTCAGCATTCAACACCATTGTGCCCTCGAAGCTCGTCATCAAACTCAGTGATCTCGGTCTCAACACCACCCTCTGTGACTGGATCCTGAACTTCCTGACAGGCAGACCCCAGGCTGTGCGGATCGGCAGCACCACATCCTCCACCCTGACTCTCAACACCGGCGCCCCCCAGGGCTGTGTGCTCAGCCCTCTCCTGTACTCCCTGTTCACACATGACTGTGTGGCCACCCACAGCTCCAACACCATCATCAAATTTGCTGACAACACGACCGTCATAGGCCTGATCACTGGCAACAATGAGACAGAGAGGAGGTCAGAGCCCTGACATCTTGGTGCCAGGACAACAACCTCCATCTCAACGTCAGCAAAACAAAGGAGCTGATCGTGGACTACAGGAAGAGACAGAGAGAGGAACACGCCCCCCTCTTCATCAATGGGACTACAGTGGAGAGAGTCAGCAGCTTCAGGTTCCTCGGGGTTCACATCAGCGAGGACTTGACCTGGTCTCACCACACTGACTTCATCACCAAGTCAGCGAGACAGCGGCTCTTCTTCCTCCGCAGGCTGCGGAGGCTCAACATGGGCTCCAGGATACTCTGCAGCTTCTACAGGTGCAGCATTGAGAGCATCCTGACTGGCTGCATCACCTCCTGCTACGGCAGTTGCACCGCCCTCAACTGTAAGGCTCTACAGAGGGTGGTGAAGACTGCACTGCACATCACCAGGTCGATGCTGCCATCCATGGAGGACCTCTACACCCAGCGGTGTGGGAAGAAGGCCACCAGTATCATCAAGGACTCTTATCACCCCAGCCACAAACTGTTCTGCCTGCTGCCGTCTGGCCGTCAGTACCGCAGCATCCGAGCCCGCAGCAGCAGGCTCAGGGACAGTTTCATCCCCCAGGCCATAAGACTCTTAAGCTGCACATAGTCTGCAAACAATTTGCACTGCCCTATTTTGCACCTCTTAGCTGTACATTTTATTTTATTAGTTGTATATACCTTATTTTTTACTTATATTTATATTCCTCACGTACAGCAGTGTTACTGGGACCAGAGCCATAAGAATTTCACTGCCAGTGATTGCTTCATGTAACTGCTGAGCATGTGACAATAAAGTCTTTGAATCTTGAATCTTGAATCTAGAAGCCCATGTTGCAGAGCATTAAAGCTGCTGAATTAAAACCTCACTATTGACAACAACATATGAAAGAAAACTATAAAAAGTTCAGAACATTGTGGCATCCATCAGATAGAGCCACACTAGTGGCGCCTTTCCACTAGTACCTACTCGGCTCGACTCGACTCGGTTTGGTTGCGATTCCACCAGCACTAGTACCTGGTACCAGGTACTATTTTAGTCCCTCCTCTGCCGGGGTTCCAAGCGAGCTGAGTCGAGCTGACAATGCGACGTCACCAGACTGCAGGCCACTGATTGGCCAGGGAGTGGCGTCACTTGATGAGTCATGAGAGCGACTCGTTCACAAGAATCAAACCCGCCATTTTTAAAACCCCGGAAACAGAGACCGAGCGTTTTTATTATTTCTGTGAACGAGGTGAACGGATACACACAAACAAAACACACCATGTCCTTAGTTGTGTTTGTTTGTGCTGTATACAAATTACGCCACCTGAGTTTCGGGCCGCCTTGCTATGACGACCCCGCCCACTTTGAAGTGAAGTGGTACGCTTCTGTAATGGAAACACAACCAAACCGTGTCGAGTCGAGCCGAGTCGAGCCGAGTCGAGCTGAGTAGGTACTAGTGGAAACGCGCCATAGGATTCACGTGGAGTCGTGTGTCTGACCAGCTGACAAACGTAAGTAATATTTAATCTCCCTGAGTTCTGTCAACCACTCGGCCGTGTAGCTCCTGAAAGCTGTTCCAACACTCAACACTCCTCCACATGACATCTTAGCATTAACCCACTGTTAACATATAGGATGGCAGTGCTCTGTGGGAGGAGGCTGCACGTGTTGCTGAAAGTGTGGCTAATAGGTTTGTGATCAGACTGAGAATATAAGAAGGAGGTGTTTCCTTCAATTTGTATCACTGTCCCACTATCACTACCACTATATCCACTGGGAATAAAGATAACAGATGGAGCGGAGGCAAGCAGCAGTGCAAAGAAAGCACTAGTTATCAGTTTTGCTCTTCAAAAGTGGGGGAGTGAAAACAGGTAAATTGCTGTGACATAGGAAACAGGGTGGTCTGGGCCCAATTATGTGTATATATTATGCATATACAGTATATATGATTGTTTGAATCTAGATATCCAGATCGTACAAAAACATGGATTAACAAAATTAGAAACGCTGATGTTTTCTAATTTCGTTCAAGAAAACAAAGCTAGATTTTACTTTAGTCTCCCCACTCCTGGCTCCCATATGGATTAAGTGGTTGATGGATAAATGAGATTCTGAAGGCAGCACTTTTGTTTTGTGCGGTTCTTTATTTCATCTATGGAAATGTAAAACTCACCACTGGGCCTCCAGAGGGGATTCCTCCATCCTCAGAGCCCTGGTGTTCAAGGTGTTACTGAAGAGCATGTCGAGGATGTAATCTGAGAGGCCATTGTGTTTTGTTTTTTTTGTTTTCAGTCAAACCAGAGCAACAAAACTGCCACCTGGGGGGAAAAAAAGAAAAGATGCTGATCGTTACTTGTACTCCACCTGGGGAGTGTGATAGATGAAATGTGTGCAGACGCGCGGGTTGTGACAGTCAAATTGCCGGTAAGTTCCACACAGGCCTTTGAGCCCTTTGAGTGACACTCACACTCATAGTGAGTTCATTCAAAGACGTGCTGTCTCTCTGTCTGCTTCTCATCAACTCATCAGCCACAGTGTGGATGAAAAGGACCCTCACATCATCTTTTCCTCACACACACACACACACACACACACACACACGCGCTGCAATCTCCTTTTCATTTCCTGTCTCTCTCTCGTCCTCTTCTTTCACTGCACATCTGACAAGGCGGAGCTAATTGATAGGCATGCCATTTCTCTGTGCTCCTTCTCAGCCTCGCGACTCCACCTGTGTCGCGTGTCTCAGCCTCTGTCTCAATGGGAGGGGAAAAAAAAAAAAAAGGAAGAGGCAAATTACTCTTTCATTTGGCGGTAAGCGGAGCAGACAGGTTGGCACTTCCTCATTAGGGGGAGGTTTGTTTCGTGAGGTGAGGTATGGGTGTCTCTTGTTTCTGCTTTGATGAGCCAGACTTTGATATCTGTCATTAATGAACCTCTTAAAAGACTTCTGGCTCGTGCTTAATGGGAAAGGGTTCTCGGGGATGGAAGCTTACAAGCAGCTTCTGTCTCAGACCAGACCTGGAACCAGTTGACAGAAACTTTAACTGTGTTTGATTTAAAAAAAAAAAACAAAAAACGTTGTCATTTACAGCGGCTGCTCTGGAGCTTTCAACCATGTCGCATTATCATCATCAGCAGATGGACTTTTCTCTGCTGGTGTGGAAATGTCGATACCCAAATATCCATTTTTCTTTCAGAGCACACCCTGCGTTGGCGTTTGTGAGTCCATTCTCGACCTTGTAAATCTTTGCTCCTATCATATTACTGCTATTATTTTTAGCTGATTTTACTTGGTGCAGCAGTTAGATACATCTAAGTAAAGAAGATGAAATAAAGATTGATTGATTGATGATTTTTATATGTTAATGTTGCCTTTAGTAGCTCAAAATTGAAATATTAAATCTTAAAAAAAAGCCAAACATGCTTTTTTTTTTACCTTCCTTGAAAAGAGGAATAACCACTGCTGTGACAGAGTCTCATTAACCCTCTCCTTATTTCAGCCCCCTTTCCCACGTCTTCTTCCTCTCTAACATTTGACTGGGGACTTGTGATGAGTGCGCTCTTTGGGTGCTTATCTGGGTTATGGATTTAGTCCTCATGAATAGTCATTGTGAGCTCTCAGCCTTGAGGAGGGCAGGCAGAGCTGTCTGTTTACCAGAGACGCTCAAACAACTTGCCTCTAAAAGCCAGTGTCAAGTAAAAGCAGGAAGGAGGAGGAGGAGGAGGAGGAGGGTGGGCGAGGGAGTGATGGAAGAGGGACACAAATAAGTGAGGGACATAGACACAGGTGGAGAGGGATAAAGCTCACATCGAAGCACATCGGGGAAAAAAGGTTGAGAGCGGCTGGGTGGATGCAGATTGTCCTGAAAGTTTTCTTTTTCAAACTGGAAGACAACATGTTCAAGGCTGTTCAATAATTCATGTTCGGGGATCTTCTCCGAGCCCTTTTCTCATCTCATCCAACAAGACTAACAAGACCTTCACAGTATCACCAAGAGGATGTTTGTTTACACAGATCTGATTCAGAGCAGGAAAACAGCTCACTGGGGTCAGATGATTGCCGCGGCTCCTCCTGACGGGCAGGGCGAGCGCACCGCCAACAGGGGGCATTCAAACACACGCTTTGACGAGTGGGCCCGTGTATTGTTGGAGCTGATATGGGGTGGGGGGTGGAGGCTTTCTCAGCGTTAGTGGCATCTGCAGGAACGGCGCACAGCATAAGAGAGGCTTTCATTCATCATTTTCTTCTCTCTGTGAGATGCTTGCAGCCCCTGCCATGCACGTACTCAAGACTCACTCATGGTGCACAAAGCAGAGAGAGCCCCCGTCAGCACCGCTATCTGTACAGCCCATCACAGCGAGTAATGGAGGGGAGAGTACTCTAGTATGGATGTTAAATGCACAAGTATATTGAAATGAAAAGGACATGTCCTCATCAAATGTCATGTTTTGTCCCACCTTTAGGCTCAGTGAGCCACCTGACGTGTACAGTTTGAAATCCCAGGTTACAACGTGATATTTTGCTCAACAGTATGCTCCAGATTTAGGTTTCACAGCGTGAAGTCAAGGAGAACTCTCAGCGGCTGATTCTAACGCTCTGTCCCCGTCCTCGACTCCACCTTGACCTTGACCTTGACCATGACCTAACTTAGCGTTATCTTTTGACTGGCACTGAGTCCAGGGTGTACCCCGCCTCTCGCCTCGGGGTCCGTTAAGACTGGCTCTGGCACCCTGCGACCCATTAAGGATAAGCAGTGTACATAATGGATGGACAGGATTTAAATAAGGCTCATAAACACTTCTGTGAACGTGTGTGGGTTGTTTGAAAATGCTACTTTTCATCATGCAGCTCCTCTGAGATGTCATTAACGGAGAGGTGAGACTTGACGGAGTGCTTACCTGTAAAGTTACCATTTGTGATTTGTTGAGTGGCCTAAAAAGCAAGAAATAAGAAAAAGAGCACGGCCAAAGGCCTGCTAGCCTTCTTTTCTATGATATGAAATGCATAACAGCATCTTTTTAAACTTCCATCCCTCAGGTACTTTGTCCAGTGCTGGCAACATTATAGCTTTGGAAAACTGTAATAAGTATCTAATGCAATCAAAACTGAAATATTTTCCACATATAACAATCAGTACAAAGTATAAAAGGAGAGGTCTATTTTGTTCATTTTTTCTGTTTCCGGGTGAAACAAAACAACAACAACAATAATGATGATGATGATAAGAATAATATTAAACTTTATTTATATACGATAAACACAGTTACAAAGTGCTTTACAATAAAACAGATATAGATCGACATTGACAACACCATCCCATTGCTGCCAGCATGACTTAAAGTGCATCGTAATTTGTTTAGGACTCAAACCGCAACATTTACTTTACAGACTTGGACTTGGACCTACAGCACCTGTCTTGATTTGGGTCTTAATAGTCAAGACTTTGATACACAACATGTAGAATTGCAAAACAGCAGCTTTGTCCCACCTCTATTGTTTTTTTTTTTTAACGCAGTGTGTGGCTGTGCATCATTCAACGAGCCTGGACCTCAAACTGAAGATAACAGTAGGATTGTGTGAGGACACTTGCATATAGACATGCTGTATGTAAAGACAAGATGGCACCTCCCCTGTTACTCTACCTTCCTCTGACTCTACACCCTGGGCTAACCTTGGGCATGGAATAACTTGTGGGAGTTATAATTCACTGTTGCATTTCTTGATGCGACAGCGCATCATTTCCCCTCATCCACACCCAACACACACGCACGCACACACATACACACGCACACACACACACACCATCCCTCACCATCCCTCTCTACCTTCATCCATCCTCTTTTCCTTCCCACTCCCCCTTGACTATAATTAAGATGCTTGCTTTGCACAGTAAACAAATCTGTTACAATTAGCACTGTTACAGCAGGGTGCGTCTCAGTAGCCTACCTTGAGTCCAGGGTGGTGGTGGTGGGGGGGGGGGGGGGGGTGGAGGCACTTGGGAGGCTGTGTTCAAAATAAAACCCCTTGTGGGAGGGTGTGTTTGATTGAGTGAGAGTTGTGGGCGGGAAGGATGGCGGAAAGTGGCCTGGCTCTCGGGGGAAATCTGACAAATGGAAATGCATTTCCATTCCCAAAGCAAAAATTTACATCAAGCGCAGACAGAAAGAAACTGCTGCGATGTGTTTATTGCTGCAGTGAAGAGGCTTTAAAGATGTTGAAAGTTGACAGAGCCGAAGCCTTTTAAAAGTGTGAGAGAACGCCTTTACCACCATATGGTAATGGACCTTGTTGTCCTGAGCCTTACTGCAGTTATATAGTGCTGACATGCTCTACATGCTGCGTCAAAGGCTTTTCCACTCAAAGTCCTACTGTATCAGTGAGAATCAGTACATTTAGTCATGGACAACCCAGTCTCACAGAAGTTTGGGAAAAAGTCATTCCAATAGTGAAATATTAATCTATGCTGTTATTTGTCATCTTATATTTTTTAACTATAACTGCTAAATTACTCAACATTTAACCCCAAGTTTTCCTCTCTTTATTTGATCAGTCCACTGCCGGTCAAAAACTTGTGTTTGATAAGTCACCAATACAAGCGGTTTATGCTATGACTGTCCATTTTAATTTATTTCTCCTTCCATCCTGAATACTCATGTTTTTTGTCACTTTTATGTAATGCAAAGCGGACTGTGTTTGTCTCCATGGAAACAGTCGATGAGTCATGACACCGCTTTTGCTATGAAAAACGAATAAAAGCTTGATTGTTTTGGTGGAATCAAAGAGAATATAATTCAAACGGATGGCCTTAACAGAAGTCCGCCATATTTTTGAGCCGTCAAGGATGCTGTCGTGTTTTTATGTTGAGAAACGTTAAAACAGGAAGTGGCGACAGTGAGGAAAAGCAGAGTGTGTTTGCCCCCACAGACAGACAGTCGAGCTGCTTTCACTATTAAAACTGACAAAAAATTAATTAACTGAGTTCAAATGGACGGTTACAGTTAAACCATTCGTATTTTTGACTTATCAAACACCCATTTTTGACCAGCAGCAGACCCTCCAGACCGCCGCGGACTGACTTGGACTGACAAAATAATAATGAGTAATGTGGTTTACAGCTTCTGTGCACCCAGGTCCTACAGACAGGAAAGAAGATGTGACATAGCACAAAAAGATAATCCCATAGAAATACAGTGGTCTGAAATTCATGCTCAGGGACACGAAAAAACTGAATTCATAGATTAAAATGTGTGACTATTTCACAAACTTCCATGAGACTGGGTTGGTCTGATTACTGTTCCAGAGGCGTCTGTCTTCGCTAGGTTATCATTCTGGGAGACACCAAAGGAAGTAATGGCTTCATTAATGTTTAATAAATCATCTACTGATGCATTATAGAGCGTTTGTAGGCCATCAAAGCTGCAGTTAGTAACACTGAGAAGAGATCCAACTTGACTTTGAAAGACTACAACTTCCAAGTCTGTCTGTCTCTTATCATTTGGTCTGTGTGTGTACTCCAGGACCTCACCGACCCACCCCTGCTTCACATTGACTGTTTAACTTAGCTAATGTGCAGTGCATTAGCTACTACAGTAGGGCAGGTGGTAAATCTGTAGGTTATTTAACATTAGGTATAATCTGTACAGTGGCTGTCCAGCTTCTTCACAAATCCACTGGTCAGACTCCTCTGGTCATGAATTCAGACCGAAAGAGGAATACATACATCTCCTCCTCTTCTCACAGATGAGTTAAAGCAACTCAAGCCAGCGCCCATAGCTCTGATTAGCCCATCACCCTTGAAGGTTTATTGTAGGTCAGTGTGATTGCTCTGAGAATTAAACCTGCCTGTGATGCAGCTCTGCACATCACTCATCAGAACTCAGCCTCATAACACAACACTGAAAGCCCTCGGATGGGTTAGCACGGGGGAGAAAAATCGATTACTTGATTATTAATGTTATTTCATATGTTGGGAAATGTCATTACTTGAGCCCAGCATCCACGGGCGTATCTGCTTATGACTTCAGTGTTATTTTCTTACCTTGATGCACAAACAAAAAATGAACGATTGGATCTATGCTTCCTGTAACTTCTGGCCCATTGATTACACATTCAATCTTCAATTATCACCACTAATTAAAAATGTAGCGTTTGGGGAATATGAGTTGTAATTAAATGGTTTTAGCATGCATGTTGCTACTCACTTCAGATGGAAAGTGTCTTTTTAAACTAATGTGACCTGGCCCTCGGTAAGTTTACTGAACATAAGGGTATAAACTCAATATGCTTCACCTTGTGAATCATGTGTTTGATTATTTCACCATCGCTGTGCAAGAATATAAAAGTGCTATTCACTGGTTTTACTTTGTATACAATTGAGCATTCAGCAGATTTAGTGCTGATGCATTGGGGCATTCACACGACGCTGTGCATGGAGTCGTGAACATGAGCACACTCTTGTAAATTTGTCCAGTGCAAGCATGTCTGCAGCATTGTTTGTTCATGCACTTGTGGTGCCGAGGGACACTGAGGCATTCAAAGATCCATGTTTCCTCCTGTCGGAGGTGTGTATCCAGCAGCCCGGGAGAGTTATCAGCGTCGCCGCTTTTAATCTGGGATGACAGAGTGTGACTGCGGGGGCACGGGGACCTGTCTGCAGGGCGATAGAGGAGGGGACGGCCCCCGATGCGGTCCCTAATAGATGGTCACACCTTTTAGACCGTGCAAGATATGGAATACTTGAGGGATGAGCGTTAATGTCTGTGTGTGCGGTTAAAGGTGTGTGTGTGTGTGTGTGTGTGTGTGTGTGTGTGTGTGTGTGTGTGTGTGTGCTGGCATGTATAAGTGCTTTAAGGATCCTGAAGCGAGGTAATTACTCCTCAGGAGTGCAGCGAGGTCAGTCATTGGCTGCCTGATTATTGGGGTGGAACATCCCATTAAATCGTCTTTGAAGTTTGGATCAGGGTGTGTGTTTATTCTTCACCATAGGGCCTGCAAATGACCATGGCCAAGAAAAAATATATTATATACATATATATATTATTATGTATATTAATGATGGATCAAATGCTCATGTGTAATGTGAAGGGGGTCACTTTTAGTAACAACCACACTATTTTACTGTTTTGGCTGACCCCCACAGCTCACTGACACAGTTAGTGACTAGCTTGTGTACATGTGGAGCAATTATCAGCTAAAGAGACGGACATTTTGCTCAGGAGTGGGTGGAGACTAAAACAGAGTTAAAAGTAGAATGAATATTGGACTAACGTATATCTGTCACGTCAGCAAAAACACGTCTGTGGCAATATTGTGCCGTGCCTGATGCGGAAATACACGGCTGTTTGCCAGCTCATTAGCTATAGCGACTTTATAACAACTTTGACTTGCATTCAGTTATATGCAACAACGCAAGAATCACAAGAGCTGCACAGCATGACCTCTAGGAAAACTAAAGTAAGTAAATATTTCATGGCCTTCATCGATTGGCACCTGTGGCAGCATCTTGTTTATGTGTGTGTGATTGCGGATGAGAAGTATGGATGAATAAAAGCAGGCCTCGTATCATCTGAGCCCACAGACGGCTCGGGGGGAGGCAAACCTTGGACCGTGGGATCCCAGCTTGTTAGCATGCTGAGGGGCGGCTGCCGAACAAAGCTTTGTTCGGCATGAAATTTTCACAGATAATTGGATGTTATGAAGATTAATGTGCCTTAGTTTTTACGGAGCTGCTGAAGAAGTGCAAAAGACTTTCCTCTCAACAGCTGCCTCTACAGTGGCGACAGCGGTGACAGCACTGACTTTATCCTTGGATGCTGATGGATTACCTGACTGATCAGCTGATTGACTGATTTCAATCCTTCGTTCATATCTAACCTGTTTGTACATGTGCACTTACATGGCTCAGGGATGATGTGCAGTTTAACTTCACTGTAATTTACAACAAATTACTCCAATTAGAGAATGCATAGAGCGACTCTAATCGTACGTTTCACTCTCATTACTACTATTTCCCCACGTACTCTGTGGACTGCAAAATCAATAATGAGTCAACAACAGAAACCTTCCATAGTTGGGGTTCATTCCAGTAAAATCATACCCACTGCGTGCAAAGTGTACACCTGGTGCATCTCTCTTTTTTTTTTGGTTTTGAAGTCTTACTATGTAAATGTTTGAGAGATATGAGGCCTCACATGGGGAAACACAGGAAAATATATTCGACGGAAGGATAAAAAAGGCCCAATGTTTGCATTCTTTTCCAAAGTATCCTTATTTAGTGGCTCAATATGTGAACATTAGAGTCATTCACTGCTGTCACTCAGCAATCTCCTCCTGATTTGAACACGAGGAGTCAAGGTTTTCTTTCTCCTGGCATGTTAAGATATTTCTGTTCTTTTCATGTCTGACCTGAATTCTCTGGGCAAAACACGAGCTTTTGGACGGATGCATTTTACATTTTCTGTTTAATTTCCAACCTTGTTAGCTTTTGCAGTGAGCCTTAAAACAGATTACAGTCAGACTCAGCCTTAACCCCCCCTGTAACTAAAGAATACTATCCTATCCCTGACCCCCCCCAACCCCAACCATCACCACACAAATGAGTTTGACACTATTTGTTCTATCGATAACAACAACATAGTTTAGAAAAATGTCCCCCAAGACACTGTATGCTCCCCACCCACACACACGCACACTTCCACAGTGGTATGAAATATTTAAACTTTAGCTCCACTTTAAGAGGTGCAATTGCAGGCAGTGCGCCCGCAATATAGAGGTCATGGAGGGTGCACACCCTGCCCTCCCTCACTTTTTATTTATATCTAAATAACTAGGCTGTGTTTTGATCTGTGAGTTCTGAAGGCATCACATGTAGGTACAGCTTTCACTTTGATACATATTTTTGATGTAGACTGAATTATTCAACACTTTCCCAGCACTTGCATTATTTACCTCGTTGTCTGAAGGACTATTTTGTTTGAAAATCCATAAATAATAATGAAATAATCATTTGATGCATCCTGGTAATCCTTGTCCCTTCCTTTGGCTTGTCTCTCGCATTACTTACCCGGCTGCGGTTCTTCGCTGTGCCTACCGGAGTTTTTGTGTCTTATAAACTATTCCTGTCTCTAAACTTTACTAAAACTCAAGTTTGTGGATTTTCAAGGTAGTGTGGAGAGAATGGGAACTCTAAAAGAGTCAGAGAAAGGTGGAAATGTGCACAAAATCAATATATTATTGTGAAAACGTCTGCACTCCGTCTCTCTGCACCTTGTGCCTTCGCAGCCATCAAATATTCAAACCGACTCCGCTCTTGTTCTGCTGCTCTGGACGCCCAAGTGCACTGATCTAAGACCAGTTGAGCCAACAACATTGCGCTCTCCATTTACTCCCCATCTGCAGCAACAACAGAAGGACTCTGCAGTCTAAATAATTAACAAAGATCACCTCTTCAACATGGATACTGCTCATAGGTCAGTAAGACCAGAGCGCTGCTGCTGAAATAATAATGTACGGCCTCAGAGATACATTTAAACCTGCAGCATCTGTTTGCAGCACAAGTCTGCTCTAAATATCATCACAATTCACATGGCATGCTTTTGGTTGGGTGAGCTAAAGGGCCTGCTTACTAGCTTTTTCAGAACTTGCAATGAGCCTCTGATAGGGGTCGCTAATGTCAGCCAATGTGCACACATTTATTTTTACTATAGTAATGAATGAAAATACACATACGCTACATTTGTGCAAAATGCTCAAAACAATCTGTGTCAATACAAGATTTGATAAGTATTATTTATCAGCCACACAAGACCATGAAAAGAGACTCACTGTGTTTCCAAGCTAAATCCATGAAATGTAAATTTATTTAGCACCATTAAATCACAATATCAACTGAAACATGAAAGGTATTGAAAGTAGGTTTTGACAGGAGTAACCTTAAAGCCCTTTTTTGTTTCAGTCTTTATGAATGAAATTACCATAACTTAACTGCTGCGCACTGAACCAGGGACCTTTGGGGCCTCTGAGGGTCTGAGCAGTCCATTATTTCCAATATTCCACCTTTTCCACATTACATCATGACTGCAAAGCACTGTAGTGTGGATGCAAAATGGCACTACAGTCAAAGGCCCTGCAGTCTTACAGGCAGGCCCTCATTGTCATTTCTGTGGCAGGTTAATCCTACAGCGCTTACTTTATGTACGCTGATGTATGAGCAGTAAAACTAATTCTAGTATGATGGAATAGAAAGTCATCGTTGGGATTTTGTGGCGGCAGCTTAATGTCAGCATGAAGAGAAGGCAAATCCCTATCGTTTGACCTGAAGAGACATGTGACCCTCTACCAGTCCTGACCCACCAAGTCACGGGTTAATCCAGCCTCTACCTATAATTGGATAGGAGGACGGACACAGAGGAGAGCTATTACTCAGTGGGATCAAATGTGAACTATGACCTCTGGGCCAGCTGGCCACCGGCACACAGGCAGTGAGGTGGAGAGCATGCAAATATGGTTCTGCACTGTTTTTCTAGGGGGGGTGTTTCCAACTGCTTTAGGCCATCACATCTTTTTATTTCTTGAATTGGGAACAAAGATCAAATTCTAAAATGTGGGAATTTATTTGAAAGTTGAGACAAAAAACAAACCCAGTTAGAATTTTACTGTACTGACCTATAGGATTTACAAACTATCCTCAGGACCAGTCTGAGGTCACGGTTACACCTGCTCACAGAAATGTAGCAGATAGGTGTGAACTAGAGGCTCAAACTAAACTATTCTTGATTGATTGGTTCCTCCTGGATCCTTAGCGTTGTTTCTTTTAGTGGTTTGGGATCCAAACTGGCAACCCAGCACACATCCATCATTGGGAGCATCGCTGGGTTCAAATATTGCCCCACTCTGGGTCACTGAATTTCCTTTATCCCGTACCAATTTTTATATTACTGTTGGGTTATTTACCCAAACTACAATATGGTAACTTACACCCAGTGCTGGACACAACATGCTCAAGTTTTACCTAAAAACTAAGTTTCACCCCCAGTTTTTCAGTGTGAAAAACGACAGAACATGAGCAGCACCTGTAGACTAAATTACCATCATGTGCAGTGGAATTAGAGGTTGAACTTGTTACATAATAACCTTTAAAGATTCACTGATAATCACTTCTTTCTCATCATTGATACATTTGTGTTTTAAAGGTTGTGACAGTTGACTTATTCCCATGTGAGGATTTATGCAATGACCACACTGACGGACATGATGATCATCTGTTGTGATCACCAGGACTGAATCTGTATCACTGGATTAACTGAGGAAATAAATGAGAAACTAACAAACTGTGAGCCGCCATCTAATCTCCAGGCTGCATACAGACTAGTAATCGGTGGCAGGCGCTTTAAATTTAAATGTGTTAGGACCGACAGGCCATGCGTCTTCGAAATACATCATATGTCATCTTTAAGCTGTGAATTCCTCGTGTGGTGACGGTTAAATCGCAGGACGCTGCAGCTGCAGGACAGCAGATGGCACCGCTGTGCCGTCCTGTGGATCCCGCTTGGCACAGAGACGCGTCCACGTTGTTCCCACTGTCTGCCTTCGCTCCAGTTTCCCTCCCTCCCTCCCTCCCTCTCTCTCTCTCTCTCTCTCTCTCTCTCTCTGCTTACAGTATACACCTATCTATCTTCCACAAGCATCAGCAGTCTCTCCATCAGTCTCCGTGATACGAGCGCTACTACGGCGCAAAGCATGGCATCTCTGCGCCCCGAACAACCGGTCTCCGCTGCTGCGCACCTCTGCGTCTTTCTGCTGACCGCCTCGGCCTGGATGGCACTGCCGGGACCCGTGCGCTGTGACAGCGGGGCTTTAAACCGGCGCGGCGGGGAGGACCGTACGCTTGACATGGGCGGCGGAGACGGAGGCTCCCCGCCGGGCTTACCGACGGACGGTGGCGTGGGAGCCGTCGGCGTGGAGAGCTCACCTCGCTTCAGGAGAGCACTGTCCCGGGAAAAACAAATGTCCCTGCTCAGCAGTTCGTTCGTGCTCAAAGGGGATGCGACCCACAACCAGGCGATGGTCCACTGGACAGGAGAGAACAGCAGCGTAAGTAGCCTATCCCCTCCTCGTCCCGTCCCGTCACGATCTGCTGGTTCGTGCACCATCCCCACCATACCCCCTTTGTCACCCTCCACCATCCATCACTCCAGCCACAGCGCACATCATCAGAATCAAGTTATTGTTCTCGCAGGAGGCTGCCGCTGCAGCGCACACTGCGCGGCTGTCGGGCAGACTGAGGCGCGGTGTGGTCTTTACGCATCCAGGTGGTCCGGTAGGACGCGCGGTGGATGTTGACAGGCACCGGGCTTTGTTGAAAGATCAGGACTTTTTAAACGTTTTCACGTCAGTGGTCCCACAAATAGACACGAGCACCGTGTCCCCCCCCACACCTCCATTTCATCACATGGTGGTCCAGGCTCACGATCATCTAGTTAGTGTCTGTTTCCACAGCGCTCAGAATCAAACGAATTGTTATCTGTGTCCTTTGTTTGAACTTCCTCTCATAGTTAAACGCAGAAAACAAACACGCCTCAACTGACATGAGGAACCCCGTTAATGGTCCTTTAGTGACCCGGGGAAGGTCCCCTGACCCCCGCTCTGAGCACCACAACAATAACCGCTCAGTGTATGCCAACATTCAGAAGGAGTCCAAGGACGCGCATGTGAGGCGCACCGAGCCAGTGAGGAGACGAGGAGCGCGCACTAAACAGCCAGCTCCGTGCTTGGTTCAGTCACACGCAGCCATGACTAAAATATTAATGGAGCTTTTTGTCCATGAATTTTGCAGTGCTTTGTTTATTTGTGGTCTGGAACGCAATTTGACTCATATAAAATGGGACGCAGGAGCCTATCCTCTAGAATAGTGTCTGCCTAAAGACTGGCACTGAGGTCGATTTTAGACATGTTGTACAGATATCACAAAAAGAAATCCCACTGGGACTGAACAATAATGGCAGCAGAGACACAAATAGCACAACATCTGATACATTCACTTTATAAGTCCTTCCCAATATTCCAAAGACACTGAACGGAGCTCCTCTAGGAATATAGCAGGGACATTTAAGTGATTACTTTGGAAATGAAGCAACATTAAATATGATAAGTGTATGAATATTTGAGTGATTTCCCCCCTCAGGACCCAGTCAAGTGAGAGCAGCCACAGCATGTAAACAAGCGCAGCCTTTGTGATGATGGATATTGACAGAGGCCCGAAGGTGGGGGTAGCAGGGTGGAGGGGCTGAGTGGTAGTGTCTGGTGGGGACATCACTTGGAATCAGAGCCTTTTTGTCAGTGTAACACATTGGTGTTTTACCGGCAGAGGCTGCAGGCGAAGAAAGAGGAAAATAATCTGACCGCTGAACAGCCAGCAGACGTATTTCACTCAGATTTGCAGGAGTTTCAAGACAAATTGGTTGGTAAATAATGTAAAAGGTGACATTTGCAGGCAACGTTCAATTTATTAGATTATCAACAGAGGCAACAGAGGTTGAATTTACGGCTGCTCTTGGCACCTTCACACATCGGTGGCTCCACATGGCAATGAGAATTTGCACAAGTTGGATTTGCACAATATGTTAATGTTTTCTGCACGGGACAGCAGAATCTGTTCATTTGAGCCCAGATTACTTTTAAAGGACTGGTAATGACAGGATTTATAACTGTCATGTTTTGACTGATGCAACTTTGAAGTTGAACTTTCAGGAAATGTTAACTACGGCGATGCTGTAGTTATTGGGAGTTCTCTTCCAGTTTTCAAAAGAGGGTAAAACTTTTTTTTTTTATATATATTTATGGAAACTGCTACGTAGCTTTAGGCTCTGTGGGCGTTTCACATGGCAGTGGTTGACTGTTACCGTGAATAGGCGAGAAACATTCATATGATAGACTGTATATAAGAGGTGGACCGTGATGTCAAGTTTGGCTTTCTGGACGTCTGCATATTGGTTTCATAGCTGCCACCATCTTGGTTTTTTTTGGAGCCAGAGGTGATGTTCGTTCTACAAAGACTGCCTCTGATTGGTTAGTCATAAGGTAGCCCCGCCCTTAACATCATGCTGTGTTGAAGAAGACGTGAAACTAGAGACTGAGATCATAAAGTCATCAGGAAAATGTTTATTGAACCAATAAATCAATTACTTCTATTAACTCTCATTGACTTCCATTAATTGAGAGTCAGTGGAGTCGCCCCCTGGTGGCCACCAGAAAGAAGTCACGTCCACACCCCCCTTTTTTTTAGCCCACTGTTTTTCTACGCACAGAAAGTGGGAGCTAGCGAGGTCAACTAGCGTTCCACCTGGAAGTGGAGACTAGTAAGCATAGCTTGCTGACATTGACAGTACCAAACATTCACTAATGCAGAAAAATAAATTAAAATTCAGTTTTTTGATTTGTATAACAGCAATAAATTTTGATTTCGGTTAATTTCAGTCCAGTTAAAACTTGACCCACTCAAACAAACGTGAGAAAGAGGCACAGCAATTCAGTAATGACTTGTGGGATTCTAGCACTTTGGCATTTAAGATTGAGAATTTAAGTAATAAAAAAACTGACATTCTCCCAATGGACTCTGGTCTTTCTCATGATGAACTTTCTCGTCTACATCTCTGCTTTTTTTTGGTGTTTTTATTCGAGGCTACAAGTCCGCAGGGATCCCGATGCTCAGGACTGCCAGCCATAGAAAGTCTGACTTATCCTTAGTTAACTTGGCGTGGGTATGTACTCTGAAAGGTCACTGAGACTGAGTTCATCCCAGCCTAATAAACACAGACAAATGGTGCCATTCAATTTCCCTAAGGCTGACATTTATGTGCGGTGTGCAGATTGATGGGTGAGGAAAAATGAATCTCTGCCTCCTCTCTTGTTTCATCATTTCGTTTTCGAGCAGTTGAGGTTCCAAATGTAAGTCGCTGATGAGAGGGTCAACAGTGCTGGGTGGCTTCAGCTGTCACATCTGTCGTGATGAAGTGTAATCCTGAAAACCTGAATATAGTAATTTCTTTTTTCTGAAAACATACATTTCACTTTCAGGCTAATCACCACATCATTCCATCATCATTGTAATATGTGCTTGTTTGCGCTCTGGCCAACTTCCAGCTCTTACTGGGCTGCAAAGTGTTTTGATAAGAGGATGAATTGTTCATCTAGCTTCTTGTAGCTGTTATTGAAAACAGCTCTTCTGTTCTCCTCACCGTCCCTGTAGCAGCGGCGACAGACACTTTACTTTGGCAAGCCTTGATTGGTCAAGTGATGGCTCAGAACATAAAAGAGCTTTCCGTCAGGCATTCTCCAGGTGTCCTTGAAAAGCATAGATCGCTGGTGAAGTGTGTGTGTGTCTGAGGGGGTGTTTTAGAGTAAGATAGTAAGTGAGGTATTCAAGGAAAATGCAGAAATCAGTGGATGTGGACTCTAGATCAAAAAAACAATAAGCGGCACAATAACATACATGTTTACCCTGCAGGTGCCACCATCAGCATTGTAGAAATCCAATATTGAGGAGGTTAAAGGTCGCAGCCGCAGCTCCTGGATAATATTCATGAACCTCAGGATGAGCAACCAGGAGAGGATTTCTAAGAAAACAACTCAGAGGAGAGGGAGAAGAGATTTGTCTCTATTATTCAGCCCATTATCTGTCATATTCTGTGTGTGCTATTGTACATAGTAAACGGTGCATCAGCAGCACGCTGCTCATTAAGTAAATATCAGGTAGAGTTAATAAAAAGACATCAGCCTTGTTTTATCAAGGAATCCCCACGTCCCCGTAGGCTCACTCATGTCTCCATGTTAAAATTACAGATTGAAACCTACCCCTGGTGCCTGTAATGGTCACTGGGGTGATATTCCAAACTGCTTTTGACAAAGACAAATTGTCATCTGTTATTCTAAAGGAGAATGTCGCCCTTTTTTCAAAATATCCAAGGCATAATTACCACATCGTCCTCGGGTTCTTGGCATTCCCCCCACCCAAATATAGGTTTTCCCTTACTATATTTTCCCCTTTATGTTTTGAGTTTCTGTAGTTGGCATTACTGTCTTTGTCTGTTCACTCAGTGAATTCCACTACTTCTGCTAGGACGCACATTTTTAAGGAAAGTGCTCCCATGCCTCATGCTCACAACAGCAAATGTAGAGAGCTTTCAAGAGCTGGATATTGAACGACTGCTCTCTTACTGCATGCATTTCTAAAAGGAAACATACATTTGTTCAACCTGTAGGTAAATGCCACTACTCTAGTGACTTAGTTAGACTTTCCATAAAGGCGGGCGACTTCAGACAGAAGAATGGTCCAAAGTGAAGCAGCACATTACAAGATAACCCTAGTACAGCTACATTTCCCATAAAGCAACTGTCTTCCCGTTCGTTCCTCTCCAGTGTTAAATGGCCATGTGTTTTCAAACTCCACAACCCCAGTTTGAAACAAGTAATCTTAACTCATAGTCCACCAACTAACCGTTCAAGTGAAAAGACCACTGAAGTGAATCTGGATTTGATTGAATGAATCTGATTAATGACAAGAATTTGTATTGCTTACTTTTTTGTTAAAGAATCTATATATGTCGTCATACAACTATTTCCACTCTGCGTGACTACTACTGTCATATAAATGGTAAAATGCATGTAGAATATAAAAAATGTCTTGGTGACCCCTGGTGGTGATAACAAAAGTGAAACCGACCCCTTAGATCTTAAACTGAGGCTCGGCCAGGAAGTTTCCACTGGGATTATCTGAATTAGTCTACAAACAAAACAGTTTGTCGGCCTATATCATCGGAATAATTTGCAAGATCACAGAAAAAAAAAAAGACACCGGGGGGCTTTAAGATGCTGAGAATGTACAAGTGATTAAAAATGACAGATTTAAGGAGATTTCTGAAGACTAGGACATTATTTATGCATGCATATAGTGAGTTTGTGCATCCTGAAAGACATCCTGGGAAGGTACATGAGGCTGTATAACATGATACCAGCCTTCTGAATAAAGAGAGCTTCCACTATTGAATGGACTGTCTTTGTGCCTCTCTCTCTCTCTCTCTCTCTGTCTCTCTCTCTCTCTGTCTCTGTGTCTCTCCTTTCTCTGAGTTGTTGACCAGCCTGAGGGAACTGTGCTTCCCTGTATTCCAGTCTCCTCTCTCTGGTGATGAACAGCGTCACTATCTGTGTGTGTGTCTCAGATGTTTGGAAGTGTATTGGTGAGGAAACAGCTCTCAACGTTTAACAGGGTTTCTCTATTTTGTGTGTATCGATTGTCTCGTGGAGAGACACAGTTTATATTGGTATTGCACTCACACCTTTTTTAAATTTGCGAGTGTGTGTGTGTGTTGCTGATCCCTTGTGGCCTGTCCCACAGTAGCCTAAGTGATTAATGAGCAGCAAAAGGGGTGCTGACAGTCCAAACTCTCGTCCCACCCTCTAACCCCAAAGGGGAATTGTGGGTAATTTCTGCCACTTCCTGGTTTAAGAGCCCTCCTGGGTTGGGAGTAAATGAAAGCAGAATAAAACTGAATGCATGGACACATAGATGTTTAAAGATTTCAAATGTCAAAATAATAATAAAGAATAGAGAATATTATAGAGTATAAAAGAATATTAGGTGATGTCACCTTTTACCCTCATCTCGCCCTCCCTCCCACCATCCCCTCGGGTTACCTTGCCAACACCACCTTCAGATTGCAAGTGTCTGTTTTAGCCAATTGGGTCAAAGGATTATCTGCCTGCAGCACGCATCTAATCTAAACATGGCATCGGTTGAATTTAAATTGAGTATTTAGAGGGAACCATAATGTTTTATAATAAGGCACTCGCCTATATTTGCATGGCAAAGGATGGCTCATGCAGGTGTGTACACACACATAGAAGCTGTAACAATAGAAACCCATGCTCTCTCACTCTCCCTTCCCAGCCACACACACACATGCGCATACACACACACTATCTAGGTCTCCAGGGTCCTGACTTAATGTGAAAGGCATTTGTTCACGCTTCACATACTGAACAGACAGTTCATTTGGCCCCTGGTTGTCCTGCGGTGGAAAATTGTTTGCACATGTGAGGAGAGCCTTTCTCGTCATTTATCTTGTCTGTCCTCGTTCATCCTGCTTAAAGAGACACTTCGAAACCCCACACTGTAAATCATCGGACTTGTTTGCCTGGCTCTTGTCTCTTGTTAATATGAATCCCGCACTGTCTCCGAGTTGCAAAGCACATTGCCACCACACCAGACTTGCCATCCAACGTGGCCGTCAGGATGCATGTTTAGCACAGATGAGAGTCTTTCCGCAACATCAGATGGCTCCTGGCTCGCTCTCGTGGGTGATTGATGCCTGCCATCCATTATGTCACCATAAAGGCTTGAGAGATAAATTGCTGTGATGTTATGTCAAGAAGATATTGGAAAATGTATACTTTCCAGTTAAAGGAACTCTTTGATGCATGACGGTGACAAAATATGCGATAAAAGCGAATCTTTGTTATAATCTGGATATTCTAGCCATTAAAACGGTCCAATGCAAACACACTGCTGGCATGAAATGTCAAACTCAAACCTAAAAGTCAATCTCAGCTTTCAAAACCCATATCAGCGACTCTAGTCAGGCTCAGTAGAACGTTGATAGTCCTCACTGTGAGGACTGGCGTATATCTGTCCAATCTTTTGGCAGCGTTGACGCAGACAACAATAGCAAGTTAATTGTCTGAAACAAAAAGCACAGTGGATAACCAAGCCCGTCCAATGATACGATCTCCATCTAAAGCCATCCTCTTAGTACGGCCACGTTGTTGGCACTGGGCCGCTCTTTGCCACTTGGTGGTAAGTAGCGTTTGACACTTAGATGCCATGGTTGCCTTGCTAATGAGACCTTGGGAAAATATGTGGAGCAGTGTTACTGTGGTGTTACAGACTAATTAAGTGTTTAGTGATGCCAGGTGGATGCTGACTGCCTGGCAACTAAGTAAAAGCGTTGAGACACGTTTGTCTTACAGATTGTTCTGAGGTTGCTGGCAGTGGGGAGGAAAGATGGCTGTCTGTTTGTACCAGCAGTGCTGTATATGCATGAAGATGTGTGTGTGTGTGTAGTCTATCATTACCAACTACCTTCGTTTCGTCTTTGCTTCCTATCTTGTCCTCTCAGCTTGGCAAGGTGAAAGTGTGTTTGTGTGTGTTTATGTGATGGAGCTGGGGGGGGGTGTACTGGCTACCAAGTGACAGCCTAAACAACTACTTGGCAGGCTGCGGCACACAAGAAAGCCCCTCATCTGCGTGAACATCACAGACATTCTCCAAACTTTTCTTTTTTCTTTTGTTGCGTTGCTCAAATGAACCCAGCGTGCGTTCATTGTTTTTCCAGTTTTGTCCCTGTAAACAGAGAGCTTTTTTCCCTCCCATGTTCCCTGTTGTTCTGTGCTCTCCCCGTCGTCCTCTGCAGCTTGGCTGCCATGGTTGAAGGTTTCTGCTGATGTTGCCCTGGCAACCCACACTGAAATCCTGTTGGGGTCTTCCAGTGGTTTGGTTTCTGATCTGAATTCAGAGTGGCCCCCTTGCCTTGCACTTCTCCCAGGTCCTGCATATTTCATGTATAGCTGTGGCATAGATATACACCAGTCATATTGATATGGTCAGGTGAAATCCTTATATTTCCAAAAGACCTTGTTTTTGGGCTGACCGTTGGGTCTTTATTCAATCATTCCGCATTGATCTTATTTTTTTGCCCTGTTATTGATGCCCTTTGCCTGGCTATTGGTCTGTTTGTCATCCATCCAACCAAGAACAAGATATCTCGACAACCGCTTGCCAAACTGCCATGAAACTCAATATGTGGATTTATGGTCCCCAGGAAGAGATCCTGATAATTTTGGTGACCCACTGACCCTTCTTGGTGTGCCACCATCAGTCCAAAAGCTCTCTTTAACCAACACCCATGGCATGCTATGTCAGAGAATAATTACAGGAAACTTATTTCATGGTCCCCAGATGATGAAGACTTTTGGTGACCTCCTGATCTTTCCTCTAGCACCATCATTAGGCCTGAAAATCCACTTGGACACAAAATGATATAAAGATGATTATATTATTTTGTCTCAAAGATTGCCATGCATTTACGTTCTTGCTCCACAAAGGATTACCCCCACCCCCCCCCACCCCACCCCTTTAAACACCTTCTCCAAGTACTTCACTTGTCTTGAAAGAATTTCTGGACCACATTCATGGTCTCCAGGGGATAATATATTTCCCTTTTGGACTGAAGCTTTCATCTAGCACCTCCCTTTGGCTGAAATATCAACTTTGCACACAGAATATTTCATCATCTAAGAAGCAGATTGCCATGGAATTTGCAAGTATATTCATGCTTGCAAAGAGACGAACTTTGTGTTTGTGAAGACCCTGTGACATATCTGTATATGGTTTGTTCTGTTCATCTCGTGTTTTTGCATGTAAACAACGTTTCTTTGACCAAAGATAAAACCTCAAAATGATTGAAGATGCGATATTTTCCCCTCACAATAACAATATGTAGATATACACAGGCTTGCGATATTTGGCTTTGGAACAAGGGCTTGTATGTGCTATGTGTGTGTGAGGAGGTGGTGTGAGATGTGTGTGTGTGCCTGCCCACCTGCAGCTACTATAGGAACAGTGGGAAAGCTCTCCCTATGAGTCCCTCGGAGAGTTGTGAAATGTGGCCCAGCAGGGTTTCTCCAGCATTTCACCTTCACAGCAACACTTTTAGAGATTGGATATTCTTCCCTTGGTGCTAAGCCGTCCCCACTTTCTATCAACACCCCCCCCCACACACACACACACATCTGAACCCCACCTCTCATCGGGGACCTGGATATTTTCAGTTTCTGTCTTAAGCCAATTGCACAACAACAGCATGAAGCCCTCCACATAAGTCAGGCATCGGAACAGAGATATGGATATAGATATAAAAAGGACTGTCCATGTCCTTGGTTATAATTGGCTGAGACAAATCCAAAGACACAGTAACCACACATTGGTTTATGTGTATTATGATATCATATCAGACAATATACTCAGAAAGTTAAAGTATTAAGGATGTAATGTATAAACCCACACCTGTGACATTTGAATGATTTGATGAAAAATGAACTTAACGCTAAATTTAGGGCCGTTAAAAGGACTTTGTTAATCTAAAATAGCCATATATATTATAAGTATTAACTTCTATGTATTTTGTATACATTGCAAATTTCCTGATTTAATTTCCAAAATCAATCACATAAAAGTGATGAAGCTCAGTCCCTTGAGAATATTTTCTGTGTTTACTGGTGCAGGGTTTAGCGTAACAACGATGCATACATACATACATACAATACAGGTGTTTGAACATTTTTATCCTTACCCATTGAACATCTCTGTCCAAAGACATCATTCATTCTCATCACAAGAAATAATTGCGTCTCTGTTTTCTAAAACCTCGACAAATCACAGTGACATGCTGTTCGTCGCTGTTTGTCAGCCGCACATTCTGTGAAGTGAACACGCTTAATTAGCAGTAGTTCATTTGATTTTTAACAGGCTCTTTCTTTTCTTCTTCGCAGTTAGAGGAAAAATGTTTTTTTCTTCTTCTTTGGTGAAGGTAGTGATTTCATGTGGACCCATAATCCCTCACAGGATCCTGTGATGTTTTAAAGTGCCAAAAAGCCCATCAGTATTCTTTTAAAAAGATGGATTTTGAGGGTTTTGTAAAAGGCTCTTTTTACCATTACAAAGAATCAACATAAAGAACTCTCTGTAGGTAAATTGGAGAACTCTGTTTTTTAAAAAGCTGTAGTTATCCTACTGTAGGTTCCCAGTTGGATGAAGTTTATCTTAGAGCATAAACCCAGACTTCAAATCAGCCCTGTTTCAAAGGCAACCCCGCCACCCAAGTTCTACCAGGAATGACGTGCATTATTATTCTGCCAATCTCACACACACCTACACACATGCACGCAAGGCGACTCGAAGCAGTAAAGCGGGAATTAGCATGTGTTGACGGACGCAAAGGTTGCCAGTAATAATTCTATTCCCTTGGAAAAAAAAAAAAAAAAAGGGCTGAACGTTTGTGACTCATATTGATAGCAATTAGAGCACCAGTGCATCAGGGGAGGGGCTGTGAGTGTGTGGGAGAAAAGAAAAGGAAAAGAAAGGAGAAGCAATAACTCTACACCAAGGCCTCTTTCATCTAAAGTCTGCGTGTACCTTGGGTGGGTTTTCACAAACGCTCTGTCAGAAACAGTAGTTGTTTTACATGAAAAAGACAAGGCTGTGCGCTGTGATCTGATGCTGGCAACAACGCAACACACTCTGCTGGGCTACCAGACAGTTTACTACCTCTCTCTCTCTCTCTCTCTCTCTCTCTCTCGGTCTTTCACCTTCTCTATCTGCCTCACTTTTGCTTGATTGAGAGGAGACGTGTGCCTGTGAGCAAGGATAAAGATGCAAAGCAGCGACAAATTGAATTATTGTTTGGAGTGCCGCTTGTCACAACAGCCACGTCAGGTGATTTCAGTCTTCAGCAGCGTTAAAAAAAAAAAAAGGAGAGACAGAGTGGCTCACAAAGACGGGGTGACAGCTAGCCGCTGGCGTGCCAAAAATAGACTTAAATGCAAAGGGGGTGATTATGTGGTTTTTAATATGCAGGTTCGCTGTTCAAATGTGAGCTGTTCAGGTATGGATTCATGCACCAGCATTTCCTCTGAATGTGTCTCTAAAGATAGAAAACGCTTCAGGCTTGCAGGGAGTCAGGAAGATAAGATTAAATTTGTAAAACTTTCTTTTACGGAAGAGCGGAACTTGTAGATTATTGAAAATATGAAATGGAAATGAGTGATAAAAAGAATGAACTGAGGGGAATGTACCTGATAAATCAAGATTGTGTTCTTGAAGGCAGCAGTTAAGGGATAAGGTATAAGTATAGTATAGTATCAATTTGTGCAGAAAAAAAAACTGAGAAGAACTGGCAGAAATGTGAAAAGGTGGCAGAATAGTTTGAGAGAAGGAAAAAGGAGAAGATACAATTAAGGATGATGGAAAAAGACTTTTTGAACACACCTTGTTTTCACAGCACCTGCTTCTTACTCTACTGTAGAAGAATCGCTGCCACTTACTGCAACATGCCCTATTGTATAACTGACATCAATAAATGAGTTTCTTCTTTTGCTACCTCATAATCGTATTGTTATTACCCAGAGTGCCATTCTGGAGTAGAATAAGCTCAAACGCACGCTCACATTCTATGTCCCACCTCATTGTTGGTGCCTGTGCGGCTTCTTCAGTGCTGTCCTTGGTGGTCGTACTTCAGTGAAATAATTCTACCAAAGCATCCCACCTGCGACAGCACTGCTCTGGGAAAAAGAGCAATTTGATCCCTTGGCCTGCTCTGTGCCTGAACCGGCCTGTTTGTTATTGCAATTGGAACTTTCTTTCTTTTTTTTTTGAGAGAGAGAGACAGAGAGAGACAGAGGTGGAGGAGTGAAGGAGCGTCGAAGCGCCGAAGACTTTTTGGAATAACGCGTGTAAACACAGGCAGTGCATCACTCAGGTAATGAGATTCTCCACTCTGCTTAAATCGAAAGCCCCTCAGCACCTGAGGAGGACAAACAAACCCCCTTCCCAGCGCTCTCTTTCAGAAGAAACACACATGTACACACATATGCACACACACACACACACACACACACACTTTCACACTAGCCATATTTGCCTGCTTCTTTTTTTCTTCCCTTCCTTCCTCTCCCTTTCACCCCTCTGTGAATTTGGACAGGCTGTTTGTATGCAAATATGGCTTTTGGAAGACCCCCATGCCCAATGCCCCCACCACCCCCACCTCTCCACCCCCTCCCCAGCACCCACACACACACACACACACACGCACACACATACACACAGAAAACCCAGTAGAGGTTCAGAGCTGGCGTGCTGAGGTGAACAACACTCCAGCAGGGCAATAGAGGCCGGCAGAGGAAAGCCTGTTTGCCCCTTTTTTTTTTTTTTAAATTTATTGTGTGTATTCAACAACAGGCCCAACTGGTTCTCTCCTGTCTTTCTGTGGTTAATCCCCTTTTTCATTATCATCCTTTTCTTTTCATTTGCCTCTGAAAAACAGCTTAATGCCAAACACTGCACAAAACACCAGCCCATTTCCGGAGTGTGGTGTGCCTTTCTTTCCCCTGGTGAGATCTGTAAAGCTGCTTTTCCTTAGAAGTCCTTGTTGTTTTGTGGAATGATTGTAGGTCGTCGTTGGACGTCGTTGTCTGTGTGTCAAAGTCTTTGTGGTATAATGCACAGAAACTCAGAGCTCTACAGTATGATTCATCAAATCAGTCAAAAGTTTTGACAAATATATCAGGCCAATAAAGTCACACAGTGAATGTCAACCTGCACCAGCAGGTCAGGATGTGATTTTCCTTATCGTACTCAGGCGTGACAGTCTGTAAATCCTAAAAGGAAACCCCCGCTCAGCCTGAATCAAGAACTTCTAAGACAAGGCACCTTTCAGATGGTTCTTAGAGGTCATGATGTTAGCTGACAGTCACAGAAGAGCTTACTCCTACACTCACATTATAACACCGCTGGCGTAAATATCAAACTATTTTGATAACGATTAGGACGTCCTAGAAGAATTCAGGATTACGAGAGGAGAGGGTAGTTAAACATAGCCACAACCCTTTCACAGAGAGGAAGCAACAAGGGTCCAAATGACCCTCCAAATGGGCTGATTCCAAAAAAAATCACTTTTAGCTGCCAAATCACCCTTCCTGTGATCTAGTAAGAACAAGGAAATGGTTGAAATTTCAGAGGAGAGGTTTCATGATAAGGTGGAGAGACTTTAAAAACTGCTACCTCATCTGGATCTTTATATATTTGGTAATTACTCATTAGCATGAACAGTAGCATGAATCAGGATGAAATACAGTTAAATTAAACCTTGAACAAAACCAGAACAACTGTTTTTTGCACCTAGAGGCCGAACGTGTGTTGTTGAGATTATGATTTACCAATAATGAATATACCAATGATGCTTAATTCTGCAAGTTTGTGGGCTGTATTTACCTCAGAGTTATCAAACTATCAAATGCCAACGATGGTGGCTATGCAGTAAGCTTAGTTTGGTAACTGGCAAGTTCAAAGGGCATCCAACCATCAAGGTTAAAGGTGTCCTTGACTATGACAGATCAGTCCCAAATGAAGGTGCTCTCAACCATATCACATGGTCCCGCATGTCTATTATCCACACCATTTTAAGTTAAACTCTGAAGTTCATTTAGGACATTGGAAACAATGTGAATGACGAATGAATGATTAAGAGGACCATGTGAAGCCCCTGAAAAAAGCTACTAAGTGGACCTTAAGTTAGGATTGTTTTCGCAATTGGACTAAAGTCGATTGAAAAGTGAAAAATTTGTAGATGTTTAGGTTTCGTAAAAGCAGCTGAGGAAAGGGTTAATGCTGTCATGGTTGCCATGTGCCAGTGAAAGAGCTCTTGTCAATCATCTACTGTGCTGCCTACTTGGAGTGACTCATCCCAGGCCAATTGAATCAGATGACAATGACTTTGGGAGGCTGTTGCTACAGTTGTTCGACCTGTTCCCTTCACAGAGGAGGTACTGAGTCTGACGCCTCCAAAGAATGCCACTAACACAAACTCAGCTGTAGATTTTTGCGGTACATCTGTCTCTGAGCAAAGTCTGCAAAGCAGCTTTCTCAATGACATCATCTGCAAGCTATGTGGTCACTGTTGGACCTGACCTCGTTCCTGTCCCACAGTCCTTTGCACTTTTTTAAGTATAGCTCCAAACAAGAAGTTCTTTAGTAAACAGCTGATGAAAACTGTACCGTTGATGATGAAACGTGACACTATATCCCTCTTCAGTGCCTATGTGTGCATTAGATGTGCATTGCTCGTGTCCTTCCCTGTTAGTCCCATTCCAGTGGCCCATGGAAAGAGGACATTCTTTTCTGCAGTGTTACAGCCTTGTTAAACCCATTCCCCCACTTCCTCCCCTGTTAAACCTCATCTTTCTCACAGCCCTTTTCTCTATCCATTCCTTCCCCAATTCTCCAGCCAGTGAAAGACGGCCAGTTACTGGCCATTCAGAAGCAAGAGAACACAATGTCTGATTGGTGTTAACTAAAAGTACACTTTGAGGCTTTTTTTCCCCCATCCCTGCATTGGTTTGGTTGTGCAGTTGGGGTTTTGATTATCAAATGGAAAAGATAAAGTGAACTTTTTTCCCTTTTTTTTCATCCTCATTACCTCATAAATCCTTTTACTGGAACTGGCCTCCAACATGGCTACCAGTTGCCAAGCAGCTGCCCATATTTCCCAGTCAGCTGCCGCCACTGCATGGCCCAACACTCAGCATGTTTTGACACACTGGGTGGGGAGTATGTGTGTTGTAGAAAAGGGGTGTTATGGTTCTGGCTTGTGTCTCTCTCCACATCCGTCACAATGGCTGCCAAAATCCCCATGACCTCATTCTCATTAGCACTGCTTCAACTACAAAGAGTAAGGCTGAGGCTCATCGGCGAGGAGCACTGGTACTGAATGGACAACGCCTGCTGCATTTTTAAAAAGGGTTGGAGATTGTTGTTCGAAGGAAAGTGTGCACCAAAGTCTGCTCGTGTGTAAACATTGTGGATAATTATGCGAGCGGGTCTGTCGTCTTAGCATGAGCTACAGGACTCCTCTAAGGTCTCTCGAATTAATTAAGCTGAGCAGTAGACGCTCTTACCAATTTTGAGAAGTGGTGCACCTTGGAGAAATGCAGCCATGTGGAATGTTTTTAACACCGATTTCCTATTCTAATTAATAAGTTGTAGCTTAGGGCTGACAGCAGGGAGGTTAAGTCAAGGTTTGCAGACAAACAACTTAATAGGTCTGTCGAATGCTCTGCTTTCTATTTTGTCTTTCAAACCGTCTTACACCGGAGTGATATGAAAAATAAAACCTGCAACCTTTCAGATACTGCATCAGAACATCCTCAGAGTGTGGTGGTGCAGAGTGATGGTGCTTGTCCGTGTCTTTCAACTATTTTCTTTATGCCTTTTGGAATGACTAAATTAGGGCTAAAATCTTACAGTATGTGTGTTTCTAACCTCAGGAGACAGTCAAGATGAAAAAAGGAAATCATCAGGCCTGCTGCCGGGTAGAGAGAAGATAAAATGGCAAAATGAAGAATGATGAAAAGGTTCCCCTCTTCAAAATCTCCCACCCGGAGAGGGGATTATCTCTCAGAAAATATCTCCATCTTTAAGGCTCCCCAGTTTCTATCTTTATCTCGTTTCTTTGCGGCGGGAATCTCCACATTTTCTGCCAGTCTCGTCTGATGTTATGCTCCGTCACGAGAAGCCTTACCTGAGGCCGAGATCTGTCTTGACGAGTGGAGGCAGACCCCCGCCTGAACTCCCAGCATGCATCTTTTTCTCCTGACCCGTGCTCCTTGCCATATGCTAGGTCTGCATTGTTAAACACAGCAGCATCAACTGCAATTCAGGTTGTCACTCCTGGGCAGAGTAGGAACGTTGGGGAGGGGGGGTAAACAAAGTACCGTTGGGAATTTTGGAGGGAACCACCTTATTATACGGCTGACGCTTGCTGTGTGAAATGCTGATTGACTTCAATTAGCCCATTGACACCTACCCAACATGTGTGTCCCAATGGTGCCACCTCCATTACTGCCATGATGATTCCTTATCTGCCTGGCAGCCTGGATTATCTTGAGTTAGATATGGGGACGGCACGCAAGATGTTAATGATACAGAAAGGAATTGAACACCTGCGTCAAATCCACATTACTGTATGAGAGTGGGGAAGGGGAAAACATCTGTAATTTGGAATGGAAAGTGGAGTAGAGACTGGAGAGCGTGCACAGAAAGAGTTAATCGGCGGAGTTGTACAATAGCATTGATATGCAGATGAATTTTCCTCACGCCACAGGGGAGAGTATAACAAATAAGTCAGGGCTGTTTCGCTCCACTGTGGACTGGAAATACTCACACATTAACTATTTTTTGCCACCACCGCCCCGCCTCACATTCCTATATTTTGCTCTGCTCGGGCCCCATTGTAAAAGACGTCTTCCGCTTGCTTTTTCAATTTGAGACACAATTCGCCGGGTGAGATAGAGCCCGTGTCAGGGTACAAATCATCCCAGTGTGTCGGAGAAATTGAATTTCCCATGAATACGTGATTGGCTGTGATGTGGTCCCCGGCGTGCGTGGCAGCTAATCCTCCGAGGTGGAGGTGGAGGTGGTGGTGGTGGTGGAGGGTGTGGGTGAGGACAGGACGCTGATGCTGGGTCACACATACCAATCACACACACACACACACTGGAAGATACACCTATGCGATGACACGCTTTTGAGAAATGGAACCCCAAAGAGTCACAATCACACACTCGCAGCAGGTCTCCGGCAGCTGCCTGTTTGTGTGACCTCAGAGCATGCTGTGTGCACATGTCAGCGCGATTACAACCTGCTGCGTGTGTGTGTGTGCTTCTGAGTATTCCTGTCTGGGTGAATTTTTGCCACCCCGTGTGCTGTTGCCCTCTCTCCACTGTCACATTTACAGACCACTTGTGGGCCTCTGTAGTGTAACACCACAAAACTCCAGTATCACGCTTGTCATCAGCTCTCAGGCGAAGAGCCTCTTGAATTCAGCCTCTTCTGTCTTTTACACAAAGGACGCCATCATTTCCTTTGTCGTCCATGCTCCGCTGCAGCGGGCTGATATAATTTTCCCATGTATTTCAGGAAACAGTAACGAGTGTACATCCAGGCGAGCTAATGCCTATTGGGCTTGTCTCCCATGTCAGGCAATGGCTGCTGGATCACTCAAACACAAGCGCATATGATTGCAAATGCACATACACACCTCACAGACACACTGGCAGACGCAGAACTAATCAGCACACACACCAGTTTTTTAAATTTGGAATACCACGAACGGGATTTCTCTTTGGACGAACAGCTGCAAACATTAAGATGCCTTCAGGCAGTGGGAGGTTACCACCACGGCCTGTCATTGCTGCCAGTCTCATCAATGTGCACGATTGCTTGGCCCTGTTTCCTGAATTGACAATGGTTTTATCTATATAAATCCATGAATCCTTCCCAACCAGGTCAAATCAAAAAATCATGATTGAGTTGGTTTTACCAAACAACAAGTAATGCAGGTGAGCATTATTTAGTATATAGCATATCAATATTACTTAACTTGGATGTTTGACCCTTACTGTGCAGGATGATGTGTGTAGACTTTCACTTTCATCTGTTGCAGGAGGAAATTTACTCTGGCCTCACTTAAATCTGTGTTCAGCTCAAAGATGTGAGTGTATGAGCGTGAGTTTGTTGCTTGACATCACAACTAGTTTGGAATGGCAGTCATGGTCAAATATGCAACTTACTCTTGTGTGATGTGGAAACCTGAAGCCAGCTGCACACAAAGGTTGAACTGAGACTGGGCTTTTCAGGGACACATTTCAAGTATTTTTGTATGTCTTTAAACAAGATTGGAGGGAATCCTTAATCCTTAATGAGTAGATACAGCAGCAATTTAGATTCACAAAGTGTTGCAAGATAAGGCACAAGGTATCATTTTCATCGGTCAAAACTACCGACCAAAACAACGAATGTTCATTCTATCTGTACATACTATACATTATACATATTCTCTGTCGGTACCTGAGATCCAAAGCACCCACGTAATCAGCATGTATGGATGCAGAAGCTTATTTTACTCCTATTTTAGAATCCTGACTCACATAGATAGACCTGTAGTTGCGAGGCTACTGCTGCCTTGATTGGTTAGATAGACTCTAACGAACTAACTGATCAGTCAGGCAGTGGTAGACCAGCGGCTCCCATGTTCTGCAAGGTAAAATGAAGACTGAAGCTTTGAAGAGAGCAATATGACAGCTGGTTGTGGTGAAACAAAGAAGATCTTACAGGTCTATTTCTGTAGAGGTCCTTTCCATAACACTTTATATACACCTGTCGGTGGCAACACAAAAACGTTAAGTGGATGTAGTTTGATCAGGTGCGGTCGCCCCAAAAGGATTATGGTGCAGCCAATACCAAAACTTATTATTAACTTATTAATTTCAAACCCAAAATATGTTTCTTCCTCTGGGATTAAAAGAGACGTCCAGTCTTTGGCAGATGTGATATGTACGAAGAGAACAGCTCTCCAGGTTGGTGCAGTTCCCCTCCGCTTCATTATCACTCATAGCAGCTTCAAATGCCAATCATCATGATTGAAGAGTAAACTGACCATTTGCCAGTGGTGCAGTTGTTTACCAAGTATTACTTGGTAGATTGGACTATGAAATTGATATAAAGGGTGAAGATTCCCCACTTGATTAGAGGTGTAGAAATATGAATGTATCAGGCGCAGCCCTGTGAATCCTATGTGGATCATATGTGGATGTTGATGCGAGCAGATCTTTGTGCTTTCCAGATTAATTTGCACCATCCTTTTGTGTAGCAGTGTTTATTATATAATAATTAGTCTTCATAATAACATCCGTATAGTTTTCTGACCTCTTACTCAAACAAGGCACTGCTGAGTGTCATCTCAGGACATCTCTTAAATGCTAAGAAAACACCGCAGCATTTTCTTGCAGGGGTTTTCCCCTCGTTTCTTCCATGTCAAAACCTTAGTGTCACTGTGTTTGTGTTCTGTGCTCAGAGGTAATTGGGCTTGATTGGCTGAATGGACGGTCAGAGGAAACTAACCAGAGCCTGGGAACTCAGCGTTTGGACGCAGCCGCCAAAACCCAACACTACACTGAAAATGAACTTGCCTTCGCAAACCCACATAATATCCTATCATTATTGTTCCACAAGCATTTTAAAACATTAGTAGTAGAACAACTCCAAGCAAGACATTCCATTTCATTTTGAAATATGCTTAACTGCCCTGATGTTATATAACTTGCTGATAGTTGCCAGTTTACACTTTCATCTGTCCTTTTCTTCACAGATTCCTCACTTCCCCCCTTTCTATCTCCATCTTTTTCCTGTAGTCTCTTTCCTGCTTTGTACCTTGTACCTTGCTGGACAATAGCATGTAACCTGGCACGTCTGGGAGACCAGAGGGAAAAACAAAACAGGGAGAGGCCAAAAGGCATACAGTGAAAGAGGGAGTAAGAGACCCGTTGGAGAATTCAGCGATGCCCAAACACAGAAGAAGAGGGGGTTGTTAATCTGATAATAGTCCCTGGGCAGGATGACTCTTCCTGGGCTGCATTGTGGCTTCACACACAGTCATCTATCAGGCCTGGACTCTCCTGTAATTACATATTCTTCATGTGGATACAACTGGGGAGAGCGGGCGGATGGGGGAGCGAAGAGGGCCGGTCAGCACATTGAGGCGTGGGATGATTGGAAAAGAAGAATCAAAAGAGGGATTTTTTTTCCTCTGAAGGCATTGAGATTCGAGAGAGAGAGAGGGAGGATGGAGAGGGAGAGACAGGGTGAGGTAGGTTCTGTAGGTAACCAACCTGTTGTGTCCGCACTGAGATAAGACAGGGCAGGATTTCAGAGGCGGCTTTCAGATGTCCTTTCTCTTTTTGTTGTTGAGCCGGATGCATTTAGTGTCTTATGTGTCCTTCACTTTGTCGGCAGCACCTCAGGTAAACCTGAGTGTGATTGTTGAAGGTGAGGCGAGTTCTATTTTCACAAATTTGATCGCCACACTATTTGTGCACTCAGCCAATGGGCCGACTGTATAGATAATACCTGTTGCTGTAGGTAATGAACAAGTGTTTGTGTGAGCCTGTGCATTCCCTTGAGTGACACCTCTCTTTAAAGTGGCTATAATTGATCAACAGTGCATCAAATGAAAATGTGACAATAACGCGAAAGGTGTTTTTTATGGTGATGTGTTGTCTTCACAACTTTACCGCTGTGCCAGAGTTGCCACAGAATCAATTGCTGCAGGTTTACAAAGTCATAAACCCTCAGTATCCATTTGCATGGACACATTTTGCCTTAATCCATGCGTCTTAGAGTAAAATCAGTCTGAACAAACCTCAAGAGTCTGTCACAAGTTGGATCAACTGGTCAGGATACCCATCTGTCACAGCTCAAACTTTGATACTTGTCATTACTCCACAAAAGCAGCAGATTTTTTCTCATTCCCTTCTGATATTGGCTCATTCTGGCTTCTACTACATCTTAACTGCTTCCGTTTGGCCTATCCACTGTCTGCTAGGGGGGGTCCAATGACATGATGCTACACATCACGTGTAGCAGCGTGTGTGTTGCTCTTAATGGTCAGATTCACGGATCATCTTCACCTTTAATCAGTTGTTCAGACAAAAGTGAGCAGTGAAAACCATGAAAAGTCCTTTGCTGCAGTCGACTGCATCCAATCTATCCAGACCAGACGATGGAATACTGGATCTGACAGCATCCATTGGTTCCACTGTTGTACCTCACCTCATGTCAAAATCACAGCAGCAGATCAGCAGCAGAGAGAAAAAAAAGGATTTTTTAAACCATTTTTTCAGTAAGATTCTCAGGATGTCTTCGTCTTATGGGCTTATAGCTATGGGCTGTCCCACCATGCCTTCAATTTTTGAGAGTGTAGATGCACAAACATACACACTCCCCCAACCACACACATACACACACACACACACACACACACTGTCCATGGACTGTGCCATGCATGTTATGGGTCCTGTTACCAGTTGCGCTCTCTCTCTCAGGCCATGCTGAATACCATGCCAGGCGGGGAGGAAGTCATCTAATCGAATTGTGCTCAGTGGCGGTGACCCTCATTTGCTCTGGCTTACTCTTGTGCTTTCCATGTGAACCCTCTCAATCCAGTAGTGCCGGTCCACTTTCCAGCTCTACTTTACAGTCATCGCCTTTTTCACAGAACGAGCTGCTGTGTAGAGCTTTGTGTGTTGACCCTTAAATGGTGAAGACTGAATCCCCTTTGTGAACTCGTCCACTGGGGTCAGATTCAGCCTGACAGGCTGCAAAATCCAACAGAGAAGAGCCAGATTGTCGTATATGGGCTCTTTCTAGACTGTTCACTTCTGTGGAGGGTGTGACCCTGGGAGCGGGGAGGTGATGGACTGTCTGGAATACCAATCACACGCCCTCTGGTAACACATCTTTCAAACAAAGACCTGTGAAGTTTTGATCAAATTGAGGAAATCTGAATTAGCTATTGTGTGTTGGAATGGCAAAGATAGGCTTTCTGTTTGTTGCATTCACCTTGCCTGCAATTTCCTACACGCACACAGAGCAGTTCAGCTTGTTTTGTTCTGATCTGAAAAAGATATTTGTGGAGGCACAATAGAATTGCATGAATCTCCCAAGTAGCTGAGCAGCTGGGGAGGTTTATATGATGTCACGCCAAAGGCTTTGTGAGTCACACTGGAGAGGGAGAAGCAGATTGTGTAGGAAATTTGCTAAGGCTGACTGTCCTCACCTCATCCAGGTGTGTTGGTTGAATCACCTTTGCTGAAAAAACCCTTGATGAAAATCCTTGATGACTTTTCTGATTTTTCGTAGACCCACTATAGGACGCACTGTTTGTCAATGGAAACATGCACATTGTTGCTCTCACTGACATCGTGGACCTTTTGACTCTGACGTAGATCAAAGCCATCTGCAGCTCTTAGTGCTTCATTGAGTCGTGCCCTGGATCATGCTGAAAAGCAGCTGTCGTTGGTGCGCAGCTTTGTGCGGAGAAGAGAGGAAGTAAAAGGATCAGTCTTGACCTTTGGTGGAGACTGTGCTGGCTCTTTCACAATGCCTTGGAAACTTAACACTGTCTGTGACATTTACTGTCTGTGGTGGATTGTAGGCTCCATTGTATTGCACAGAATGGAAATCAAGTTGAGGAGCATGACTGCTATTTTAAATGCAATGATTTTTTTTTACATGCAGTGTACCCCTCTGCCTGATTAAGTGTCAGTTACAGTCTTTATTACCAGTAAACGTGTGTCAACCTGCAACAATCATCAAGTCACTGAAAAGGCATTCATTTATTATGGGCTGAGCAATCAGAGTAAAGCAGCAGATGTGCAGATGGTCATCAAGCTTATCAGCTGTGAAAACAAAGCTGTAGCTGAACCTTTCTTGGTCATCGTCCATCGTCAGCCAGTCAGTGTTTCCCCTTTTCCCAGGGCTTAGGCTTCAGACTCATCAAATCTGGAAAGACTGTCGACACCTCCCACAGTCAACAGGTCAGTGGTGGTGCACTATCAAATACTTTCTTTCATTTTGTTGTACTGTAGTTTAGTATCACAAGGCATGATGATTTTTAGAAAAAAAGGTCAGAAGAACCATCCCCTGACATTTTATTTAAATTGCCATTTTAGTTCTGGTCAAGAAATAGTTAGTGTGAGAAAAAGTAGTCAAATTTAAATAGAATGTGTCTGCAGATGTGGGAGTCAGCCAATTCAACATTCAAGAGCTGATTTTAAATTCTAGAGGGTTGCTAAATTCTCCAAATTCCCCCAAAAAACGCAGTAACATGACCTCGGTTTCCTAAATGGTAGTTACGACCCTCTCCACAAGTTAAACAGATAGTGGAGGAAGAGCATTAGCCTTATTGGATTTACTGTGACTATTTTGCGGTGTTTACTCTACTGAGAGACTCAGTGAGAGACGCTTTCGTCAAAGAATTAACCATTTGTAGCAAGTGATTATACAGTTCTATCTGGTGGAAATGGCTCCACTCTTTGAGGAAGCTCTCAATTAATCCCAGCAGCGATAAGGAATCTGCTGAGAGAGCTAATCCGCTGTACATTAACATTGAATCTCAGTTAAGTCAACAGTACAAAATACCGCACAAGATGTCGGGGTGGTGGCGGGAGCTGTGGCAACAAATGGTAGTTGGCATCAGCGCAATCAGGAGAATATGCGACGATAGTACCTGGTTATAATGTCTGTGGCTGCACACATGCATGAATGTGAGTGGATCTCACTATCCACACAGCTGTGGAATGAGCCGGTCACTGTGAAGCTGCTCAAGATGACGCCAATCGGCCAATATGAGCCAATACAAGCTGTGACTCATAGGACAGTCTCAGAGGGCCGGTGAATCTGTCTGCAGAGCCCTAACACTCTATCTGTTACTATTTGCTAAATCCATCAGTCTTTTCTCCACAATGAACCTTTTTTTTTTTTCATCTATCACAGAATCTAAAAGGTTGCTCACTGCATTTTAACACTTGAAGCCTTATGGTTTACGAATTCAACACTTCATACAAATATTTAATTTTAATTTTGCACATTAACTGCAGGGCTACAGCTACAGGAATAAACAATGTACGCAGAGTTGCTGCATCTCCATTGCAGTTTTCCCCCTGTTTATTTATGGCGCAACCTAATTAAAGCTTCCTAATTACTGTTTCTATGGAAATGTGATTTGTAACTCCATTTTAAAATACATGTTTATGTATACAAATATAGTTATTAAGTATAATCATTGACATCATTATATTTATTTCTTTTCATTAAAGCTTGGGGTTAGGGTTTGTGTAGCAGTCATGTGTAGTTTAACGAGCAATTAGGTACTCAGCTGAGTGAATCTGTCCAACAGAGCAGCTTTGTTTACAGTAGTTTAGAGTCATCTGTCTGCTCTGTTGGCCCAAACTGACCCAGACTAGAACTCTGCGTCCCACATAGGCTTTGTCTCACACGGGGTGTACAATGTACACTCTATGTCTACATGATGCACCCCAGTTCATGCAGAGGCCAATGCAGCATTGTTTAGGGTTATTTGAGGAAAGGAGGGGTGGTGGCAGCTGCCGTCTCCCAAAAGAAGGCACCTTCAGTCGCCTGGGACTAGCCTCCCCTAAGACAATGGCTCTTTGTAGAAGCCGCAACCAGTCTACCTCTAAAAGCCGACCTGTCCGGTAACACCTGTAATTAGTGTGGGTGACCTTGGGGGCCATTGGTAATTATAAGTGAGCTGAGCTGTGATGATAGCACCTGTGGACTGACCCAGAGAAATGCTGAAAACCATTTTTTTTTTTTAGTTTTCCTTCGAGGTTGGATTGATGCAGGAGGAATTCCTCCATGGGTTTGGACGCTAAAATAGTTTCACTTAAGTTGTGAATTGTGTGAAGTTTTGTAAAGTAACTGTTTTGTGCATGAATTGGGGACACAGTATTCCTTCCGCCTGCTGTGTTAAAACACCTGTAGGGCAAAGACTGTAGGCAGCGTAAACAGCACTTCTTGAGTCAGTTCATAGTCTTTTATTGTATTCTCAGGGTGTGCTGCCAATGTGGGTGCGCGCTTTTGTCTGCTGGGTACTTCTTCTTCCTCTGTACCAACTTACAACTCTCAGGAGTGTCATCACTCTCCTGCATCTTCACACCTGAGCGGAAAAGGACCCATTCACACCCATGTGGAGTTATGTTCATGTGCAGTCCCCGTAAGAAAATAATTAAATTTTCTTTTTCATATATATTACCATAGAAACTACAATTCCTATTCTACAGGGCACCTTTACTGTTTCATTGTAGCACAGTGTCCAGCAGCAAAAGCCCAAAAGCAGCCATTTGAGTGTGTAAGCGTTTGAATTCCTCCTGCTTGATCCTAACAGTGATTACAAGTTGTTGTTGGATGGAGGCTCACCACAAGTGTGAATTGAACCTTGAGACGTTTGTGTAGTGCCGTGTTCTCAGTGTGCGTTTGCCTGAAAGCGTCTAAGTGCATGTGAATGATACTGTATCCCCCCATGCATGTAAATGGAGAAATTGTTTAGTTGTTCAGTGTGTTCGCCTGGAAGGGGAAAAACTGGAATATAGCACCAGTCAACTGTGACAATTGAAGAAATTGAGAAAGAGAGAGAGAGGAGGGTGTGAAAAGAGGGGGAAATACCTGACATGAATAATACACCCACATTTCAAAAGAGGCAATGCTACCTGCCAGAGAGTCCTGCTGATGCCTGACCAGTATGAATATGCTAGTGGGAATTAGACCATGGAGATGCAGTCCCTGTGTGGATGTTAAGTATACCGTGTTGTGTGAAACAATAGAATGCGCAAACCGTGTCAAACCTCAGCGAAGGAGGAATCTGTTGCCCCAGTCAGCTGAAACAGATATAAAAGCTGTCACTACACAAACTTGGAGGTATCCAGGAATGATTTATTATGCCAGGAAGGAAAAACAATGAAGTTCCTCCCACCAAATGCCATTTAGACATGCTCTTTCTATGTATACAATACATAGAAGTACAGGAGGGGAAGAGTTGACAGTCCAGCCCCGCATAAAATCTTCCAAGAGGGACATGTGAAGGACTGTTATGAGGCTTGGGGTCCTCCAGATGCTGCCAGTTCCCTTGGACTCTCTGGTGGCATTTGGCTCTTCAAGGCTTAATAATGAAGCTAATGACTGTTGCTAGTGTTTGATTAAACCCCTGCCCCAGCAGCCTGAGGGCTCAGGTGTACCGGCTGTAATTAACACATGATAATTAATTTACCGTGGAGCTGGAAGAGGATAAGGGTGCCCCAGAGGTTAAAAAAAAGCACTTGTTTCAGGAGACTGAATGAGCTACGTCGCAGTGCTCGACTGCGGGTCGGGCGAAAAGGGATGCCTTCAAAATCCGGGAAGCCGAATCCTTTTAAACGTCGGTTTATAGTGTGTTCAGTCCTCTGAGTCACCGCTGCAACTCTGTATGCACAGGCAGAGCTCAAATTTAGTTTCTCAGAGAAGTTTTCAAATAAATTTGGTCAGCTCTGGAAGATTCTCTGACCGCATTTAAAAGGGGTAAAGTGTTTGGTGATCACAGCAAAAAAAACAAACCCAAAAAACGTACATCTTTAAAAGTAATTTTGTTCGGTGTCAAATGATAGTATGTCTCTGACACAATGCAGCTGGTTTCAAGTGTTTAGTGAAGTCAGGTGACATCGTGACACTCGTAGAGAATTACACCTCATTTCAGGTACTTGAAGCGTGAAATTATCTCGCCCCACTGGCAGGTTTTTGTAAAAAAAAAAAAAAAAAAGAAAAACAAGCAGCTCTTTTTAAGACTCAATTCAAGTCTAAATGACTTGGGACATTATTTGCAATGACGCTACCCGACTCCTCGCTTCGCGAGCGGCTGGATGTCATCACCGCAGGGCTCAGCTCTGGACCTCTTCAGGTCAAGACGATAACCTCTGCATGGAATAACAGCCGAGGGTCAGAGGTTATCGTTGCTCCACAAATTATCCTGTCCCAATCACAACGTGCTTCGAATGTTAACAGGCAATTAAAAGCCCTTTCCTGTACATGATTGGGCAGTGGGAGATAGATGGCTGTTTGCCAGCCACAGAATTAAACAGATAATGATGTGAACATTTCAATAGAAGCTATATGGGGAACTATTATACTGAATTCACTTGCAAACTCAATCCACAGAGAGCCATTAAGGCCTGAGCTCTCTACTACAGCTTTCTGCAGTCATACCGAGTGTCCCTGTTCAGTCTACCACATCTCTCTCTCATGCTCATCCTCTCACTTTCTATCTCTTCCCCCGCCCTTTCTATTTTCTTCTGAACCATCCTTCCTCTTCCCAGCTTTCCTTCGCTTCTTTTCATTCCTCCGCCTCCACAGTGTCTCTCCTCTCCACTTTAGCTCTTTTCCAGCTCAGAATCTCTTAATCACATCGCCGCTCTCATCATCTACCATTTCTTTCCTCTTCCTTGTGGGTCTTCTCCTGTTTTATTTTTCCGTCACTATCCTCACTTTTCTTTCTCCAATGCAGCCACACACACACACACACACACACGCACGCACGCACGCACGCCCAAGTCATCCACAAACACATGACACACACAAAGTCTGCTGTGGATAGATAAGAGGTGTGTGGAGATTAGCCCAGGGAGTGTTGTCTTAAGCAGGCCAATATGAAAGAGGATATAGAGGGAAACCGTAGGTCCACACTGTTAGCACTGCTGATAGCCACCTCAGCTAACACAGGTTTATGTACACCACTACTGATAACCACCTCAGTTAATAGATGGAGAGGCTGGCGTGTGCTAGTAGACACCTCTACTAACACAGTAATATTGTGGATGAAGCATTACTCTGGTCTCAGTACTGTTGAGTGTATCGTCGGGCATGGTCAACACAGGATGAACTCCATTTTCAGATGATTTGCACATTACCACAAACTAGGCTCATACCGAATCATGTAAATGACCACACTAGTTGTATACATGAAGTAGAAACGGGTGACTCTGAGGGGACACAATGAATCTGGACTCGATGGTTAGAGTGAAACTTGTAGCTCAAAGTCATTGATGAAAATGTGGATCGAAGGCTTTTCTATGATTTTAAAATGATCAGAGATGATCAATCATAAATGTAGGGTTTTTTTGGTTTGCTGGTGGTGGTATAAAGATAAAAGCCTTAAAGATAAGCTCATAAAAACAACCACACAGAACTGTCTGGTGCTGTTTTCCAGCAGATTCTCTTAACATTACCAGCTTTAATACGTCAATTTGGCTACCGTGGACGTGACTTTTAGTTGTCATTTTTGGGCAATCCTTTGCATTTTCTCCGCACTTGATGTTCAACGGTTGAATGCCACTCTGTTACACTTTTTTCTGAACTATATTAAACCACAAAGCCCCGACTGTGTGCTGCCATCTTAGAATGAAAAGTAATTGGACGAACCCGGCAGCAGAAGAGGCGATCCCAGTAATGACAGCTTTTCAAGGTGAAACTAATAGCTACAGCAGTTGCATGGTGCTGATGATGAGGTTTTGGAGAAGGCGTCAGTACATATCCTGTGAGCAGATTTTGGCAAGAATCTTGATATATCAGAACCTTGATTACCGGCATTCAATCCTATCAGGGAGAGGAGGTCCTTTTTAACGGATAATTTAACCACAATGACATGAGTTTCCTCTGACACCAATTATGGAAGGTTTATTATGGAAGGTCCTCGTTGGGATCAAGGTCAAAGCAGCAGATGACACTGTCCAGTGTTTTTCCTGGAGCATGTTTTGTCCTTTTGAGCATTGATTTTCTCTCAACATTAAATGAGGTGGTTAAAACCTGAAATGGATACACTTTCCATCCATCTCTTCTGCTTTAGGAGCTAACATAGAGAATGTAAGGTCTCTGGGATGTATGGCCTTTATGTAGTAGACGGCTGTGGGTCTAAAGAGCAGGAAACGCATTGCTCTTTGAATGGCTCTTTCATGCCAGCCGCTGTTATTGCAGAATGCAGATCTTGAATTCCCTGATCTTCACAGCACCTTGAAACGTGACTAGATAATGTATAATGCCAGAATGATTCCCTTTCTTACCAAATAAACCATTATAGCGCTAAAAAAGCATTTTCTGTGTGCGACAACTGCTCAGCTGCCCATTAACATGCTCAAAAGTGGTGGAGAACTCTTTTAATTGCCTTGCTGTAACTATAACTATAATATAATACTACACATGGTGCATTTCATCCCACAGCCCATCAGCGGTTGCACGGATCAAGATGCTCTGGATTTTGGTCAACACTTCAAATGTTGCCAGGTGGCATCTCAAGGTCACATTCAGTTGAACAGCCCTAAAGAATTCCCTGTGTTTGCCAGTTCTCTGCACTCTACATGGTGCATTCTTCTTCTCCAGACACATCAGCATGGATGAGAATTTCTCTTGTGTCTCTCACCACCTTGTTGTGTGCCTCACTCAGCTGCAGATCGATACCCGTCTCTGTTTTCACACTCACACTGGCACGCAGGTGTCTCGGTGTAGGCGGGTGCTCTGGAGCAGCCTCCACAGCTGTACTAAAACATGTTAAAATATGTTTGGCTATGACAACTGTCACATCAAATTTATGACTTCATTCATTTGCTGCCACCCCCTCAGAGCCTCCCACTGTAGGACTGGCCAAACCCTACTTTGGTAAGTGCTAGTCTCTGTCTAGCCCTGGTTCTGTCTCTAAGGTTTTCTTGTGTTTCATTGTGCTGCATTGGGGCAGCCAGCCAGCAAACAGTTTCTCTCCATGCTATTTATTCTCCGCTTACAATCATGTAGAATAATGTGGCTTAATCTAGCATTGTGGGTAATTAAGTGCTCTGATTGTCTTTGCATCTTTGGCGTGTTTCTTGAACAATGCAGTACTACCGCCAGTACAAAAGCATAATACTTGGGTGTTCATCAAAGCGCAAGCTGCCAAAATCATCCTTGTAGCTGAAAAACATCCATTCTCCAGGGGAAGTCTTGGCAGGTGGCAGTGGTCCAATCCTACAGAGCCTGAAGGAACAGCACATCCTGGGTGTAGGTAGCTGCCAGCTCGCTCTGTCTGTCTGTATCAACTCCCAAAGCCCTGCAAAGGTAACTGTGATTACCCAATTATTACACAGTGAGTGGCTAGACTTCAAGTTTGTCCTCTATACCAAACAAAACAGTATACACATTTTGGAGTATATTCCAATATTCAATCAGTACTTAATGAAATCGGAAGGTGCATAGTCAACAACACTGTAGCCCAACAAGGAAAAATGTTATTCTCTTTATAATGAAGAAATTGTCACCTATTTTTTAAAATGATAAATCAGAAAATTATGTGTGAAATTAAAAAGTGCAGATCCTAAGGTAATGTCTTGGATGACTGCATTGTCCAAAACCTGAAAATATTAAATTTACATTGACATAAAACAGAGAAAGGCTTCAAATACTCACATGTAAGAAGTTGGAATCAATTACAAAAATGTTATTTTCATTTGATAAATGTGTTATAAACCTATGAGCCTAAATATTCTGTAGGTTTAGTGTTAGTTTTCCATCAATCGAATCATAGCTTCAGCTCTAGAAAAATAACAGTTGTTTGTTCTGGTCACTTATTTACGAGTCCAGAGCTCCTTGCTCTCTGGTCCAACTGAGTATGTAGAATTATTAATGGAAAAGTTACGATGTGTTCCATTAAGAGTTGGTATTCTTAAAACCCAATGTCATTACATTTTGGAGCCAAAATTTATGTTTTCATTATTGAGACATGTTTTTTTTTCTTTCTTGCTAATTTGTATCACACACACTAATGCTACAGTATGTCTGCCCGATACATAATGGCAGAAGGAAGACACAGCACTGATGAACACCCACTTGGGGAGCACAAAGCGGGCAATGCTTCTTTTACTCCCAAGTCATTCATTTTCCAAAACACAGACGATCTTCACTAGTGCCAACTAGCTCACTTCCTGCTCAGGGCTACTTGGCTTTGATCGCTGTCTCTCCTCCCAGTTGTCTTTTCCCGGTGCAATCTGCCCAGAGCAAGAATATCTGTGATCCTCAATCTGTCTTCTGCTTCATCTTTGGGATGTTTGCCTATTATGTCTAGACTCTTGGAGGGATGGTGATATGGCGTCCATTGTCGGTGCAACACAAAAGGGAGTTGATAGAAGAGTCTTGGGTGATAAGGCGGTGTCTGTATAACAGTGTCCTGTTAAACATGTTCTTTTTACGTTTCAAGACGTTTCAATCATGCAGGGATCAAAATGTTGAAAGAGCGTGTTTGACAAACCGTTGGCCAGAGGTCAGAGGAAAGGATCAAAGTGAACATTTCTACTCAGCTGTCCTGTTTATTGCCTCCTCCACTTTCTGTGGTTACACTGCTTCCTTGGATTACTGTGGTGACTCCAAACCAACATACCAACAGGCGGGTCAATGGCGGCCATTTCTAGGGGGAGTCCTAAACCTTAAGGCATGCTGGGTATGTGGCACTGAACAGTCTTAAGGGGTGTGAGACTCAGCAGCTGTCCTCCTTCCCACAGTCCATCACCTGGAGCTCCCATGGTCCCATGAGGTTTCCATGGTCAAAACAGACACAGATGGACATTCATTCAATCGAATGTAACTCACACACATTTACACACAACATTCACTTTACACCACTGGGAGGAGATACAGATGGTTAAAAGATCCAGTGTTGGGAAGAGAATTATTTTGTTTTTCAGGAAGAAGTCTGTGGGACAGTGAGTCTTTATTAAATACACCAGGTGAAGCTATTTAAATTATTGGAAGCATATTTTAATAAATGAATGGACAAGCATGATATATGTGCTCCTGCACGTGGTTCCGACAGGGCATCGTCATATCGTATTCATCCGTCTGCGCGAATGGTGTTGACGAGGAATGTAAGGGCATGTAAGCCTCAGCAGCTGAGCACACACACTGTACCCTCTACTGTATCTACTGTGCACTCTTGCTTCAGGGCTTCCAAAAGGCCCACAGAAACTCAGCGTAAAGAAAGTTAGATGCTTACTTGCAAAAATAAAAATACTTATTGAGACTTCTGATGTGCTGAGATTACCAAACACACTCACAAAAGATGGTCATAAATGGCTGAAATGGCTGAAATATGCAGATGCAGGCAATGTATTTTGATCTCAATGCACTTCCTCGGGCAGCTTTATAGATTTTTGCACATCCAATGCTGTAAAAAATGTTTGCAAGCAAGGTGCTTTCAGTGTTATTTATGAAAATCAATGATTACGCATTGTTGGTGTCAATGCCATCTCAGATGCTTTGTTGGAAGAAGTTCTGTGGATTGAATTTCTTATTTTGTTTTGAAAATCCACTTTTCCATCCCATTATTTAATATTCCCATCTTTTATCAAGAAGAACAATCTGTAAGTGGTAACCATCTGACCCATAACTGCACAGGTTTGGAGATGAATGTAAAGATTCAAGCTGAATCCAACACTTCTTTAAACTTTTACAGCTTCCCATCACCTCGGCTGGCTGCACAAGTTGACAGAGGTGAAATACAAAATCTTAAATCTTTAGTCTGCCAATTACAGAATTTTATGGTAACTATGAAAAGATGATATAGCAACTGACAGAGCATCAGAGAGGGTTTCCAAACAATCGCAGTGCTGTTGGGCAGTCCGGTGTCAAACTGTATTAACATCATGTATTTCCAGGGACTGACTCCACAACGAGCACTGACAGTTACCAGCTTTGAACAGCCCAGAAGGACACTGTGGCTTGTGAGGAAGCAGTCTTGCGTATAGTCTCACATTCATGCACGACATGCTAATGCACTCAGACAGTGTGTGCGTCAAGGTGTGGTGTTAGAGTGCCTTGGCTGCATCGTGTTCAACTGGCTGAACAACAGAGGTGTTGGATGTGTGACACGGTGCACACGAGTGAGGCGACAGGAAGTGGGGTTTAATTGAATTTTTGGAAACTGTGTGTGTGTATAGTGGGGTATTAAAACAATGGAGTTAAGTTAAACAATGTATGTGGATGCTGCATACCTACATATCAAGTACGAGAGCGTGGGTTGTGAATTTGACAGACAGGCAGCTGTTTCCAAGCCAGCAGGGGGCTAATAAAGGGTAACCGGACTGCCATGTTGATGCTGGACTGTCAGCCTCATCTCTAAATGAACATGGGTTTCAGCTAGACCGCTGGTGGATGGGGAGTTGTTCCCCTCAGGCGCTGACAGAGATATCCAGCAGGAAAAGGTCAGGTTTACACAAACCTGCATGTCACGGATGCAACAGTTTGCTTTGAACTTTCTGACACGCGGCACTGCGGTTGCAGAGAGAGAAAATGATCGCTGTGTTTCCTGTGCTCATTAACATGTCAGTGTGACTTAATGCTTTGCACGGTATGTAAATGTGCGTGTTCATTTTTGTCAGGTCTGATGGCAGTACAGGAAACATCTCACACACAGTCTCCTACTGGCACACCTTCGTCCGACCTTGTAGTTAGCAAGATGCTGACTTCCATACTTCATTCTTCTGGATTTGACTCCAATGTGGCCCCTCTGCATACAGCATGAGCACACACTCTCAGTTAAACAGCACACGCACACAATCTCTTGCGTGCACGCTCCGTCCTTCTGCCGAACAATGACTGTTACCCCGCTGAGATGAGCATTTTAAAACTTCCTTTGAACAGACACTAATGCAGCACCCAACAGGACATTGCAGAGGAAGTGAGCACTTAAAATGCTCTGTAAAACTCATAAGCTCACATGGATCTTAATAGATGGGCTACTTGCCCTGCCCTTGCCTCCCACTTCACCCCTTTTCCCCTCAACTTCATGTTTCAATTTAGTGCCGCAGCACAGAGGCACAAACAAACGATGGGGGCATAATTACAGGGTGCGACTGGGGAGCCGAGTCTTTACCCCGCCACTTTTATTTACAGCTTCGATGAAAACGACACTCGGCGGACCTTTAATGGAGCTTTTTATTCACTCTTCCTCCCTTAATACCCCCCTTACCCTCACTCCTCCCTCTCTGTTGTTGATGCAGTTAATTTGGGTCGGGGTAATGAGTTATTGCTATCAGCAATGAGGGCCACCTCGTGCTTTAGCCTGAGCCACAGTGTCGTGATCCCAATGGCCCCCCCTGGGGGAATTTGTGCACGTTCCACTGTTTGTGCAGGGTGGGAGTCGGTTCATGTGCACGCAGCACTACAGAATACTGCAGTAAGCATTAGTGTATCTGTGTGGCTCTTGATACAGAATGTAATCACTGACTGACCTCTCTGAAGTCTAAACTGTGTTTCCCTGCGGGTGAGTTAAGCAGCAGAATTTATCACTGTCATATAATCTCATACACACACATAAACACACACACACACTCTGCTAAAGCTCGTGAAATGCACATAGCCATTTAAGGAGAACAGTGTGCATGGTAGCAAACTCAAAATGTCAGTTCAGCAGGATACATAAAACTGTTATGAGCAATAAAAACCATAAAAACAGTGTAATTCTCTGTATAGAAAAACACTATTCCCTGTTAAAACCGGTTTCCTCCTCTTATTATTCAGTTAACTATTGTGCTGTCATGCCACAGCACCCTGGGGTATAAATAAAACCTTAAAGTCTTCTCCATGCAACACTACCACTGACAGCCCAATGATATTTATTAGGGTTTCGGCTATCTTAAATATTTTCCTCCTCATTTTTTTCCTGTCTGTCATTCTCCGAGCTGCCGGAATATAATGCAATCAGTCAAACACGAATGAGGGATAAATGGACCCGCTCACAAGTCTGAATGAGACTCATCAGTCAAACGAAATAGAAAAATGCAGTCTTTAGAGTTACAGGTGGAGTGTGTGGTGCTTTCAAAACGTCTCGTCTTCTCTCTTTGCTCGGTACTAATGCCGGCTATGTTTACATGCATGGAGGAACCTGGCATTGCACAGTAACCCTGTTAGGGTCTTATTCAGCTTAATCTGTTTACATGCATCTTTGCTGTTCCATGATTGAATCTCACTGTCACCATGAATAAACCAATGTAATTCTCTCTCTTCATCTTTGTAGCAAGTGCTGCTACTAATTCATGGTAAAAGACGGTCCTAGTAATGATCTTCTCAATGCTCCTGAGGAATAACCAGATGTCACAGGCAATTATGATTTCCATTGTAATGTATCATGTATGGCAGGACATGGGGGAATGTTGCTATGAGGCACTGGCCCTGAGAAATGAATAAATGTTACCAGCACACAACAGCCGTCAAGCACAACTGCAAATGCAAGTGAAAAATCGCACATTTTACATATAGATTTTAAAGTTCTCTTGAAAAGAGTAAGAATAGATGTTATCAGCTTTAATTTACCACTTCCCATAGCTGCCTTCTACCTCCTCAGTCAGGTCCATGTTAAAGCCAAACCTCAGGGGAGCACTGATGCCACCGTTGGACATTTGCCATCGCATTAACACATTAAAGCACATTGTTGTCGCTGCCACCTAAGTGAAGATGACGCCAGCAAACAACGTTGATATTCAAACATATGGAAATAGCAGCGGCAAATGAGGAAAGGGAAGTGGCAGGGTGACAAGGACATCATGGTCGTTACAGCATTGCAGGCGACTACAGAGGAGTGATGGATGTTTGGTGGGAAATCAGTCATGTCTGCATTAATCTGCTCACTGGCGCCGCGGCTAAAAAACACAACAAATTGATATAAATCTCAGAACTTGTTCATGTTTGACAGAGAGTGAAATATGAGAAGTGGAAAGTGACTCTGACAGCCCGGCATGTTAACTTGTCAGCATGTTTAAAATATGAGATTTGTCGTTCCTGTTTGGTCTCTCAGTGCTTGGTTACATTGTTGTTCAGGATTGGTTGCATGCACGCAACCACACACACACACACACGCAAATACAATAAAAACAGCACATAAAAATGTTTCAGGATTACACTCAGTTACCCAGTCAGGACGCTTACCTTGTTGTAATCAACAACAGCAATCCCAAATCACTCCCAAAAACCATGTGAATTTCAGTGCAGATCAGGTCCACAGCAGGTCAAGTCTTCTGTGTGCCTTTTGGCTGCCCTCTAGTCCACCCCAAACTTGCAATTATGCAATTGCAGCTTGTCTGTGGACCTAGCATGAGCCGGCTCACAATCAGTTTGAGATCACACGGCACTGCTGTGTTGCTGGTTGGCTCCAGATGTGTGGACTTCCAACTCTAATCAGCTGGTGGTGACACAGCATAATATTATTTAGCCCACAGAGCGCAGTCTTCTGCTTCTTTATCTGTAAGTGACAATTAGTGAGTTGGATTACACAGTACGTAGCCAAATTAACCTAGCATGAAGCTGTTTTAACTCAGGGACAGACCGCAAGATTAGGTAGAAATGCAGTCCTTCATAATTGACAGTGTATTTTATCAGTGCAAAGTTTTAAAGAAATTTACAAATGCCCCAAACTAATTGAAATGCAGTGAACCTGGGGCGGTGTGCAAGAGTTTGCAGGGATTGTGGGCGTTTGGGTGGAATGAGTTTGCTGAGACCTTCAGTCAAGGCTGCGATCAGAGCACATAACAGTTTACACATCTTTTTGACTAGTTTAGACATGCAGATCTGTCTGCAGAGCTTGGGGCTAAACCTTCAGCATTGAAGCTCATTGCATTATGCTCATTACATTACGTTTGTATGGCTGGAAATGCTGCCACACATCAATAAAACATTTGCTCTACTAAGCTTAGATTGTGAGGACTCAAGATCAAGACTGGGTTTTAATTTTACCACCATGTGCTGTTACTTCAGCCAGGAACATTCCCAGATTGTGTAAATGGTAGTGAGGTTGGACAGGGCCTGTGTCCAGACCCTCTAGGCGGTGGAGTGGGTGAGTTTATTGTACCCCACTTCAATTCGGCCCATTTGGTGCTTTCAAACTTCACTGCCTGGGCACGCTAATAAAGCTTCCACTAAAACACAGCCACTAGGCCAGCCGCACAGGAGGTCCGTTTGTGCTTTGTTTTAGATCTTTATTTTTGGACATGGATGGCTGGTTGGATGGAGTGATGGATGAGTGGGTGTGAAAAGGGAGGAGGGGAGAGTAGAGGGTGAATGGTTGGACACAACAAGTTCACAAACACATTGGGAGGACATGAATGTTCCGGGGTTGAACATGAGTGTTTCCGAGCTGGTACTAAGTGACACTACCAGAGAACACTTCAACCCTTCAAATCATCCTTCCTCTGTATCCTCACTTCTTCTTTTTTTTTTTTAAACATTTTCACACATTCCATCTTCATGCCACCAATCCTGCCATTTCCTCGCTTTTCCAATACTTGGCACACCTGTAACATAAACACATGCAGATGCAACCCACATCCACATTGCCCAAACCCAGGGTGCTCCTTAGACAGCAGCAATAATGAGGATGTCGTTAATTTGCCGAAACTAGCGGGGGGCCTTTAGCGCGGGCTAGTAATTAATTAACAGCAACACTGTTACTTAATTAGCTCCACATGAAAGGGGAACGGTGGTGTTGGAGGATGAGGGGTACAGTGTGTGTGTATGATTAAGATGAGAATGGAGATTGATTATGAGAACACATGTGTCTAACTGACTTCATATAGCATCTGTGGATGTAATGGTGCCTCGTGATGGGACCAAATAGCCTCTGAGTGGGTACAAAATGTAATAAAGGCAGTTAATGTGACACATGTGAGATAACATCCTCAGACTAACTGTTCATGTAATGACATTTTATCAACAAGAGCTCTAGCCCTAACCCTAAAAACATTCTGTGGGTATCTGTGGTAGGGTATCTACCTTTTGCTGTCTCCATTTAGTGTTAGCGATATGAACTGTCCCATATGTGGCTATATACATACATTTTCATGCATATGTGTTCATACAGTAAATGCAACGTATATGTAAATGCAGCCTGTTCCCACTCACTCCCCGGTTTCTCGCTTTCCCCAACTGCTCATCGGGAGAGCTTCTCCCTTTGTTAGCTGCAGGCTAAAGTAGAGCTTATCAACCCAGATACCAAGTCGTACTCCCTGAGGGTCACATAACCCTCTCCATGAAATCCCACAACTCAGCATTCCTGCATGCTGGATACATATTCAGGCCTGCAACAGTGTAGCATCAAAGAAGCCCTCTTCACCTCTGCCTTAATTCCTCTATTGCTCTTTTATAACTTATCCTAGTTGGCTTTGGTACACGCCACTAGAGAGTATGTGCGGTTTTATCAGTGTTTACGTTATAGCCTCAAGGTTAGAATAGCTGTTTTGTGGTTGTTGAAGTCCCTTTGACATTGAAACCCAAACTGCTTTGGCTGATGTGCTGCTCAGGGAGCCACTAGGAGAGAAATGCTCCAAAAAAATATTTAAGACTCTTATTAACCTTCAGAAAAGTTTCAGGAAATGAACGTTTACTTTGAAATGTAGATTAGTCAATGTGTACTAGACACAAATGCTGTGCAGATTTCCTTCCCTCTCCAAAAAAGAGCTTGTTGTGCAAGAAGCACAGGTTTGGTCGAGGTTACGGTTGAGTTGAGATTTTAATAACAAAGACCATACCGCTTACGTATGCAAATGAGTTTATTGACACAATATGCTAAGTGGAGGTTTGAATGAGGGTGACGGATGGAGGTATAGCATTTGGTTGACTTTGGGGGAAGAACTAAGGGTCATATGGGGATCATTATTTGATGAAGGCCGTAACCCCTTCAGTTGGTGAGAAGAGGGGGGCAAGGAAACAGTTTGTTTAGCATATAGTTTGTTTTCTGTTCAGTGTTGGAATTAGTAGTTTGGCAAAACACCCTCCACATGGCCAGCTGTGGCTCAGAGGTAGAGCGGGTCATCTACCAATTGGAAGATCAGCAGTTTGATCCCCAGCTCCTCCAGTCGGCATTTCAAAGTGGGCAAAACATTGAATCCCAAAATGCTCCTGAAGCACAGAATGATTAGTTTCCTCCTGATTGTTGACAACTGCACATCAGTGTATGAATGGTGCCTGAATGTGAATGTGATTGTAGTGTTTCAGTGCGTGAGTGGTCAAAAAGACCTATACAAGCACAGTCCCTTTACCATTGATTTACTGAAGGTCCACTTACTAGCTTTCCCTGGAGTTTTCCACCCTGTCACACAGTCTTCATCAGCAGTTGTCATGGAGATGGATCTGTTAACATGAGACGCTGTCAGTCGCTGTTGATGATGATTTCACTCATTATATTCTTGCAAAGCTCTGGAAAAGCTTGTAAGTTATTGTTTTGGCCAAGATCTTTTTTTGGTTTGAAATTTCATGGAACGATGGCAAAGATAAAACTGTGGCTTAATGGTTCATTCTAAAACACAGTGTCGAAGCACTAAAGTGTTTGTAAGAGTTGTTCCATCGTCTTTTAAACGTTTCTCTTTAAGACATTGCTTTATTCAGTTCTGCGATAATAGGTCATGGCTAATGATCAGACATCCACCAACTGATGTTGCTATTGTGACACCGACACCATCTGTGACCTCCCTGTAGTGGCTGCAAGCCTAAAAAAGGACTTTCTTATGGGGATCGATAAAATAATCATTTAAACAGAAGGTATATTCTGCGATGAGGTAATTCCTCTGTACATCTGCTATTGTTAATAATACACGTGGAGTGACAGGCTGTATAATGCAGTGGGTTGTAAAGCCTGTGTGAAAGGCAGCAGTGTTGTGTCGGTGTTGATGTAAGCTGTGGCTCCCCTCTGGCCTTTCACTGTGCTCTAATCCTCTCTGCACCTCTATCTGGATGGCTCAGACAAGATGAGGTCAGGGGACACCGGGCTAATGCAATCATATGATTTAACCAGATACAGAATAGCAGCATGAGCGCGTGCACGCGTCTGTGCATTTGGCTGTCCGCGCTGGCATGACTGTTAAGCTGCAAGCCATAGAAAATGGATAAACTACAGTATGAATTCACTTCCTTTGAGATGATGAAATTATAATACACCACATCTCTCCTCATTAATACATTCAGTTTTGACACAAAGAAGCGGGCACCTGGTTTAATGCATCCAATATAGCAGCAATAATATCACTGCAGTCAATTATAATCTATCAAATAGTGTGTGTATACAACCAACAGGGAGCCCATTGCATTATTAAACTGCTGAAAAAATAGATAGGGTTGACTAGATGGGTTCAGTTCAACAGAGACTTTCACTGGATTATTCATGAGGCTAGGGGGAACTATTTAGGAAACAATATTGCGTGAGGCCATATACAGCAATAGAATTTGTCCTCTTTCATTTTCATATCAAGTTGTAATTCAAAGCTTGGAGTGTGAGCACTTAATGAAAGCGAAGAGCATTCAAAGCTAGCAATCTAAGGTTAGTAAAATATGGTATTTGATATTTAATTAGGTTTCATAACTTTTCTTCAACCTCCTGATTGAACAGAAAGCAAAGGATGCTCCAGTCCCCATTATTAATTATGTATACAACTCTCATGCAAGTCCTATCTGGACTGGGACCGATTAATAATGGAACAGCACTGTAATTACATGGCGCTCGTCACAGATATTTTCAATTCACTTTTCCTCCTTCTGTGCCTCATCTCTTTACCTCCCGATTTCTATATTCCTATCCTTCCTCTTCCCCCTTTCCTCTGCCCATTTCTGTTTGTGTGTGCTTCTTTAGGTTTAATCCACTCTATTCTCATCAGCATCAGCTTTTGTCTAGCGTACTGTAGACGTTTCACTGTGAAAGAAATCAGGGCGTTCATTTGCGGAAGTGTATGGTGACGTTTAATCTCTTTGTTGGCATCTACTGGTGCAGTCTTATTATGTGCTGGAAAAAAAAGGAGTAAATGGAGGTGACCAGTGTAAAGCCAGTGAAGGACAGACTAGCTTTTGCCAGCAGTCCTTGGCATCTAATGCAAACCATAAACTTAGCTACCTTTCTGTCTGATAATGCGAATAAAGTTGATTCAAACCAGAGCCTTTTCCAGCGTCTTCCACCATCTTTGTAGTTCCACGCATTGCAATCAACAGCAGAACTCAATTTCTGTGTTGGCAGTGACCCCTTCAAATGAATGGCAGGCTTAAACACAGCCCTCTCTTCTCTCTCTGTATCATCTATTTGAGGCATCAAAAGCTCCATCAAACTGAAACATTAAAGATTTCCAAAAATGAAGCAAGCAAACCAGGAAGTAATTATGTATTTGTGTTTGCATTTTCACTGCATTCAATCCGGTAACAGTTGTGATGTCTTACTTGAGTGCCTCTCATCCTTAGACTAGTAGTAGCACACAGTGTTTGATTACTTTGTGAATACCGCTGTACACAAGCTGTGCAGCTTCATTCCGACACCCTAGACAGGGAGTTTTTATGGCATGAATTGAGCGAAAAGGAGAGACATTCATTTTTCAGTGGATTTTTTTTTCTGTCAAAATTACTAAAAGGAAATTGAGATGAAATCCCGTTGCAGACGTTGCTTCTTTTGGTCCGGTACTAATAATCTCTAGCTCCACGTTCAGGTACATTCAAACACATTGCCTTGACATGCTCAAAGTTACTGATTTCAGTTTTAAATGTCATAGGGGTAAAAAAAAAAAAATCACAAAAGTCTTCTTTATCAATACTGAAAAGAAACGCTGTACCCAAAATATACATTTCCCCTGAGCATTTACTTTGAAAGAGCATTCCATGTTTTAAATTTTCCTTGGCCATTCAGCACATCAAATAGGGAATTACAGTAACAAACATCAGAGAACCCCCCCCCCCTGCATCCTCTCCTATAATGTTGTCAAGTGCATTCTCCTCAGCCAGGCGACGTTCACAGAAATGAAGCCTGTCGTAGCAGCACACAGCAGCTTGGTAGACAGCCCGCTGCGACAGACGTCGTCCCGCGAGCCTCTTTGATTCAAAAAGCCAGTTAATGATTTACACGGAAAAAAAACAACATCAGCGACACGGTTTCTCCGCGTGGCTTTGTCTGCGGCCTGTTGTGGAGACGGCATCCATCTGAGTGGATGCTGTCGCGTGTTTAGAACAGGAAGCGAGCTCTTTGAAGGAGCCTGAAGTGAGCAGACGTCTCCAAATCAGAGCAGATTTATAAAAGGTGTTAGTTCATTTAGCAACATTCTCCTCCTGTGTTGTCTCTCCTAACTCATCCATTTCCGAACTTTTGCATTTTCATTCCGGTCCCTTTGTGTCCTCTCTTCCGCCCTCACCTCAATTTCCCCTCATTCCTCTCACCACCTCTTTCATTTAATCTGTTTATGAATTGTTTTTGTTGTGGTTTGCACCAGTGAGGCGGTCATAATGATTACAGGTGTCTATTCTGCCGGTGCGCAGGCAATTACAGAGCTGCAGGAAGTGACTGTGTTCACCAATGAGAGTTAAGAATTAAGTATCGGTGTATTCAAGCATTCAATTACCCAGACTTGTACCGAGAAGGCTTTGAAGCAGAGTTTTGAGGGACAAAATTCAGAAGTTGACCCTACCACTTCTATCCCATCAACTTATGCCACAGCATAGCTTGGTCCTCATTTGTAGATATTTGTGGCCACCGTCCAAAGGACAAAACAAGAGAAAAGAGTATGTCATGACCCATTATCTGTGACCCATAGCTCGTTAGAGAAGGGATTGGAAAAGATGGCAAAGGTGACTTTGAGAGGGACCAGTTGGACTTTCAGGGTACAAGGTTTAATGTTGTGTCGTTTTGTAGTTGATTTAAGATGATGAGTCATTTAAGTTGATTCACTCCTCAAAATGAGTGTGAGGGTGATTATAGGAGTGTTTAATAGTAAGCCTTTATCATGTTCTATGCTGACCGTGTCTATGGTGTTTCATACAGACAGATTTAACATAGAAGTACATGAGTCATCTGTGAAAGTCAAAGCAGCAAGCCAATAAATCGCTTAATATGCTACTTCTGGCGGAGCATTGGCGCATTAACACATGGATAGTTCATCCATCCATAGCGGTCCAGGGTACCCTCCTCCCAGCAGCATCTTCCAGCCTCTTCCTGGGGGGTCCCGAGGCATTCTGAAACCATATATTCTGTCCTGCATGTTCTGGGTCTACCCCGGGGTATCCTACTCGTCGGATGTGCCCTGAAAACCTCCAAATGGGACACTGCACCGTGTAAAAAGTGTATTTAGCTGTATTTAAGAGGATTGGGAGCATACTGCATGTGCAGATCAATAGCGAAGCAGTGGATTAAGTTAAAAATTTTCTTTCAAAGATCTTTGTTGATGCTTAAATACATCCTAACATGTTTTTTGCTCTTATGCTGGTTCACCAATGGAAGTCATTGTAACTGCTCTGAATGAAACCAAACTACAGCCTTTGTCTTCAAAGAGGGAGCAAGCTACAGGCTTTTTCAGAACCACCCCTAAAGCCTACAGGCTTTGTTACTCAAAAGCCAGTTTTTCTTGGTGCAGCGTGGCTTTAAAAAGTTGGATGACTTCAGTTCCAGGGTGAATATTGCTCATATCAGTTTCAGCCAAACGTCCCTTTGATGGTACGTTGTATTCTGCCTCCAGTGTGTGCAACAATAAGTGAAATCCTCCCTTTTGTGGGAAGGAGGGGAAAAAGAACCATGGACAGTGCATGGTATGGGTTTTAACTACTAGGCTGCCAGGACTGCTACAGTTCTCATTAAGCACTTCATTGTTCATGAGGTCATTGTCATTTTTTTACACTTCACAGTCCAGTTGGTTTAAACAATCTCCAGTTGTATTAAGAGATTTGTTAATGAAAGAAATACTTGTGATTGTGCAGCAATCCTCTACATAAAAAACATTCTACATGTAAAGCACTTCTTAAAATCCGTGTTAAGTCGTTTTGTTTCTGTGGGATCTTTCGATAGAGAATCACAATGCCTCTAAGAGTTTTTTTTTTCTTCTGCTGTTTGTGTATCTCGCCAACTAGCCTGCCTGATATCACAGCAGAGTGTTTTCATGTAATCAAGCAGTAATTATACCATAAATAACCATAAATACGGCATCCATATCCACGACGAGCCTCGTCAACGTCTTGCTGCAGAGAGTAGTTATTAGTTGATTGGTGGGCTGTCAGCTTTACTTCCTGTCGGAGCCGCTCAGAAAAAGCTCTGATTGGCTGGCATGGTGACAGAGGGCGACAGAGGGTTGACGGGTGCTGTGGAAGGAGAGGGAGGGAAGGCACTGAGGGCTGTGGGCAAAGTTTCCAAAAATAGCTTGCGGCAGTGACAGGACAATGACGGGTCTGTGTGTGTCTGTCTGTGTGTGTGTGTGTGTCTGTGTGTGTGTGTGTGTGTGTGTCTGTCTGTGTGTGTGTGTGTGTGTGTGAGTGTGTGTTCGCATCCTGTAAAATCTTAATAACAGCAGCACAACTAACCCTGCCCTATCATTAGAAATCTCCATAGACACAAGGGCTCACTAAATAATAACATGTGCAAGGAAACAGTGTGTGTGTGTGTGTGTGTGTGTGTGTGTGTGTGTGTGTGTGTGTGTGTGTGATTGAGAGATACAGAGAAAACAAAGACAGAGAGAAAAAGAAAGACTAGCCATGAGACAGAAGTCGATCCTTAGGGGAAGAGGGAGGAAGATGGTTGTCTTGCCCCTTTGTTCAAAATCCTATTTAAAATTACACACACATGTGTGCTCAACCACGCACATACAAACTCACACTGCCCCCCCCTCCGCGCAGTCTTCCTACAAACCCCTGAATGTTGGCAGGGAGGCGCTGGTCGATGTTAAAAACTCCTCTGTCTGGGTGTGAGCTGCTGCAGAGAGAATTGACAAATCATTGATTGATTTCCTCACCTGCTTGGGGAGAGACAGGCCAAGGGAGGCAGGTAAATGATGGAGAGATGAGAAGAGAAGAAAAACAGAGGCGGGGGAAGGCACACAGCGGGGGGAGGGGGAAGGGTGGTGGTGTAGAGGAAATCAGAACAAGAATAATGAAAGGGCAGTAAGCTGAAAGGCAATATTAGTAGGAAATCTGCAGGTCTGGAAAAAACTTGAAGATGTTTTAAACCTGGTTATTAAAACTTGGATTTTGCCTCCCTTAAGGATGCATTTCAGCCCCTTTTACAATTTTGCAAAAGGATAAATGAATGGATGTTGGACAATGTTTGTCTTTTGTGACTCTTATTCTCGAGGATGGGCTGGAAATCAATTAGTCCTATGATTCACATAATGCAACTTAATTGCAGCTTTATTGACTTGTAAATGTCTGTCCCAGGTTTTCCATCAGAACTTTGTAGCGTCCAACACAGACGTACAAGTCTAGCAACGTAGCCTCGACAGAAACACAAAAGACTCGCAGTTTGACTTTGGCTTCATGCCAGTGACTCATGGCTTCACTGGGGCTATTATTAGGTGTTTAACTTGGAACGCCTTAACATCCCTCCAACGCCCAACTTCCAACGTTGGGTAACCTTTGGTTGAGGCTAGTGTTAATGTTCTTGTTCGGCCTGCTATGGCTTAAGCAAACCTAGTTTTAGTGTCAAGATTTACATTTTCCTTGTAACTTGCAAAATATTGGCTTTATCCCACTTCTGGTATCCTAAAGGCATCATCAGCTCCTCTGGAGCCAGAAGAAGACATTATACAACTGTGGTAGTACCGACCAGTAAACTGACCTTTACTTGTATAATATGGAGGTGCTCTCCTCTGAAGCCTTGCCTGTATGTAGTAAGATAAAGAGCTAATGAAAGAAATTAGACAGAAAATGTGTGAAAAAGAAGGAAAGTAGCCTGGTTTTCAAATTGCACACCATCAAATCTGGAGCCTTTCCCAGAATACTCTCTAATGATTAAAATCCAATGATTGGCTGCAGGCTGCCGTAAAACCACCTTGTTTACTCTCATCTTTAATTGACTAATTACTTAGATGTTTCATTTTGCTCCGCACGCTGGAGTGAATTGTTATTGTGTGCAATCTATTTCCTTAAACACCAACACTCCTCCTTGAGTTGTGTATGCAGCTGAGGAAAAAAGCTCCTATTGATCACAAACCATGGCCAAAGGCATTCCAATTAATCACCTCATGGTTGTCCTGTTTTGTCCACCTTGGGTGTTTTGTTGCATTGTTGATGTTTATTAGCTTAGTCCAGATTAGCGTGGAAACAGCTTGGGAGAAGCCAAATGTGCTGATGCATCCACTGAGCCACACCCTTTTTACAGTCAGTTACCCTCAGCATTTTGTTTTTGGAAGGGGGTGAAATGGAGGATGGCTCCTGTGGGAGAGCCAAACAAAAGCTTTGTACGCTCACCCGCCCTAAATCATTCATGGCAGCATTGTTGCCCGGACGGTAGATCGGGTTAGATCCTGGCAGGTACATATTACCCCAACGCTGCCCTCAGCTGACACCAAAACCTGCCCATCTTTCCCTAATTCATTGTGACTGCCGGCTTCAGTCAAGTGTGAGATGAAATATCTGAGCTTGACATCAGTGACCAGAGAGAGAGAGAGAGAGAGAGAGAGAGAGAGGGAGAGAGGGAGAGAGGGAGAGAGGGAGAGAGGGAGAGAGAGAGAGAGAGGTGTTCATAAATGTCTGATGATCCCACCTGATGTCTATCTGTTGTTGCAAACAAAAGGGCACAGTGTGTAAAGTGGAGAAATTCTCTTTATGGCCGTTGGTGCGGTTTCAGAGGTGGAAACAATATGAATACAATTTACTGCATTTATATACAGGTGTTAGATTAATGCAGCAAATAACACATTCTGACACAACTGATTGTTGCGTGTGGCACGATTAGTCTAACAAAAAAGAAAAAAAAACTTATAGTAAACTTAGCTCAACTCAAATGCTGCAGAACCACAACTATATATTTTTTATTCCAAGCATTCAAGTTCTTTTTTTTGTCTTTCTATATTGCCTCATGGTTCTTTTCTTGAGGCCTTTTATGTCTTATGAAAAGCACTTTGAGTTGTCTTGGTGTCTGGGTCAATATTAGACGCTTGGAGCAACTGCCCTGGCTGTCCCTTCACTCGAAACCGTTCTTCATTTTCAGATTGTCAGATACACAAGACCATGTAATACTGCAGGTGCACCGGACCATTGTTATCATAATAAAAAAAAAAAAGTTTGGTTCTGATTCTAAAGTTTAGGCACTAAATTTATTGGTTTCAATTTAGGAAAAGATGATTTGGTGGTTTCGGTTAAAATAAGAACATTACTCATGTAAGTTAGATTTTAATTTTGGCTTCACGCATGCCGACTTTTATTGACGCTATATACTACATTGCCCTTTAGCGTCTCATACAGACACCAAAGGGTGGCTTGTGCATTGATATCAGACGCCAAAGGGGTTGACAAAGCAGCTGTATTTGGCTATATACGAAAAACCTTGCCTTGTCAAAACCTGCCACCAAAAGTACCCATAATGCCTTTCGAGCACTGGCAGCTCAGTCTGAGATTCAGGTGCCTTAAGCTAGATTTCAGATTTCAGGCACCTTGCACAGACGATCTCTGTGAGTGGTGAAAAAAACAAAAAACATATGGAGCTCCACTTATTCTGACGTCTCAAAGGTGTTATCAGATGCAAAAAACTCAGAAACGCCTCATTTCTCCCCATACCCCCCAGACTTTTTAATACAACTAATGGATAATCTAATAAAACTAGATATAGGAAGCCTATGAATAAATGAGCAGCCTCTAGTGACATCTTTAAAGAAACCAACAAGTGCACTGCACTGTGGTTTAAAGTTTGAACTCAGCCAACAGAATTCTTTTTGCCTCAGAGCCGTCTGCCTCCCAGGAATGTTTGTTTAACTAAAAATTTCATCTGCTCTCATCACATTTGAGGCTTTAGTACAGTTCCTTTGATTCCATTTTAGGTCTTTGTTACAATCGTTACACCTCTGTGAGCCCCACGGCTGCCTCGGCGATGTGGTCGATGCGAGGAGCTCACTTTGTTGGACCTTGTGTTTTTACTGCCACCGAATTGAAGGTTACAGACTGTTGTCTGGCCACAAAAGGCTGTTTGTGTGTGCGTGTGTGTGTGTATACCTTTGTGTGTGTGTGTATGTTTCCATGGTTGGCGTGATATGTTTGTTAGTTGGGATAACCTTCAACCGCTGCCCAGCCAATCGGAACAGTCCCGACGTGCCGGCTGCCTCATTTCTGGCATGTTGTTTTTTTTCCCTTTCACTTGTTTTTCTTTTCCCTTTCACTTGTTTTTCTTCCCCAAGTGTGTGTGTGTGTGTGTGTGTGTGCAGGGAGGGGGACTGTTAAAGATGTGACGGCAGCTTTTGTGGGGCAGGTTTGGATGTTAACACAGGCTTCTACAGACACACACTCACACATAAACAAAGACTCAGAGGGCCACACGAATACACCCCCTGCCTTTTATTCGCACACACTTGCGCACACATCGGCTCATGGCTGTGTTCAAGGTCATGAAACCGCTCAGTGACGGGAGGTAAATAAGTGATTATTGGAGCAGGAGCAGGAGATGAGTGTGTGGGTTTCTGTATTGTTATGCTAATACAGGGAGGAAGGGTAGCAAGCGATTCTCAGGCTCTGTCTGGACGTCGTCACCGCAGGCCGTTTAAAGATGACCTTTTTAGACATGCATGGGTGCATATGAGACATGCACCCACACATAAGCACACGCACATGAACAAACACATGCGCTGAAGCAGATGAGACGCATACGTACACCTTATTGTCCGTGCAGCCGCAGGTTCGAGCATTCCACAGATAAGCGCCTACTTGTATTTACTTCCGTGACCCATTCAAATCAATTAGAACTCATTGGATTGCCCCTGGTTTGCGTTGTAACTTTGTCCAGTATGACTTCCAGCGTTTCCGTATTTGCTGCAATTTTGTATCATCAAATCTGAGAGTATGTTTCTGGATTTGCTCATGTTTTCATGAGGTATTTTACAGCGAAACAATCTTTAAACTGAGATAAAAAAAACAGAAAAAAGAATGAGTGTTGTAAATAGGGTCGTTCAAGATCAGTCAAAGATCATTATGATCTCACACAGTAAATGATGATGAGGATTATGATCATTATTCCATTGACATTAGGACTTAAAACATCAAGATAATAAACAATCTGCAGTGTGATTGATAATGCCAAGCCGTACAAGAAGTGAAAAATGATACAAGAGCCAGTGAAGTAACAGCAGGACCCACAATATATGATTTGTTTGGTCTCTTTCTATCAAGCTTTAATGCATCTTTTCTTCAGATTTGCTAATTTTGGGGAAAAAAACAAGCAAACAATGAAGGAAAGAACTATGTTTGCAATGTTAAGGTAGCTGGAATTTACACACGCATCCAAATTGTGCAGGAGAACAGGTGCATCTGCATATTTCAGCGGCTCTGTGTTCTCATTGATTTCCTCAAATCAGTGGCTCAAATAAATATTTGTGATTTTGGAAGCAAAGTGCTTCCACAGTCCTTAGTGTCAATTCTCTCTGGGCCTTTTCAGAAGCCACGTTTTCCATTTGAAATTCATGAGGCGCGTGGAAACCAGGCACGCCAATTCACATCCGTCCGCTCAGAGTGGAACCGTAACCTAGTGAACGATCATCTTTGCTGATCATCGGCCCCGGCGATCAGCGCAGTGCCGGGTGTGCAAATAGGCTCAATAATCCTCCAGTGGCTCCGCTGCTCCCGGCACACTTGCATCGCCCCTGGAGTAACTACACCCACGTCTCACTCAAGCCCTGCAGTTGTACATCAATTAACTTCTCCATCAACACATCTCTCTGCTCACACTCTGCACTAATGTTATTTGCAGTCCCGGGTAACATCCAGTCCAAGCTGAACTCGGCTTCAAATGAACCCCGCTGAATTCCAAAACTGCGTCCAACAACCCAGCAATCGCATTACTGAATTAGATCTGCAGATTGAATTAGTCCAATTTGGCCTTAATGGGCCCACTTAGACTCACATTCAATACCGCAGGCACCTGTAATTTGAGAGTGAGCCATTTGTTGCAAATTACACACCCAAGACCAGCTCGTCTTATTTAATACATTCTGTAGGTAGAGCGATGCATAGACACATAAGCACACACATCTGACTGCTGTGTGGAAACACTGATTTGCATTTCTTTTGTGTAGTGTGTGTGTGTGTGTGTGTGTTTCAGAGTGTGGGTATAGATGTTAATTTGGTGTTTCTGTTGGTGGGTATGTTTGTTTATATGTGTAATTATGTGTGCGCCTTCAGTCTATTTGATTAATGTTGGCATTCAGTCTCTCCAGTGTGTGTGTGTGTGTGTGTGTGTGTGTGTGTGTGTGTGCGGGTGTGTGTGTGTGAGCTCACACTTAGGCACACATGTCAATATGAGTGCCTAATGTGTGTGTGTCTGGCCCCTGGAAGTGTCAGATTAGCGGATTAGAGGGAGAGGGCCTCCACCAGGGGACACAGAGAGGCGGTGGGGTGGGGGTGAACTGGGATGGTCCCATTAGTGCACTGTTTTCTCCCAGTACACCCCTCCTCCCCTCCTCCCCCTCTCCACTCTAAACCACCCTGTCATCCCTTTTTTGTCTCTGCCTCCTGACTACCTTTCCAAAGCCTCTGAGCTTCCCACAGGCACTATTTCATGTTTGCCTTTTTTTCCTGCTTTTTAGATTTGTTTATCTCTAATCCATCTTCCCTTCTCTGTATATCATCATATTTGCCCTCTTCCTCCTCCTCCTCTACCTCCTCCTCCTCCCCCTTGCCTGCTGTGTGTTGCTGCGCCTTCACCTCCCCTCTCTTTCTCTCTTCTCAGTCTCTATCCCTCCCACTCGCTCTTCCTTTACAAATAAAAAAGCACAAAGCAAGAACGGCAGCATGGCTGCACACCAAGCGGACGAGGAGAGAGAGAATAATCACTGAGGTTTGGACGAGCTGCAGCCGCGGTGACGCCAGAGCCCAGTTGCTGCCGTTGGACAGCCCATAATAAGCCCGTGCAGCCATCGCTCACTCGCTCCTTCTGGCCAATGATTAGTAATTGCAAGCAGGCCTGGGCTAATCTGAATCAAACAGTCGCTCTCAGATGCAGGAGCCTTGGATCAGCTTTGCATTCTCCCACATAATATTGTGGTATAGCGAGGAAGCAGAGGGAGTGAGACCATGCTACTGCCCTGCAGATAGAAACTCCTCGGCTTATACGGGAACGTCACGCTGAAGTGAAATTGAAGCTTTTAGCCTCGAGCCACAACAAATCTGGAAATCTCAGCATCTTCTGAGTGTGCTGAAAGCTTAACACCACAGAGAGGTTGGTCTTGTAAGTGATTCTGGCAGCTGAAAGATGGCGTTTTTACACATGTGTCTGTAAAGAACACGATCGAGGTTTTGGTAAACAAAACATTTCTGCGATGCGAGAAGTTGAGAAAAAGAGTTTGAAGTTTTGAGGATGGCCTCCCAAAAGTAGAGACGTAATACCTTTATTCATTCATTGTCACAGGTTATATATCCCGTTCTTATTCTTAGTGTCAAATACCACCGTGTTATAGCCTCCAACTGATACTGACAAAGCACCCTTTAGCAGTATGTGACACTAAAGTGCAATCTAGTTTATGATATTCAAGGATTCAAGGAACTTTATTTGTCATACCAACACACGTTTACACATGGGGAGGTACGAAATGATGTTCTCAGGTCCCGTTTTAAGCCAAGATAAATATCAATATAACAAATAAAATATAGAAAATAGAGGGCCTATATAAAATAAAATAAAATAAAATCATATATACATATCAACATACATCTGCATCTAGAGATGGTTGGAAGGTTTGAACGTGGAACTTTGACCCAGGAAAGTGGCATTTGTGTCCAGTGTGACTGAAAGTAAAACTTAACTTACACAAGTAAGCTAGTTTTAAGTAGCTTATTGTCTTAACATAACCAAACTGTGGCAGTTTCAGAATGTTAGCGAGCATGTCTTTTATTATTACCATGACGACAAAGGTCCAGTAGCAGCTGGTCAGGAACAAAACCTGTTCAACTTTACTCCAAACTACTAAAAAACACATGTGCATACAAATGCACTGAATCAGGCCAGATTAAAAATAATATTCAGTCTTTTCGTGCTGGGTGGGGTCCTGTTTTCTCGAGTCTCGGGTCAGTGTGTGTGTGCTACCCACGTAGATCTGAGCGGATCCTGGCAGACTGAAAGTGTGAAATTTGAAGAGCAAGAAAAACCATGTAGGTAGCTGCTCTTTTCAACCACAGCTTGTTAACTGGTGCTGCATCGTGCCTCTGCCACCGCTGGTGTTCTCTTTCTCTGAGCCTCTTCATACTGACCGCATTTTATAAATAAAATAAAATGATGATAAAATGCAGAAATCGTTCCTCCAGACCTCAGGGTAGCCCTATCTATCGTTACCGTCCCTCGTGCTATCATATCTAGCAGAGCAGGTGATACTGGTCTGAGCATGACACAGTCATCACTTCATCACTTATGTAATTTAACTAGAGTGTGTGACAAGTGACTGTGCTGCCAAGTTGGCAGATGCTCTAGCAGAGGCAAAACATGGTGAGATCATGACGCATCAGTGTGTGTCGTGTGTGTGTGTGTGTGTGTGTCATGATGGAAATTCATCTCACACATGCTTCAGAGTTCATGTTAGCAGTCCATGAAGTTTATCTGTGTGTAGAATTATTTCTTCTTAGTTTAATGGTTTAATGGAGGTTTGCAGCCATCACTGTCTTGTTGGCATTCAGTGTGAAAACATTTCTCCCCCTCCTCCCACCCATTTTCCTTGATCGCTGTCATATAGAATCGGAGCATTTACTGCACATTTTCCTAAATAGCCCCTCCTGTAATGTAAAGCACAGTTTGAAAGCAATCATACGAGACATTTTCATTTGCATAAAGTCCATTATGGTACTCTCAAAGGCAAAGTGACACAACACTAAATCCATGAAGCTTTTACATCAGGAGTCTTTTCTATGAAAAGCTTCAAGTGCGTAGGAAGTGATGCACTTTACATCTGAAGGTAAACAGGATTAGTTTGGGGTCGTAGCAGTAAATACAGTTGGAGCAGAGGGCCGTGTTCTGACCGACACAACCACTTGTGAATAAGTCTCCTCATTCATTTCAGTGATCCTTCTGCGAATCACTTTACTGGATCACTTTACTCTTTAATGCACAATGTAAGCCTCAAAACTTAAAACACTAGACTTCCTTGCACCATCATTTTTCTATGACCACCACCCAGCACCTTGTGTTTATTTAACACAAGTCCTATTTTCAGTCAGAATTAGTGTGTGTGTGTGTGTGTGTGTGTGTGTGTGTGTGTGTGTGTGTGTGTGTGTGTGTGTGTGTGTGTGTGTGTGTGTGTGTGTGTGTGTGTGTGTGTGTGTGTGTGTGTGTGTGTGTGTGTGTGTGTGTGGGGTGGGGTGGGGTGGGGTGGGGTGGGGTGGGGTGGGGTGGGGTGCGGTGGGGACAGTTAAGCAGCTGAAGCAGCAGGCAGAGGGCATCACCTGGACTTGAACCTGGAACGGGGCACGTCGTGGAAGGTAACCAGCAGGCTGGTGTCCGCCTGGTTACAGGGCACCGGGTTACGGGCGCTTTTCTAGAAGAGCTGGAGTTTTATCTCTTTGTTATTCTGCTGAGGGCCAGGCACAAAGGCCTCACACACGTTCTTATTGTTAAATCTGTACACATGCTGTTTAACGTGCTTGGCGCTGTTTGTGTCCGTCTCTTACAGAATTTGCTGCTGAGAAGCTAAAGTGACAGTTTTGAGAAGCTTGTGCATTTGGCCACTGCCACTCATGTCAAGTCTTGTTAACATCTCTCTTAGTTTCTTAGTCACTTTTCATTTGCTCCTTGGGGTGCTTACCCATTCCACTTTCTTCATGCACCACAGTTTCTACCTCTGTCAATTCAATTTCACCTCAGTCTGCTGCACTTTATTGGCGTGAAAATAAAAAACAGTGTTGCCACAGCTCGGAGATAAAAGATGGCCATTTTAAATTGACAGCGCTTCTCAATGCACGTGTTTCTTTGTGTGTGTCAGGGTTCTGGACGCTGCTGCATATCCCAAAACAAGAGCATTGATTTGGGATTTTTCATCTTCTATGTAGAAACAGCACTGGTACAGAATGAAGCCATAAATCCATTGAGCAATAACAACTTATTTCTTTTTCGTGTTCTCTTTCTCATGCATAAAACCTTCTGTGCTCCTTTCCCTCTCCTCTGCTGTTCCCTCCTTTGTACTTCTTCCTGTCATCTTCATCGCCACCATCTCTGCCATCACACTTGCAGACAGCGGACTTTGTTATAGCAATAATGTATTCTTTTTCATGCAGTGAGCAAATATATTTTCCTGACATGCCACGGGGACACAGTTTTGAGAGCCGACATGATGTTTGCATTCAGTACGTAATCTCCTCCACTGTCCTTGATTTGATCTCGCCCGGGCTGACAAACAAGCAAACAGGTTGTCAGAAAAGTTTGCAACTGTTGAATTACTTTGGGCGTCGGCAGTTGCCCTCTACAGCTTTGTGGCGACAAAGGCCGTGTGTGCTTGCCACTGCTCTCAAAAATAAAAAAGCTCCAAAACTGTTTAAGGAAGGAAAACACAATATTACGTAGAACTTTATATTGAAGATTTGGTCATTTTCGTCAGTTTGCAGATGTGGTGTATTGGAGTGCAGGGCTGGGTATTGCTTGAAATTTAAAAATTGTGAGGGGTTGAAATCGTATATGCGGTTATATAGGCGGCTGCATATAGGTGTGCTGCCGGTACTGGAAGTGCTGATGTAGCTGAAAACATTATATGTAAGTTGGGTATTAAAATAAACCTGTCGCTTAAATGCTGTCTAAACAAAGGCAGCTGTACAAGCACTCCAGTATGAGTAGAAATTAATTAATTACCTGAACAAAGAACAAAGTGAAGAAGATGATGCAATAATTTGATACCGCTTCTCTATACTCGACTGTCCCTGAGTATACATTCTAGGGTATTGCTGTTCTTTTGTCTGCTGTTGTGCATGCTGGCATTACAAAACAACCTACCTCGCAAAATTCAACTATTATGCTTCACCTCAACCCTTTCAGTTCTTCTCCTGTTGCTATACTTCATTATACCCATTAACTGTTAGTTCATTACATTCCTCTGTCAGCACCAGCAGTTGATAGCCATTGGTTTATTAGTGTATCTTGAGAGCGTTTAGCAAAGTGCCAAAGCTGAGTTTGAATAGCAGACGTGACGTATAGAATTTCAATGTTGGTGTCTTTTTATCATGCTGATATAATATAGTATCACTGGAAGTAAAGATACTGTGATGAAAAAGACCTATCCTAACCATCTCTGTATCATATTTTCAAATTCCTCCCTGTTATATTTGTAATGACAGTTGGGAGCTTTACCCACCTTTTTCTTTACCCCACACCTTCTGTTACATTAAATATGTGTGATTGTGACAGTCGTTATATGCACAAAGGAGCTCCACTGCACCGCTGCCTATGTGTGTTCACGTGCATGCATGTGCATGCTCCCTCCCCTAGACTGTGTGAGAACAAAGAGCGGGCAAAGAAAAGGAAGGGAAAAGTCTGTGTGCTCAAAGTCGTCCTTGAATATTTTTATTCCAGGTGTGTCTCTTCCAAGAACAGACAAAAGTGAAAGACCAGACACTCTAATCAAAAATGAAAAAAAAGAAAAGAAGCCACTTCATGCAATAAAGAATGTATTTACAAAAGCTGCTGCTAAATGAAGGGCAATTTTTTTTCAGATGGATTTTTTTTTCCTGTATTTTACTATGTTCCACATGTGTGTCGCCTCAAAACAAAGAGCAGCCCTGCTATGAATAATGAAAGGCCTGTACAGTAGCTTGGCATCTCTCCTGCAGGCTGCCAAGCCGACCACGACATCCACAGCCCACCGCCATGTTTATGGATGAGATGTCGCGCCCGCTGTACCACAGGGACAGGTCGCAACTGGACCCCGCGAAATAAAAAAAAAAACCCTCCGCCATCTGCACCGCTGACATTTCCCACACCAGTGAGAGAGCGTGAGCATCTGGTGCTCACCTCTCGCCTTGTGCAGGATTTGAAGTTGTCGTAATGTCATGCCGCCATGTGGTTTGTGTGCAGGAACCAGTGTGAGCCACATGACAAGTGTAGAATGCAGTTGGACTATCTTGTTTATGTGTTTGTGTGTGTGTGTGTGTGTGTGTGTGTGTGTGTGTGTGTGTGTGTGTGTGTGTGCTGAATTCCACTTTCTGTTTTCAGCGGCCTTGATCTTGTTACCTCAGCAATGGCTCCACTATACAGACTGACTTTGTTTTTAATGCTCCGTGTGGAAAAAAACTCATTTGCTACCTCTTGCTACTCATGCACAGAAGGTTGGCATGGCGACAAACTGCACAGCTAAAACACTTCTAAGTTACTGGGATAATCTAATATGTAGATTTAAAATCTAGTCTGACTTCTCTTGGATTGGATTATCTTGGGCTGACTGAGCCTTAATGTGACTTAATTTAACTAAAGGGGACACATTATGCAAAGTGGTCTTTTTAATGTCTTTTCAACATAGATATGTGTCCCCGGTGTGTCTAGAAGCTAAACTATGAGAAAAGATCGTCCTCTCTCTTTTTCTCCCGCTCCATCTTTCAGTAAGTGTGTGAGAAAGCATACTGTTTACATTTAACCCCTTTTGTGATGTCACACGCTGGGTCTGTTGATCATGTGACCTCCCTCAAGCCTTCAGTAGGGTGGTCGTCGCACCCACTGGAAACCTGAATCCATCCACTGTCCGCCATACTTTATTTTGGATGGAAAAGTGACAGAAATGTCTTCACAATCACTGAAGAACTGGAATTTGTGTAACATCATTGTGGCGTTTGAAGAAATGTCTGAAGATGCCAGTTGGCGGCTCAGTGGTTAGCACACATGACTCCAAACTAGAAGGTTAAAACTCAGCTGGACCAGTTTTATTATGCAGAAACAACAATTAGACTTCCTTTGCTTTAGTCCTCTAATCCCTTAGTTTTGAGTGTTAATTGGCTGGTAACTGATTTCACTGCACCAAAGTATTGAAATGAGCCTTACTGATCTTGTGTTAAGACAGCTGGACACCCTGACTTATTCTAAGAAAAGTAATCCAGCAAAAAAACCTGCTGCTAAAAGTGCAGGAATGCTTATAGCCAACATGATTTCTCTTATATTTGTAAGGCCATATTTGCAGTGCATCTCACTGTTGTCCATTGTGCCAGCTTTAGCACACCCAAGATGGCACTTTATCCCTGCCAACACATGCCTGGAACCTCCGCTGGGTGCTGGGCGTTCAGGGGCTTACATCAGCTGCTGGCCAAAGCTTGGTTTACAACACACCTCATACGGTTTGCTTAATGGTGCAGCACCTTGCTTACTTCTAAGACTTGGCCCGGGAACAAAGGTTGCAAGGTTTGAAAGCCCTTTCACTCTCTGCTGAGGGCCCTTGTTTTCACTTGGGCTTGACAGACAGTGTGGCTCAGCCGCGTGTCAAAGTACATTTGCGTCCCTCGGTGGGTGAAGCAGCCTGGGTGTTTCTACTTGTTTAGACTTTAACACTTGCGCTGACCTCATTCTATAGCTGGGTGGCCTCGGCCTGAATAGCAGAATACAAAGAGATGGAGGAAGACCACAGAAAACCTGAGAACTGTGAGTGAATTCTGGTTGACTGTGGAGTTTCTAAGAGTTGCACAAAAAGCGTCTGACTTATTTTGTGTGTGTGTGTTTGCGCACAAGCGCGCAGGTATGTTTGCGTGCTGGTGTAATGTATGTGTTAAAGCCTGTGGCCACATCACACTCCATTCTTCTCCCTCCTTAGAGGCTAAATGAAGTGTGACAGGGCATTAAAGTAGGGCCAGAACTCTGGGTCTTCCTGCGAGGGAGATGGAGACGAGGGGGGCTGGAGGTTTGCATGGAGTGTGTGTGTGCGTGTGTGCGTGTGTGTGTGTGTGTGTGTGCGTGCGTGTGTGCGTGTGTGGTTTAAATTAGTAGCATGAGGGTGCTGATGGCTTGTGACAGCGGCCAGGGTGTTGGTCTGTGGCTAAACACGACCTCTTTCAAGACCTGGCTGGAGGTGAGGGGACTGGGGAAACATCTGAACCACCAAAGAAGCCTGACAGCTAAAAACACCAAACCACAAACTCTTACCTTAAAGGGCTTTTCTGGGGGGTTTCTTCCCGAGGTCTAAGGATAGAGGGTGTCTTATACTCTACACACTGCTAAATCCTTTGAGACAAATTTGTGATTTGCGAGTTTGGGCTACATAAATAAAATTCACTCGACTCAGCACTCAATTGCGAGGTTTCTTGCTGCGTCGAATGTATGAGGCTTTACCTTGGATGAAGTGAGCTAAAGCAAAGCAAAACAGGCAGAAAAGAGTGAATAGGAATAAATTCAGTGGGCCTGTGTAAGGAAAACAAAAGCGGAGACATGTTTACGCTTTTCCATTTTGTTTTTTGGTACAGAAAGCGCTGCCTCAACTGCATTTTGTGCTGATAATGAAAAGTGGGTTTGTTTCCATAATGACTAACGGAGGGAGCTGCCACTATCAGCAAACAGACCTTAGGTAAACTCCCAAACACTTAGAAAGCCCACAACAGAGCCTGTGTGCTCCCATCACAGAAAACAGCCACAACCCCTTCCCCCACAATTTTCGTTTTGCTGTTGTTGTAAACTGTCAGCAATGCAGCGTGAAAACCCCGGCGCACTCTTCCATGTGATAAGACAGCTCACGAATAAAACATTGCTCCACGATGTCTCCACAGTCAAAATTTTTACCCCAACTTTAGAAAACACCTCCATTCCGTCCTGAAAGCGAGTGCCTGTGGCTGTTCCTCCAAAGCGTGCACCTTCAGGTCTCACTGAAGCTGCTCCCCCCCGTTCAAAATAACACCGGCGGTTTGACTGAACACAAACGTGTGAGGTACAGATACAGGCGCTGACAGGCAGAAAGAGTTATTATTATATTGTTACAACCCCGCTAACCCCAATTAATGTTCCTCCCATAAGAGAGCCAGACTGGGAGACAGGATGATCTCATGAGGGGAGGTGGGCTCAGTGTTGAGACAGCGTGTCTTGCTTCAGCTGACTAGTAATGAAGCATCGCAGCCAAAACGTACAAAACTCAATTAGCCGTGTTAGAGCTCCGTTTAGTTGCACCGAGCGTGTTCGTCCTAATGTATTTACATAGCCCTCTGTTCTGGGCCCTCAGCCTGTTGGACCGGACATGAGGGATGATGCTTTCGGCTTGGGATGGGGCAGCCAATATTTTGTTCCCATAATCAATCACTTGAGTATCCACAAATAATAATAGAACAAATTATCGCTTTGGAAATCATTTAAAAAAGACACCTTTCTGAATCCCCAGATTCAGACTGTAAAGTTTACCCAGCAAGTTACCCTGCATATAGGAGCTGCTGGTAGTTAATGCACTGAGACTGTTAATAGTGCAGCTTTGCCAAAATATAAACAAATATGAGCTAAGCAGCACATACTTTTTATTAAGATCCATTTCTAACTGATTTGTCATGTGGGACAGAATAAAGTTTGGCTGAGGTGTTACGTTTACCTCATTTTTTTATCCTATGAAACATGACCTGGAAAGCCATTAGAGCACATTTTTGTCAATACCCATTTCATTTTGTACCATAAACACTTATTTATTATTTATTTATCCATTTATTTCTAATCTCGGCCATGATCGCACCGTTAAAAGAAGACTCGCTTCTTCTTTGGTAAAGCTTTAGATTTTTGAATTTTGTTCATTTTGGTACATGGTTCAAGATGATGATTCAAAGTGGTGTTATTCTGCATAATCTTTTTAAAGCAACTTCAGACATAAATAATCAAAGCGAATGAACTGCAGCAGAAAACAATTTAATTTGCGATTAATCAAATGACGACGATCAAACTGTGAACCAGCTGCCGCTTCTTCCACCACTGCCACAGTTTCAGTGGTGTTCCTGCTTCTGTTAGTACGGCTGCCATGACTTCTACATCCTAACCGTTATTAGCATACTCCTAGACTTATTGAACTGAAATTCAAGGCAAATGTCTAAGTACAATCAATTAAGGTTAAGTGCTTCCTGTCAACAACTGGTATTGATCAAGCCTTCGATCAATCTGTAATCAGTCAATCTGCAGCTTCATATCTAATGATCAGTGTTAGGCTAGTCTGGAGGGTCTTTGGGATGGACTTCACGGTTAATTGTGATTATTTGTTCAATTCAACCGCGGTTTGTTCTATTTAAAGTGTGCTTTCTCTCAGCCAACTGTTTATGTTGATAAGCTATTTCTATTCAGTTTTGTAATTTCCATAATATTTCCCTCTGGCTTTGACTGGAGGTATTGTAATAACCCTGCTCATTTCCAAGGGAGAAAACACTGTCCTATGAAACAACATTAACGGTACCTAATGACAAGGTGGAAAAATGTAGCAGCGAGAGCCTGCGGTCTCCTCCAGAGTCAGCAGAATTGAAAACATGCTAAATAACAAACCAAATAACATTTCTTCACAGCTCATTCAAACATGAAGGTTTATGCACAACATGTAGGACAAACTGTACTTGAACCCTGGCTGCTGGGAACAGGGACAACACTCTGTAGAATAACGTCCATGGCTAAATAATCCATCTCCTTCATGCAACCAGAGCAGCTCTCCGAATACATTTGCCCAAATTAGACCCTGAGAGTACTTCCACTGTGTTTAATGTTGCATTCAATACTTGTTACACTCTGCTCCACTTACCCAAGTCATCTTTAACTCCCATTAACAAAACAATCTCAGGCACCGCTCAATTGTTAATAGCTGCATTTGTTAATGACCTGTGGTGTTGCACTTTGTTTTGTCGAGTGTGGGATGCAAAGTGTGTTTGCAAGGGACAAGTGAGCTGGCACGGGGCCTTTATGACAAAGCAAAAACCAAAAAATATGGCAAAAAAAAAAAAAAAGCAACAGGAATGTCAGGAGAAGGAGGGGGGGAGGGATTGAGGGGGAAAGTCGAGGATTATGATAATGCTGAGGCGACAGCTGTTCAGCTGTGGCGAGCAGCTGTATCCACTGAAGGGGATGAAGCCTGAGCCAGGACAGGAGCCTCTGTCCATGCCACCATGACAGTAAAGGTAGCCAGAACAGACACACAAAGAAAACAGAGCTGCATGCAAATGTGCGCTGGAAGTAAACAGGTGATAATTGAATACATTAAGCTCAGATGCATCATAATGAAGAAAGTTCCTTCACTCTGCATATAGATGACATGGAAAACCTCAATCTTATTAAAGGGTAACTCTGCTAATTTTACACATGAAAGATTAACTTACTAGTCATAGGGAGCATGACTCAGCCTGCAGCACTTGTATAATGTCTTCTGTGGCTCTATGGGAGCCCTGTCATGTCTGAGAAAATAACCCCTGATGAGGTCACATTGATGTCATCAGTGCTTAAGCTTGAAGGCTGCAACTTTTAAACAGAACACCACCATATATTGGTAAATGGTAAATGGTCTGTATTTGTATAGCGCCTTTCTAGTCGTTTCGACTACTCAGAGTGCTTTTACATCACATCCTCATTCACCCATTCACCCATCTTTCACACACTGAAGCTGCTTCAGGAGCAAGTTGGGCTTCAGAGTTTTGCCCAAGGACACTTCGACATGCTGATTCATGTGTTTACCATACATGGGCATACATGGGGGTCTAAAAATAAGACACTATCAGGTTGAGTTATGGGATATGTAGGATCTAACGTTTTTGAAGCTTGAACATAGGTACTAAAAGTCATAATATCTCAGCCTCTGCTGCAGCAAACGGTGCATCCTCTTAAAACTAATGACTTACATGAAAAGTATGAACTTATTAGTCACCAAAATAAGAGTTCATCCTAATTAAACATAATAACTAATTACATTACATAAAGTGGCTATCATCTGCATCTTCAGTGTTGCTAAGTGACTAAAATCCACTTGAAACTTATCACATTAACTAAATAGAGCGAAGAATTTTACTTCATCAAAGTTCAGGTGCTTTTTTTTTATTCACCTCTATTTAGGAATTACGAAATGGTGCAGAAGACTGAAAGTATGAATCACCGCATTGTGCTGGATAACATCGTCTGCACTGATGCCAACGAAGAAGGATGAGGCCTATTTCGTGTGCAATAGCATCTGTTATCACTGATGTGCTTGATGTGGCAACCTCCAGCCTCTGCGTGAGAGAGAGAGAGAGAAGGAGGAAAATTGCTACCATCCACTGAATGGATGGAGGACATATGAAGTCATGACTGTTGCACATGGACAAATGGCAATACATTGGACACAATGAGGAAGGACAAATGGAAAGAAAAAAGAGACAATTGATGCTTTGATAGCCATGTTTATTGCGCCTTTTTCTGTCTTTACAGGAAAAATATACAATGAAGTCATTAGATGTAAACAGACACAGTTTCATACACACAGTAAACAAAGACAGTAAGACTCCCTGACACATGCACTTGGCTACCTCTCCCCTTCACACAGGTGGTCTCTTATTATTAGCATAGTTCCACCTGTGCCTCTCTCTCCCTGATGTTTATTTTCTTCTCCTAACATTCCCATCTGGAAAGATTTTTATTGGGGCTTTTGGAACACATTCCAACATCCGTCCAACTGAGAGGAGAAGCTTCCCCAGCCCTCTCATCCATCTACTTAGTCAACCTTTCTTCTTGCAATTTGCGACTTTCAGATGGGCCACTGGAAGTGTCTGTCTGTCCGTCTGTCTGTCTGACTGCAGAGACATCAGCGCTTCATTCCACAACAGCCTGCATGAAAGAGATACAAACATCACAGATCCTCACTCTTGTTTCTGCATTCAAAGGCATCTGCTCTCTGATAAGCATATGGTGTACGAAATTAAAGGAACAGTCAAACCCCAGTCAGTGATTATTTAGTTGCCCCTGTGTCAGTCAAAATTGCATTGATGTTTGTATCATCAAACTATTATCGGAAAGAAATTGCTATTCACTGAGTTTCTTAAAGATCTCTCTGGTTTACAGAATACTTAAATTATGATGCTAGGAGCTGTGTACAGAAATTGGATTTCTCATTGTATGCCCTTTTTGGCACTCTATTTCAACCAGGCTCCCATCAAGTCAATAATGTGGGATAAGACTGTGAAAGAACTGTGTTTTCTACAATACTTACTGTTTGTTCTGCAAAAACAGTTTCACTTTATCACCACAAACAACTACAGAGATGGCAGAAAATGCGGTTTGGTCAAAATATGTAGGATGATGTGCATAAAGGGAACAAATGTTCATAGAAGAATGCAATATATTCAAGTCCTATTTTGTTTGAAATAGTGATTTAATTAAGTATTATGTCACACAACTTGTTTCAGCACTTCGGCATAAATATCTGCAAAATCTGATCTTTAAAGCTGAGTGAATATTTTTATGTTGACAATAGATCAAATGACTACATGAAGGTGCAACTTGTAGTGAATCCACTCAGAATTCCCGCAGTAGTTTGTTGTTTTGGTTCAGTCTTGCTCTCATCAGCATTGTATCCAGACTCAGTAGTCAGCTGGTTTCAGTGAAAAAGCCCTGATAAACCCAGGGTGTGCTACCTGTCAGGCACCAAACAGACAGACAAAGTTAGCAACTAGTTGGTGAACATAGTGACGTGTTTCTGGTGGTGGTGGAGCTGGTGGAGACAAAACGTAGCTAATCTGCTGTAAAGAGGCAGTTTTAGCCAAGACGTTTTGCACATGAACTCAAATAGAGATTATATATTAATGCTGTGTTTACATCTTGTCTTTGCTGGCCCCATGTGGCCAAAACATTTGTTAATGTAAGAGTTGATGCTGTAAAGGCTAAAGGCTTAATATCGTTGCGCTGTATTGAGGACTACTTTTAATTCTTATGTTTCTTGATCCCAGGTCAAGATAAGAGAAAACATTGATGATTAAAGATGTTTAAATGCTTCGTTTAAGCAGTACTGTTATTTCTGAAATCCAAACAGCTGCTTTACCTTACTATTATTTCTTCATGTTTTTGAACGTGTATAAATGAACGGACCAAGTCCATAATTCTAAGTGAATGCTACAGGGACTAGAATCAGTTCTGACTTTTCAGCATATTTGAAAATCTCTAACATTGCAGCACTTCAGGCAACTAAAACCATCCAAAAAGCCACAGGTCTTGTATAACAACTCTTTTCTGCTTGAAATTCTGCAGTGTGAATCCAAACGTCTGCTAAGACACTTTTCCACTATGGCTCAGGTGAGAAAAAACTGTACTAATAGGATGCTTAAATTCCGTTGGGTCTCACCGTAGCAAAGGTCCGACAAGCATGGCTGGCCCACAGTGTCTCTGCTTGCATTGAAGAATTACGGGACACGTGTGGGTAAGGTCATGAACCTCGTCAGATGTCCCCTTGAAGACCAGTACTGATTGCTTAGAGCCGGGTTAAGTTGGGTTTGCGTTCCCAGTGGCCCCCGTCAGACCCCATTGCTACATCCCCAGTACGCCGCTCAGATCGATGGACAAATTTGCAGGCCACAACGCTCGTCTCCCTCTGATTCATCGATTACTCGTCCCCATTACAGCCCTCACACTCCCAATCTCCCTGCCCTATTTTATTTCTAATGTCTCATTCTCTTGTTTTCCTCCTCTTTTTCCTTCATCCATCTCAATCGTTCTCTAACTATGTTTCCTTTTCTCTTTGTTTCATGCAGCGTCTGCCCTCCAACTTATCCATTCTCGACTCTTTTCTTCCCTCAGCTCTTTTCTTTGTCTCTTTGTCTCATGGTCTCTCGCCATCTTCCCTTTATCTCCCCGTCTCCCGCTCTATCCCATATCTCTTTTTATCGCTTCTTCTCCCTCCCCCTACACTCTCTCTCAGTCCCAAAGGCCTCCGGCTCCCAGCAGTGGATTATCACACATCTAAGGAACTCAGCTTCCTCAGTCCTGTTGGTCCAATTAGTTGTCCGATTCAGCATCACTCAATCCACTGGAGTCTCCTAGGGAAAAATCATGCTTGCAATTCCACATGCAAGAATATGTATTTGCGTGGATAAATGCTTTGTGGTTAAATGCATGTTGATGATACTCTTTTGGGTGTGCAGTGGAATCACAGTAATGTGTGTTACCAAAGATAGCCTGCTGTTGTGGATGCACCCCATAATTTCGGAGAATAGGGGGAGGATGCACGTGCATTTGTGTGAATATCACCAGCCCTATCTGTTGCAGCCTCCTCTTTGGTAAACAGGCCACCAATTTGATCAGAGCCCAATTATAGCAATTGCACAGATATCCATGGAAGAACAGAGGAAGCTTGAAAGAGGAGGAAAACCGCAGAGACTTAGGGAAACGTGGAGATCAAAAAGAGGATGGAAACAACAAAAGACCTGCTAGAGCTGAAAGAGATGGAGAAAATGACAAATTATGGGTAAATAAGAAATAAGTGGGAGGTAAAGAGGGAAAAGTTTGTGAAATTTATAGAAACATCTACTATCTACTATTTCACTGATGTTAGGATGATACTTAGGTCCTCAGTTTAACAAAGTGATGCAGGTTTTTTAGGAATGGATGATTGAATTCTGGTGTTTGCCTGGTACTTCGGACTCTAACATAATGATTGTTGGTCGTGACGTGTTAGTCATTGCCTCTGTAGAAGAGATATAAGAAATATGGACTCTGGCAAGCATCAGTTGTGATTGGGGCAAGAAGAAATAATAATTTCATGCTTGCCTTTGAGTCTGACTAAAAGTAAATACAAACTATTTACTTGAAAGCCTTGTAGATGTTGAAGCAAGCCACATAACATTAGTTGACTTATTTGCCACACTCACATGCACACGCCTGGTCACATACACATTTAAAATGGTTATATTCTGCTGGAAAATACATTAATTACAAAAGAATCGCCACGATCAATGCGGGGGGCGAAATAAATCCATGTGTGTCAAACCTTCCTTTACTGGAGTATAAACTGTTCCACAAAAGAGGCATGGATTGCAGACAGTCTTTAACCTATTATCCTGTTAGCAACTGAGTTAGCTAGCTCAGAGAGCTGTTGAAATTGGCTAGTTATGTTGTTAGCTCAGTTGTTCCAGTGATGAATGTAATATGCATTTTTGTAATGCATCAGAGTTTTTCATTTTCTTTCTACAGGAAACATCTACAACTACAGACTACTAGCACAACTACTTTCAATTAATACTTTCATTCAAACTTTGGAAAAGCTGTAGGAGATTTCCAATCATTTTCCAATTCCTTTTACAGTAATGATGGTCAGTAAAATGTAAAATCTCTATCATGACCGACAGCAAGACTGGGCAAAAGTATGACAATAGGTCAACAAATAGCCCAAACATACCAAGTTGTTCGATTAACTTTTCAAATAACAGCCCATTTAGAAGTAGAAACCGCCACAGTCCATTTTCCTTTTTACAACGAAACTCTTCTGAAATTGTAAATGAAGAGCAGAAAAGAATAACAAAAGTCGAACTAAATTCCCTAACACCTACTACAATTTGTCTGGTGCCCAGATGTGCTCCTATTCCACCTGAGTGGACGGACTCTTGCGAGTGCGGTCTGCACCGGCTTTTTGTGTGTGGACAGAGCAAAAGGCAAGCAGAAGCAAAGATCCATGTAATTGCCCTCCCCTCTTCTCCGCCTGAGCGGTTTAATGAATGGTGGCAATCTCAAACTACTGTTAAAATGGTAACGAGTTTGTGGGTCAGTGGCTGGCCTCAGATAAAGAGCGTGGTCAAGGTCCAACGCAAAAAACGACTTCAACCACATGTGACTACTCAGTGGTGGCTGGTGTCCTCAACCATTAGTGCGGCCATTGAATGGATGGGAAGGATGTGGGTAATGGGGAACTATTTGGATGAATGAAGCAATTTATTTTATACAAGTGTTCATATGTGTGTGCCTGAGGAAGCAAGGGCAGGGTTGTAGAGGCATTAAAATGTCCTCTGAATAACCAGCTGGGGTTTTAGACTTCGGAATAACAACACATTGGCTAACTGTTACTTTTTTAAAGGGTTGACCTACCCAACTTACCCATTGTGGTATCTCGCAGCGCAAATAGTTTTGGTTTTATTTGTCCAGGATTTGATGTATATGTCTCAAACTTTTTCTCTGCTTGCATGCCATGAAGATTTAGAAGAAGAAATGTATTTGTCACATCTCTTATGTCCATTAAATTGGATGTGAAGAGTAGAAATATTAATGTATAATCAACAGAACATGCTGTGACTATTTCTTTGCATGGCTACTTGCAGTACCACCAAGGATGATTGAGACTTGGGAACTGTGCCTTTAAGGGATACATTTAGGATTAGGATTTGGGTCATATTTATGGCCAAGTTTGGTAGTGCGTCACGTTGGTCTAATGGTTTCAATTCTCATCGGAAGTGTCTCTTCCACTTTTGGGGATGAGTAACATAAACTAACAAGAATTTTCTTTTGGCTGTCTATAGTATTTTCCATGTTTGTTCATCTTAGTGTAGTAAACGGGAATGTAGTGTACATTGTAGGTATGTACTCATGACATATCAACATTTTGTCCTGATGATGGCGCTAGATTAAAAGTCAGGGAATGTCAACAGTTTATACTTTAGGATGAATTATAATTGATCCTAAAGTGGGTGTCAGTGTCCGTATTTCATGACAATCTATTAAATAGTTGTTGAGTCATTAAATAAAACAAGCAATTAATATCAAAAAATACTCGGACTAGGCACCATAGAAGTTGGTATAAAATTCCAAAGCAATTAATTCTATAGTAAATGAGATGTTTCAGTCAGGACCAAAGAAGTGAACAAGCAGAGATTTGCAAAAAATGCATCATTAGATATTAAGTTCATGTCAATTGTCAGTACATATATGCATTTACATACATTCACAAGTGAGTTTCATGCTTCGGAAATGCAAGCTGCTCAGGCAAAAAACAGACTTGCATGTAAAGATGGTAAAGTGGAGGAAGGAGCCACACGGACAGTAAGGCACACGGTTCAGTGACACTAGCATTGCACATTGACCAGAATAACAGTGGATCAGCTCCAGAGCTGGAACGTGATGCAGCTACTTCCAGTGCAACCTGTGCCACGTAACTATAACATCCCCGGTTTAAATCCACCTAAGGTCCTTTGTTGCATGCCATCTCCCTTTCTGATGCCAGATCTCCTGTCTGGGCCTCTACTGTACTCTGCTGTATCAAATAAAGGCGAGGATCTCAGTCAAGGGTGCAGATTACGCAACAAATTGAAAGGCTTTCTGCACTGGAGCGTGTGTTTCTCCATCACTGTGTCTGGGTTTTCATGTGTGTGTGTGGTTGTGAGAGAGAGAGAGAGAGAGAGAGAGAGACAGAAATGGCATCAAAGTGTCACCACAAAGTCATTCCCAAATATAATCAGCGTGGAATTTACTTTTGTGCCCCAAGAATATAAATTGGATGCCATCTTTTTTTTTGGAAAATAGACAAAAATGAGGTCCTCACTTTTTCTTACAGACTGTGATGAATTGTTTATGTGTGTGGTCTGTTTCTGGAGAATGCAAACGCACCCTGGAGGGATGAGGAGGGGGTGTCACACACTTGGATGGAGTACTTGTATTTCACTGTTTTCACTTTAAAAATGAATGAGTGCATTCTTCCTCCAGAGCCTTGGAGTCTGTCTGTCTTTACCCCCCCCCCCTCCCCCAAGTCGCTTTCTTTCTTTAACATTTTCTCCCTCTCGTCTTCTCAATAGCTGATTGATAGTGCTCCATTGACACGCAGTTGATGGGAATGTCTTGGGGACAAACGGTTGTTGTCAAGCTAGAGTTCATGGTCAACTCGGCTATGAGCTTGACTCTCAATGGGGTCTCTTGTAGCTCTTGTATGAAGTCATCCAGGGGTCCTGACCACTGTGTTGACTTTTCCCCAATAAAACCCATTAGGCTCATTGTCTGCTAGCTTACAAACAAGAAGCCCACAGTGGCTGATTATGCGGCCGTGGTATTACAACGTGGCTACAATAGAGTGATACTTCCTCTACACCAGTTTGATGAGGTCACCAAGTTCATCACAAACCTCCAACGCAATTTGTCATCTAAATCAACAGAGCCTTTTTCTGTCATCGCTCGTGAAGAAAATGAGCACCCAGCTTTAGCTTGACATGTTTTCCGATACTTGTTGACTTTAAATATGGTTCTGGGATTTATTTGTACTGAATTACAACTGACTGGTATGGCATTGCATTTCCAAAAACAGAGGGGATTTTTTTTCTTACTGCACTGCTTGGATTCTCAGCCTTTGCCAATTTTGCCCCTTAGTCCAATGAGCTGTGGGGAGAAGCTGCCAAGTTGTAGTCTTAACGCACTGCTCTGTACACTAGAGGCAACAGAGGAATCTGGCTTCTGTGCTGTTCAGCAGTTTTGTCAATGTGGCTTGGTAGGGTGCTGCCAAATACATGCTCTCCCTTCCTCCTGCCAGTAGTGATTTATGGTCGAATACATCCTTGCCCTGTCCACTTCATCCCTAAAGAAAAATCATTTTACAATTGTGCAGAACTTAGGCCTTGAAGAGCGGCTCAACGTGGGGATAGAGAGGCAGAATATTTTATCGGCATTGGCATTTGGATGAATGATGCATACCTCAATCTCATGGGGCTGATGAACTGATAGACTTAAGAAGCACAGTTTCTTTTCCCTACTCGCACAAGACAGAGGATGCACTTTGATGTGTACCATGCTTAGAAAGCTATAATTGTAGATTTCTATTGTAGACAGGGCTTGCTTGTGACCAGCTGGTCAAATGTATTTCGTGTCAAAGGGAGGATGCAAGCTGTTAGAGGCTGTAGATAATTACTACATTGATTACTACATTCCATTTTTATGTATATAAGGCAAAGACTGGCTGACCCAGACAACCAACTGATGTGATTTGTATGAATTGTCAACTTGTTCTGCTGCATTTTGGCATTTCCAAAATAAAGTCAGTCAGTGCATTCCTCCTCCCTGTCCTCAGCACCGAATGTATATTCCAACAACTGTGATCGTGATTAGAGCTGGAAAAGCTACTATTTCTGATAATATTTTTTAGCCTGCAGCTCTGCTCCTATTAACCTTGTTTCCAGCATTAGCTTGCAGCTGTTTTCTGCAAGAAAGCTTGGATAAATCCATTGCACACTACCTGTCTAGCACCAAACAGCTGACAAAGTTAGCAACTAGCAGTTGAATATAATCATAATGAGCATTGACCCTCTGAGGAGCAAGATGGTCTTCTCTGGAGTTTGTAGGGACTAAAATAGAACTAAAAGGAGAATGAATGTTGGACTTCTACTTGGTGGTCTGAAAAACAACTCCAAATGAATGATAATGCTGTTTCATATCTGTTGGATGTGTAAATAGGCATTACCATATAAAGAAATCAATCAATTCAATGCAGATGCTACAACTATGGCTCAAATGTTTAACTGGAGGCTAAAGTTGAAGGAAAAAGAAACCAAGATTATCTTGGGGAGGCACAAATACTAAGTGTGCAGCATGGCAGATCTGATGCTTATGTCAAGGGACCGGTGCTGTTCCTCTGCCTTTCTGCCTGCACGTTAAGAGTGTCAAGCTTTGCACCAGTATCTCATTAGGAAAAGGACAGCTGCGTAGAGGCGGACAGCCTGTTTCCCAAGGCACTGGTTGAGTCACAGTAGGCCAACGACCAATCGGGGAACACTTGCTACATGCATGACTCACAGAGCCTTGCTCGGCGGCTCGTGTACAAATTCAGATGCGGGTGCCTTCTGATTCCTCATCAGCACAGAAAGTTTTGCTGACAGATGCAGGGAAAAAGCAGGTCGTACACTGACTGCATCTGTCAGAGCTGTTACTGAGGTTGTTATCAGCCCTGGTGGCAAACGGGCTGCTGTTCAGGGAAATGTCCTCTGTTTCGCTTTTCTGGACTCTATAAACATCTTTGGAAGCCAAGCTCCACCAGGGCTGGAAGTCCTAAGTTTGGGTTGCTTTGAGCCAAGTGCCTAGAGACTCCACTGAGTGGCTTTGATGACAGTCTCTGTTGTGGAAATTGGTCTAGAGCTCTCACAGCTCATTCTAAATGTCCATAGCTGTGGTGTTCCACTTTGACCAACTCTTAGTTTTGTACAGTAAAGCAGAGGAGGGTCTTTTAAATGCTGGTTAGCATTTCTTTTGAATACTAACTGTAACTGAATGCTACAGGTTGAGTGGCCTCGCCCTGACACAAGGAGACAATAGCTCAGGCTCTACTTTATGCTAGAGGGCAGGTTTTATAAAGCTAAACACTCACAGCCAGATACCTTATTAAGCCAACCGAGTAAGACAACACAGCTTTCATCCTATCTGAGAAAGAAATCAGCCAGATGTTTACCTCCAGAATTTGTTAGCTGTCTTTCATTTTCCCAGAGGCCATCCAGACTCAAAAATGTTCATGCACTTGTTCTGCAAGTTACTGAAAATTCAAGGAAGCATGTAGCTTAAAAAAGGGAGCCTTCATCATGCACTATCACCACAGAGAATATGGTGCTACAGGCTCTGTTTGCCTTCCACATTAAGATGTATCAGGAGTGTCCATATTGCACAGAGTTATCCGTGTGACTCCTCGGGAGCAGCCACCTTCCACACAGCCTGCTGTTGGCAGCTGCCTCTGGGCTGGACCCCTCAGCCAATCAACACCCTCCTGCTCGAAGGCAGGCCTGGGTTTTTCTCTCGCTTCACTACCTAGAACTGCAAGCCAGCTTGTCAATCACACCACTAGGCCCCACTGTGCTGCTTGACCTACTGGCGCTCTTACCATGGCAACATAAATCCCAGTAGACCTTGCTGTCAAGAACAGGAGCTCTCAGAAATATGAAAGACAAGAGCCTCTGATCCAGTGTTCAGACCAAGATGTCTTGGTCATATGAATGATGCATTCATACATTTTATCTAGTTTGTTCAATATCGTAATAAGATTATATCTGTGCCCTAACCCAAAAACTATTACTATAAAATAAGTTTCATTATCAAATTGCCCCAAGAAAAATGTGAAATTCATACTTACGCTGACACAAATGAGGCTAAAGGGGAACACTGAGAAAAGCACTGTGTGAGCTCTCTTAAAATCAACATGGCAAACAAGGCCGTTATTTGTTCAGGGTAATAGTTTCTCCAGGCACCCTCAAACAAGACCCATTGCCTTTCAAACAAAGGCGACCATGGGGGGAACCGTTGCCTTTCAAGGCAATGGAGAGATTAGTTAAAATCTTGGCCAAACAGTGGCTACATGTATGCATGCTTATTGACTGATCAATGGTGCTCTGAATATAAGCATTTATTAAAAATATTCTCAAGTCCTGTTGCCTATAACTTCATCTGGTTGACACAGAATTTTTTTACATAGGTTTAGCACAGAATTTGAATGTTTTTAAGAATTGAAGCTAGGTTACACTAGGCTAGACTCTCACCATCAATTTGAGACTAAATGTGTCTGTCTCCTTCTCCTTGTCTTGCAGGTCATCCTGATCCTGACGAAGTACTACCACGCCGACTCCACCAAGGTGCTGGAGAGCTCGCTGTGGAGGTAGGCCAAATGTTTACATCATGTTAGCTCTTGCTGGATGTCTTCATGTCATGTCTGGCCTCAGACTCACACAGACCTTTCATCAGCCAGCAGCTTCCCTTTAACAGCAAGGTCAGCGCAGGTCTCGGTTATCTCTCAGCTGTGCTTCTTCAAGGAGACAAGAGTGATATAGAGCACTAGTGCGGACAAAACATCAGCAGGCAGCTACGAGTAAAGTGGGGGACCGGAGAGTAGCGCTGCGAGGCCAGAGCGGGCATCTGTTTGGGCAGATAGCATATCAGCGTGGCACAGGGCAGGACGGCGGGCACCGGCAGTGCCAGGGAAAGGGGTCAAGTCTGGCTGGCAGAGCCTACTCTATTTAGCAAAGCTGCCTCTCGCCAAAAACACTTCACACTTATGTCGCTTTTGAGTGGCAGAAAAAGCAACGCATTCATTCTGCTCCACTTCACAACAAGTGTATCTTGTGCTCATACATATATATTCTCATGGAATATTAATTTCCTCTTTATTCTACATCCACTTCCTGCCAGCTCCTGGGGTGCTGCTATGTAGCTGAACATGTCCTTCTCACAGATAAGGGTGTGGAGGCAACTTAATTATATTCAAATTTCCTAATAAAACCTTAGAAAAAAGACAAGACATAACACTGGCTAAAATTAGCCGTCTAGAAGGCATTCGCGCAGAGCAAAATGTGTCTGATGGTGGTACTTAATTCATGCCATTCACCTCACTGAGGGCTCCATGACTTCAAAGCTTCAGCCTCTCATTAGCTCTGACTGCCTGTCTCCCTGGAGAACAGATATGAATAATGTACATATTTTTCCCCTTCCCCTGTTGATGTTTTAATTGTTGCAGTGTATGAATAATGCTGCAGATTCACCACTGGACAGCCCACTCGAGAAAGAAAAAAACACAGCAAGTGGTTGAATTTAATCTGAATTGAACCTAAATTGGCAGAGAGAGAAAACGCTGGCTCGTTGCCCGCTGACATCATTGTCCAAAAAGCAGAAATTACCATGCCCCCAAGAGGCCCCATATGGATCTCTGACCAGGTCTTGGTAGGTATTATGTGTGGGGTGTACCTCGGCTCCTTGTATCTGTCAGCTTGACGTGGTGTGAGGACAGCCACAATCCACTAGCCTATAGGCTTTGAAGTCCCACGGCTGTAGGATCAAACAAGGAGGATGGGGGAAGATGAACGGGCTCGCAGTCTTGCCCTGTCAGGTGGTGTAGATCAAGATAGCAGGTTTCACACAGGGGGAAAGCTAACAACACAGAGAGGAGAAAAGTTTTCCAGAGCAGCTGGGTTAATGAACTGCGGCCCTTTCAGATCAGTTGTGGTCTATAGAGGCCCGTCTTGTGCCATTAAGCAAAGCACACAATCTGTGTCTTCAGAGTTGAGCACCTATAACTGTTAGTGACCCAGATGGATTCAACATAAACAACTGGCTGTCAGCCAGTTAATGTCATTAACCTCTGCCCTGAGAAAGAAGCAGAAAAAGCATTCAGATTGAGGTGGGTTAGCTGGTAAATCTTCTCTGTGCTAAACCACCTGAAAGAATTACAAATGCTGTCTTAGATGCTCCTCTCTCTTATCTCTTATCCAGCAAACAGTAAGGGTTATTTATGTCCAGCATTTCTTTGGATTTTATGTTTATAAATTAGCATGTATCGTTTAGCCATGTTGCTGCTTAGGGATTTTATGGGGAACAATGGAGAATTTATCTCCCAGCAAAACAAGCCATCATAGAAAACAGATATTTGACCAGACCGTGACAGTATTGGTCATTTATTCACTCACTAAAACTTAATCCTTTACTTTGAAACACAAGCCACTTCACACTTGAAGACCACCAGTATGTCTGGCACATGATGACAACTGATCAAACTTGATATGCTGATGAGATGTGGTTAAAATCTCCAGAATCAAGTAAGTGGATTTTTGTTCAAAGTTAGATTTTACAGTCATGAGACATCCTGTGGTCAAGCTAATCGTGGCTCCCTAAATAGCAGAGGTGGAAATACCATCACATTGTCATAGTGTCACTGAAAAGCAAGGAAGGAGATGATGGTTGGGATTACAAATCGTGTGACTTCATTAACCGTCTGCCACCAACGCTCAAGATTGGTTTCTTTTAGCGAGTATCAAACTGTGATCAAACCATAACCAAGACGTTTTAGTTGCTTAAACTCCAGATCATTAACATACAACTGATAGAAGCAAAACAACATACTAGTCCTGTAAGTTGCTTTTTAGAAAACCTGTTTTGTTAAATGGGTACGAAGGCTTGTGGAAAGAACTGCATCGGTCAAGAAGGTCACAAGTGTCCAAAGTTTAAACAAATCTTATTTCAGTCAAATGTAGATTTGCCAGCTTGTACCTTCTAATCATAACCACAACCACACTTGCCACATCTACAATCCTAGTGTGCTGTGGAGAGTTTTGTCTGTCCCACAGGCTTTGGCGTCAGTGCTCCTTTTGCCATTGCTTGCCTGTTATTTCCAAATGTCTGTCCGTCAGTCTGTTATGGCTGGCCCAAGTTCCTGAGCTATAACACGGCTGATAAAAGCGCTCCAAACAATCCCCCGCCACATGTCTTGTGAGAATGGCTCTCTTTGTGAAGGCAGAGAAGGGGAAACTGTGTTGCAACTCACAGACCACCTGAGGCTTTACCAGGCAGTTTATGCTTGTCTTTGAAGTATGCAAGTGAAACTATGAGAAAATGTAGTTGTAGGAAGATGACCCAGATTTGTCCATGTGAAGCTGTACAGCTGCCTGTTGGCAACAGGTATTTCTTTCTTTCTTTCTTTGCAGGTAATAGGAGCCTCACTGTGAATAGGTGAATAATTGATGCTATGGCGGCAGTGATGCTGTTGTGTTTTTTTTCCTTCGGCTGAGGTGAATTACAGCAGTCAGAGGTCTGAGCCCCTGAAGTGTGAAGAGATACACTGGACGCTTAAAAATCTCTGATGTCCAGCTGTGTGCACAGTATGTGTGTTGATGCTACACATCTGTGTAAGTATGTGTGCCACAACCAGCCTCTGCCTCAGAAAAAAAACAATCTTCGAATTTCTGGGCAAAAAACACGCTGTCATAGCCTCCTCCTCACCAACAACTCTGCAGCGCTTGCACGTCACGCTTTCGGACAGTCTCCTGTCGAAAGGATTCTTGGTGTTGTGCAGGAAAAGTAAGAGGATTAGTTGTGTGAAGAATGAAGAAAGAGAGCTTGAGAGAGAAGTTGAAACCCTGCCTCTTTCACATCCTTGCACGCCATGGCCAAAGACCACAAAAAGTGAGCATGTAGTGTTTCGGAAAATTCAAAAACCCCATCCCAATTTTTCTGCATCAGATATTACCATGAAGTAATGGGAGCATTTCTGACAGTATTGATGACTCAAACCCACTACCTCCCCCCTTCTGCCCCCTGCCCCTGGACTATAACACACCCATTACGCACAAGGATTCTGCCTCAGCTGTTTTTACACATAGACATATCTTAATAAGCTGTCACGGCACTGCACTACCGCCACTGTTGCACATAGGTTGGTTCTTATGTTATCTTCTTTCTTTTTTTTATTTTTATTTATTTATATATATGTGTCAAGGTGAGAGAGAAACAGCATTTCGATCTTCTGTTTGTCCCCGAACTTACAGGAAAATTGACAATAAAAAATCCTTAGAATTTCCCATTTTGAGGAATCTGCTCGACAGCACAGAACAGGAGAACATTGTTTCAGACGGCAGACAGCAAAGCCTTTAACGTTTCTGCCAATGGCAGATAGCGAAGAAAGTGGAAGGCTGAACGTGAGACCCACAGTGAGTTCCCACTCTGCGTCTTGTTTGAGGATACTTAAATAAGATATTTGCCTAATCTGATATTGTCTGTCAGTCGAGTGGCCCAGATGTATGCCTTAAACAGTGATCAAATCCAGATACCACGTTGGAGTAAACAGAGGGAAAGGTGTTTGTAGATTAGGCAAAGACGTGAGGATTTGCCACTGCATTACCAAACACTGTGATGACTGCAGGCTGACAGAACTCTTCTTAAGACTCTGTTGCTCCAACTCGAGCTATGAAATACTCAGTAAACCTTTTTGATCCTCAAACTGAAAAGAGCAGATGTGCACTTGACTTTTTTTCGGCTTTGAATCCTCAGTACAAGTCTTTCCTATTTTTATTCAATAAGTGCAGCTTCAAATATCAGCCAGTCAGTGTTGTTCATTTGTGATTTGATGGACAGAATTTATTGTAATGTTGTATTTTGATCAGATAATCCGATAATTTCCTGATTCCCAATCATTGTCAGGCTAAATCCAGTTTTAGAGGCTTTTATAACATGAAAATTTAATTCTTACATTGGAGTGTCCCTTTGTTTAAGCTAGATAAAATATACTAGAAATGCAAAGATTGGAGTTCTAATCAAGGTATGTTGGATACTGGTTGAAACACTGGCTTATTTGATCTACCTTAAAAACCCATATTGGTCAAATCCTAGAATTTATTTCCTCATTTTTGCCTTCAAAAAGTTTCTTTAACCCAAGTACCCATATGTGATCCATTTACTCCCACAGTAATCATACACTCACACAAACAGGGTGTTGGTGTGAGAGTTGGGGGGGTATCTATAATTCATGCGTCTTCGCACATCTTTTGAAGAGGCGATGGGGGCTGGTAGCCATCACACCAGGGGGCTTCACTGCTCCATTATGGATGAGGAGATCGTCTGACAGGCCGGCACTTACTGTACCGTATATCAACCACACGGCACTTCGACAAACACAAAAACCTCTGACAGTATGCCTGTCTTATAAGCTAAAATGTCAGATATGCTAAATTGCCTAATCAACCATTGACATTCGAAATGTAAACGCTTCACTCCAGGCGCACAGAATAAAAAGGTTCTACTGTTTGAGTGTATTTGTATATTAACCGGACAGGAATAGAGTGAATCAAAAGAGCCTCCGGTGCTTCTTTCAGACGAACAGTAGGGGGACACATCAGTCCTCCAGCATCCACACCTCATCCTCCTCTCGCTATCTTCTAGCTCACCTTTTCCATTCCTTTCTGCTCATGGGCTCCCTTTCAGATTTGTTCTTATTTTTTTTCTTTGTATCAAATCCGCCCTTCAAAGCTGCGTTCAAGAAGCAGAGCAATCTGGGAGATGATAAATGATGATACAGGGTGGCTGAAGCTTTGATGATTCCTGTGGGGAAACTGGGTCACGATGGTGTAATATGTTACAAAAAAGAAGAAGGGAATTGTGCCACTTTTTCCAAGCGTGTCAACGTACCGAAATGTTCACACATTAATTAGGGTTTTACGGCTGAGAGGAATGGCAGCCACGCCACCCTGGTTCTTGCAACGACAAGCAACAGTTCTCTTTAATGCAACATAGAGAATGCTGCACAGTCTGGCAATATCAGGGAATGGCATGATCATCTGTTCTTGCTTGTTGTAAACTCATCTTGATGAAGACCATCAGATGCAAGGCACATTACGAGAACAATAACATTAGAATGTGGTGTATTTATGTAGTAAAACCATATAAATTAAAATGTAGGATGTGAAAAATGAACAGCGGTACTGAGAAAAACGAGTCCAGAGCACAGAGAAAGTTAAAGAGAGAAAGAAAGTAAGAGTAACTTGAAGCTACAGTCGATCATGTGTCTTTGTTTCAATTAGTTTCAATGTTTTGAAGCTGCTGCTCTGAGGCTTATAGGCTGCAGGGTAGCACCACATCCACAGCTCAGTTCCCACTTTGATGCCCTCTTAATCAGTTTGTTTCAGACGTGGGTATGCCTACACACACTAGCACGCACACACACACACACACACACACACACACACACACACACACACACACAAACAGTTATTCCACCATTACAAATGTGTTGATGATTAACCCTCCCTGGAGTCCAGATCACATTTCCCCAAACTAAACCAGGACACAGCCACAAAGTAGAAACATGCGCTTTTCGGCTTAATCAAGACAGCATGTTTTAATTTCCCCTCTTCCTCTCCTCGTGTCCATTCATACATTCAGGTCTATTCTGTCTGTTTTCCCTCCTTTCTCTCTCTCTCTCTCCATTCTTTCTATCTTTCTCCCCTGGTCCAGATGGTCTGGGGTGCTGTAAATACTTAATCGAGGCGAGAGCATCTCCCCCCCCCAACCCCCCCACCCCTTCACCTCCACCACCTCATCACTTCCCTCCTCCATGCATATTTCACAGCCCGGAGAGAGAGAGAGACATAGAGAGAAAGGAAGAGAGGCAGAGACAGCACCCGAGAGAGCTCTGCTTGCTACCTAAGATGGCAGGCAGCGAGTCTGCTCTCAAGCAGAAGTGGTTTCATATAGAACCAGAAATCAGTTCTCCAGGGTCATACAGGGTAGAACCGTTTCAGAGAGAAGTTCAGGAATTGTATAGAACTAGTTGAGGTATGTAGAAAACTCAACGCTAACAGAAGAAGCTGAAACAACTTGAGGTACGAATGAAAAACACAGGTGGCATGAGGAAATCAATGAGGTCATATCTCTATTTTCCCTTCACTCTCGTTTCTGTTTCTCACAATTACTAATAGCCAAGCAGCTGCCAGCTACCTGTGTGTCAGCCTGTTAAACTCATGGTTAAATGTCATCTTACTCATTCACCTTTCCTACCCATGAAGGGTCCAAATCATGAGTCACCTTGCAGTGGCAGGCGTATGGTTATATCTATTAAAGAATATATATGCGTTACTGCAAACTCACAAGAAAAGAGGACTGAAATAAATGACATATAGTTATTGTGCTTATTATTAAGTATGATGCTTCTACAAAAGAATGATGACGTCTGATTAGACACTAGGCCAAACTTCTGCTGCAGCACCACAACTTTTTTTTATAGTTCTAAGAACAGCTTAGAACTGTTTGCCACCTTTTTTGTTGTGTCCACACCAAAAACTAGGAACGATTGTAGTTCAGAGAGACATTGTAGCTTCAGTGTACAGTGGATACCCTCTCAGCACAAGTGGAACCTTGAGTTCTGTAAGTGTACACAGATTGGTCAAAAACGTGGGTCAGTGCAACACTGCCAACCACCCTTGATGGTATGTGGTTCTTCGGGGAGCTCCCCAGTGGGCAGGTCATCACAGGGAGAACAGCTTGGTCTGAAAACGTCTATTGAGAGAATACAGAGGAGAGATCCACAAAGTCGACATGGAATCCGATTTGTGACTTTTTTTTTCTCTCATTGCTGTCTCCTTGATGCTTGGTGAAAACTCGTACACGCCAGTCGTCCCTTTTTAGTCGAGCCCCGTGTTTGCTTAAATTCATAAATTAATTCACAAGTAAATGTCATCCCTCAGAGCTGCTTGGCAGAAGAAAGTCCCAGAGATACAACAGTGAGAGTGAGATGCTCAGCTCATGTGTTTGGTGGACATCGGGAGGATTCCAAGAATAAATGACTCATCTAGATAGATGATAGATAGATCTCGCATATCTAGATAGATCGCTGTAGGTATGCAGTACAGCCAGCAAATGGCACACAAGACGGGATTATGAAATATCATTTTACAGTTTTAGGGGTCAGCAACAGTTAGAAGCATGATGTGGAAAATTCCCACTTTGTCCAATATAACAGCGACTGCCAATATTAATCAGTTAGGAGACGGAGGAGGTAGAGGTGCAGGAAACTCAGATTACTATCTGACTGGACCTGAAATAAACTGGAAAATGAAGCAAATGTGCAAGCATGTGGTTATGTGTGGAACACAGTGTGTCTGCGTGCCCCCACGGTGCACGGAGCGCAGCACATGACTGCAACGCTATATGACGCACACATGTTTAGCTTTTGGCATGCGTCTGAGTACATGTGTGGCGGTTCGATCAGTTTTCACACCACGGCCGGACGGGGCCGTGTGCCCGGCCATCTGGAAGACGTTTCCCATTTCCTCAAACATTCTTCCTGTGAAGAGGAACACAGGTCCACAACTGCACACAGCTGGAAGACAGAGAGCAAGCTCCTTCTGGATTTATTTCTGACTTCTTAACTGTGAAATATACCCACAGGAAACAATAGGTGGCAGAGAGTTCACAGCTTGAGAGTCTCTCCGATTGTTCTGGTCTGAGATGCTGAGAATTTCAATAGTGAGCCTTAAAGGAACTTCTGAGTTGTCTCTTGTCCAATTCTAGCACCATTATAGGCCCGTTGAGTATATTACTAAATGTACGTAGCCCAATAATCAATCAAAATCTAATCATGTTTTACATGACATTACATTACATTTAGTCTGTTGCACAGTTCAAGTGTTTAGAATTAAATCTGAATATTATTCTTTACCACGCTCAAGGGTGAAATATTTCTGGATGGATTGCAATTACATTTTGTGCAGACATTCATGATCTCCAGAGCTTTACAGCACAGTTTTTCACTTAAGTGAAAAATCATCTACCTCTCACCTACTACATGGATTTGCAACATTTGGCACAGACTTTCATTGTTCCTAGAGCATGAACCCTCATGGATTTGGTAAAGTTAGTGAAGTTGAAGTTGCGCTGAGCTCCTTTATTTTGAGACATGACCATTGACCGTACCAACGCAATTTCATTTTCAAGAACTTGCATAGTTACTTTCACACATGCAAAAACATAAGAATAACTACTAAAACTGCCGTCTGTATACACTAACCAGAAACACTTTCAGAAAGAGGAAGAAAAAAAAGGATATGGCAAAAGATAAAGAAATTAACTGAGAAAGAGAAAAGGGTGGACAGAGAATAGATGAACAAAGCAGCCAAATACTGAAAAGAATGAGAATAAGAGAAAAGACTTAAATTGAGAAGAATAATAGTCTTTCATTAGCGAACATTAATTGATGTTTTAACCTCATGTCAGCCATTTTAATACTGTTCTGTGCCACTGTGGAGATGGAGAGGAAAGAACAAGGGAATAGAGATTGAAGACAGAGGTAAAAGGGGGAAATTGAGGTTTGGACGAGCATTTGAAATGTTAATTGTACTTTAATGGGACATGTCATAGTCTTACAGATAAGAGAGGGTAAAATTGCCCCATCAACACCATTATGACAACCTGCGTGTGTAGTGATTAGGTGAACGCTTCATTTTCTACTCTTTGTCCAATTTCTAACCATTCTGTCTGTTTCATCCAACTCATTTAAATTATACAAGCAAAAAGCGTTTCCTTCAGGTAAACAGAAAATCCGGGGATTGTGGCGTGCCGGAGAGAAACCAAACTTTCCTGGCTTCATCGGTGAAAACAATCTGTTTTGTAGGATCAACGGCGTGGGTTGAAGTTAGTTGGAAGTGCACACATGTTTGAACATGCACACACAAACAACGGCGAGCTGTTCCCCCATTGTGTGTTTGAATGTACTGTAGAAACAGCAGGAAACTGGCACTAATCCTCTAGTTGGAATCTGCGGCAGGTTTGCTCTTTACACTCACAGCTGAGGATAGGAAACTCACACACACACACACACGCACACACACACACGCACACACACCTGATAACATATAGGTTCATTAGCAGTTTGGTCATTTCCCCTGCCAGCAAACTGCTTCAACAATGAAATGACAGGTGTTTGTTTGCCAGAGATAGTGGCTGGCTGTTTTAAACTAATAAAAAGCAGCTGATGTGTTTGGACAGGCTTTGATCATATAACTAAAGCTGGACCGACACAGCTGGTTATCAAAGTCATCATCAAAATCTAAACTAAGCAGCTTTGACTGCTGAAGCTACTGTGAACATTTTCACATTTTCACAAATGGAAATGCTGGAAATAAAAAAAAAAGAAAAAATCCTTAATTAAATAAAAGAATATTGTAAGAAAAGTTGGAAATATAATAATAAAAATAATAATAATAATAAAATGGAAACAGATCTAGCGAGTTATTCATGAAACATTACGAAAAATTCAAAATGCTATATTATGAAAATATCGAACACTTTAATGTATTTTCACATCTACAGACTGCATTCATTAGCAGCCACATGCTATTAGCTCTTATATTTCTTTTCTATTTTCTTTTCGAAATGCTTCTTAGTACAAGACACGCGCCGCACTTTGATGTGTACAATCATTGGAAAATTCTTGTGTATACAGGCTTGCAGACATTTTCTTAATTCAAGCCTTTGAACTGCTCCAACTGTAATTCGCTTAACACTGTATACGCACAAACTGAACAGGATGTTCATTCAGAAACACTGAATATCCGAAACAGCTCCTCCCACGTCACAACTCTATAAAGTTTGAGCTCAGAAGGAGGAACCTCAACAGAGAGCAGTTAAGGACTCTGTATGAATCCTCTGTTCTCAACACTTGATAGAGTTTGGAACTGAGCAGGGGGTGTCACTTGTTTGCCAGCCACACACACACACACACACACACACACACACACACACACACACACACACACACACACACACACACACACACACACATGGTCGCACCACAGCTCGCCAACTCTGTTTTCTGAATAGCCTTGGCAATCTCCATTGCTCCATCATCAGTAACAGTAGTCACAGAGAGTTCTTCATAAAGTCTTGTTTCTGAGCTCACCATCATCAGAACAATGACTCTTTTAATAACACGGCACAGATAATTACCATAAAACAATGGCTGTTATCGCATTAATGATGTCGTTAAGATATGTTCAGTGGGACCATCGTATCAGCTTATGAAGGGAAGTTGTGGGTCCAGCGAGGAAGAGTTCTCTGTTTGGTTTGGTTTCTGACTTTTTATTAGCCATTCATGCATGCAGGAGGGGTAACCGCATTTTTTCTAACACTTTCAGCTGCATTAATAGGGTGACATGAGGTGAACGGACTGACTTCTTAGAAGGCTAGTGTGTTGAGAGATGGATCAAAAAACGTAAGCATGTAGACATGTAAGAGTGTGTTACAACTGGGGTCTCACCCAATTAATTGAACTTTGAGTCAGGCTCAACCAGAAGCCCTTACGCTGATGACTTGAGAGGCCTGGTGGACCAGTGTGGGATCATACTGATCCATTAGTAACTTAATCACTCACTGTCATTGGAAGGATTTTATATTCAATCTTAAATTTGACAGCAAGCCACTGTAATGAAGCCAGCACTAGTGTAATATTTGAATGCTGTAGGGACTTCAGCAATCGAGCAGCAGAATAAGAACTAATTGTAGACATGCTGCAGCTTCTTGGCTTAAGCGAGAATACAATCCATTACAATATCCGAGACGTGAGGGGAAAAAACAACCGATCATTTGTTTAATCTGTTGGGAAGGTAGTTTGGCAATATTTCTTCAGTGAAAATAACAGGACCAAAGAAGTGAAGATGTTTCTCAAAATTCAACTGGATCCCAAACAACCTTTGAGTTAGGGCTGTAGAAATTATTCTGATGAGATGATTAATTGTAGAAATATGAGATAAATCTGGTGAAATATGGTGCCTCGTTCTACAAATGGTGGATGTAAAACAGTTAGAATGAATATGTTTGTTCATAATGACTGATCACATGACTGCTTATGTGAAAGGTGTCCTACAGGGAAGTATGCTGTGCTTTTAGCGTCCAACAGCAGGCAGCTGTTTTGTACACTACCTTCAGAAAGACAGGCAGACAGACACAGTTAGCATTCAGCATGCATTTAGCAGCTAAAGAGCTAAGGAGTTGGTGGAGACCAAAACAGGGCTTAAAGAGAGTGAAGTGTGCCATAACAACCTAAAAGTTGACATCTTGTGTTCACAGCTTGTTTCTGCCCCCAAATGGCCAATGTATCAATTATTTTTGGTTTAACTATGCTGAAAATTATGAATTCAAAGCCATTTTGATACAGGAAAACAATCCCCTCTGTGCCAGATGTCTTTGCCAGGCATAGCAGCGAGCTGCCACCTGATTTGTATATGTACTGCAGGTTTTAAAGAAGCCTGTACAGTTTGTACGTTTCAGTGTTTTAGTGGAGGCCAGTTCAGGCCCCAGTATCCTGTTCTGGAGTCCGTGGAGCACTGTTTCTTGTCTTTGTTCCAGCGGACAGTTAGCATGCTGGGCATCTCACCATGAAAGGGCTTCAGGGGGAAAAGCATCATTACGCAATTCCAGCCAAAACTTCTCAGAGCCAGAGAGGTGGCATTTGGCGAGACAGTGGCAGCAGTAAACCCCCTCCAAACTCTGCTGATGGTGCTGATCCAGAGCGCTTCTGGACAGGAGAGAGGTGAGAGGAGAGGCGAGCGTGTCCAAGGGAAGAGTGCTGATCCATGAACTAATTTGGCGAGGGGAGAACAATGACGTCCTGTACAGGATAAGAGCCAGCAGCTGATGGAAGATGGATCCAGGGCAGGGGTGGAGGACGGAGAGAGAGGAGGCTCGGAGCCCTTTAACCATGATCGCTTGGAACTACTAGCCCTTCTCAGAGTGAGCTCCCCAGCTGGCTGCAAAACTAGCTGATGGGAGGCCAATTTTGCTTTTGGCCAAGGAGTGAATGAAAGACAGAGCAATCAATAGAAACAATTGCTGGGTGTTACTATTGTTGTAAAGCTTTGTGAGGGCTGTTAGGGTGCTGAAATGATCAGCAGTACTGTGTGGTGTGTTAAATCCTATCCTGCTTCATTAAAATCAGTGTTGTACTCTAATTATTGAAGAGTCTGATATGCTAAGCTATATAAGTTTATAATGTAAATCTAACCCCATTAAAAGTATCAAAGTTTGAAGAGAAAAAAATGGACATGTGTGCACATTAGTCAAAAATGGTGGCCCTGAATCATGTTAGATTAAGTGGTTCCAGTGTGTGAAGTGTCCTTAGGGAGAAGTGGAAAGTGAATATATTCTGCAGTGACTAAAGGTAATCCTTCATGTCCCTCAAGTGCCTTGAAAAACGCCCTGAGATGGTTCTGATTAACAGATGATCATGAAACTGGAATGGCTGTCTAGTTTTGAATAATATCTTAAGTGTGATTAAGTGAGATTTGGTGACCAGCAGCCTCTGTGGTAATCAAATATGAGATAAGTCTAAAGCTAGATTTATTATTGAGGGTTTATTGATTGTGTTTACGTTCTTTGAATTATTCCATGATGAAGAGCATGGGCTACGCTACGACGGGCCATGCATACTTATTACTGGAGTTACAATAAGGGAAGTCTGATCAAAGTGAGCAAAAGGTTGGCAGTGTAAGGTCTGCAGTGCTGCAGTGAAAAGACTACTTTCTTCTACAACTTGCTTGTGCCTCACTTCACCGGCAACAATTTCCACCAGCATTAAGCCAAAACTATAAATCTAGCTCAAATTTTAACACGCAGAGCAACAGTAACACAGGGACTCAAGAGTCATTATGTCCGGAAACAAACTCAAAAGCACGGTTACAGCCGCAGTGTGGAGTGTTTTATTTCTAATAAATTTAGCATTTCATTTGTAAAAAGAATAACCTTGCTTTTAAGCTAGCCAACTTTGTACCTAAACCCTAGAACAGAAGGTCAATTTAATTAGTCTTAGCATAGATTTTTGTGATTTTGTATAGATGAATGTTAAAATTTTGATATGTAAGTTATGCCGTGTGGTTTTTATTGCAATGTGTATGTGCTGCATTTCGAAATAATGTGGACTGTATACATTTATGACAAAATAATATTAATAATCATCACACAATAAATCCAATAAATAAAACAGAATAAGATCAGATTTTGTAGTGTCTGCTGGCTGAAAATTGTATGAAGTCAGCAAACTTATATATGAGACTATGTGCAGCTCGGAGAGTTTTACCCTTCATACCTTGTGAGACTTGGGATTCTGCAGGAAGAGAGATGGATGGGACATTGAATAATAGAGTGAGAAGCTGAAAATCCCCGGCCTTGGCACAAAAAGAGAGAGAGATCTATTGAGTGAGAAAGTAAAAAAGAAAAAGCAGAGAGGTGTGAGTGTGGAGGAGAGACCAGCCTGGTGTATGAGGGCTTTGATAGCGGCAGGGGAAGGGCAGCTCTCTTCCTGCTTCTGACGACCCCTCGGGGCACACTTGTCACTCTCCTTGACACACACACACACACACACACACACACACACTTTCACACAGACACACACGCGCATACACTTGCTACTGTATAGTTTGGATTGCACTGGTGCTCGAGGCGAAAGAGTGAAAGGAACTAGGCCAGGCACTGTCACCACTGGCTGTCTCAATAAAACATGAAACACATATATGGCTTCTTTTCAATATGGCTGCTCAGACCCTACAACTTGCCAGCATCCACCCATCCTACTCGCACACAGACACATACACAGCCACACACACACATAGTACTTACTGGCTGTGAGGTCTGGGCAGAAAGCCTGGAGAGGGTGAGTGACCGAGCCAGAGGCTGAAATGAGCCAAACTCTGACTGCACATAGACTCCGTTTCCCAGGAGGCGTAGCTGCTGCAGCTGCCCAAGCCTTGCCACCCCTTTACCAAACACCCTTCCCGTCTCTGCAGTTGCGGAAGTGCTCGGCCGTCGCTGTCACCATGACTACAAACTGCAAAAAGCAACAACAACAACACCGGGAGTGCTCAGGCCGCGCGTCCCGTGTGTAATACATTCATTTAAATGCCGTCAGCTGTGTAAATACAGAGTGGAAAATCAAAATTGCATCTGACAGGAGATTTAATTATATTTGACTGCTGGGCCATCGTTTTTTTTTCCTTTGCCCAGACAGTCTAAGCGACTTATGATTGCGTCTTATGCTCATTCACTTCACCCGTCAAATTCCCGGCCAAATTAAACCACACAAGTTCCCTCACATGCAGAGAACATGGAAAGCCCACCGAGGGGAAAAAAGAGGACTGTACCTTTTATGAAATGACTGAGATGATTTAACAAGATTTTTGGCTGAGGGGGAGTGAGCTTTGGCCTAACTTAATCTAGCTGGAGCTTCTTAGCAGCTTTTCTCATTGACATGCAAGGGCGGAAAGGGGGTGGGGGTGGGGGGTGGGTTTAATGGTGTTTTAATTAAAGCTGCATTTGGCTCGGCTTATGGCGCGAGACGGTTTCCTCATTCTCCCTCCCCTGTTTTTACACCAGTTTCTCGTGCCCTGCAAAAATATCCATCTCAGTACCTAATGTTTGTGTTTTTAATGTGGTTTTTCTGCTTTGACCTCTTTTATCATTCCTTAGCTCCAAATGAACCCCAAAAGTGGTCGTAGTGCTGTAGCCAAGGTTGTGTTCATGCAGCTGTAATTTTAATATCAATTAACAACCTGTATATTTTTGCAGTCTGCAATCAGGAATCCAGACAAGCCTGAACTTAATCTAGGAGCGTGTTTCACTACATGTTTGCCACCACTGAGTCCCCTTTTTAAATCATACATATGCACCAACAGACAGACCTATCAAGACATAAGGCTGATAACTTGTGACTGATCACTTCTCAACTATTAAAACATAACTGCATTCAGTAACACACACTACTTATTAACTATATTATTAATACTTATCTATTCCACTTGTTTGACGAATGTATTCTTATGATTTTATGAGTCCATAATGAATTATCAAGTTTCAGAAGTGTTCTAAATGAATTAAATATTACCTAATCCTTGAGGTCTTTGGAATTTTTCTTCGAGAAAATGATTCACACTGTGACTCAGCTCCAAAGATACTTTTTGCGACGTGACTCAATGTGCACACATGAGCCTATGATGAAAGAGTTTGTAGGAGGCGATGCAGATGAGGTGGGCTTTAGAGGGGAATCAGACTGCATTACATTGATAGATATTGAACAGAGGACAGGAACTGGAACGTTACACTAATGAAAAGTGGAAATGGGCGATTACAGTGTGCACGTGACAGAGCCGGAAAGGTTTAGCTGCATGGACACATGTGAGGTAGGTACAGACAGGTACAGACAGGTCGTGGTTTGCATTGGTGACATGCTGCAAGTGGCCCTGTGTGTGAGAGTGTATGTGTGAGTTTAAGGCCAGGCTGAGCTGTAGGTGTTATAACTAAAAGATGGAGGTCAGTAAAGTTCAGGAGCTTACATTTTTTTCAGCTCGACTTGTGAGAGGTGTAAAAATCACCAGCTGTCAGTCAGTACACCGCCTCTGTGAGTGTGTGTGTGTGTGTTTCACAAAGAGGCTGCTGGTCAAGTGAAGCAAAAAAAAAAAGTTTTCCTGGAGGACATTCGGCTGAGCTTGAGCAATATCACAGATTTAGGGTCAGTCAACCCACCACTGATTAAGTTCAGGGCGTATCAGATTTGTATCCTTGGTGCAGAGCAGAAAGTTTTATCAAAAGGTCTGTATTCTGTCTCCGAAGCCTGAGATGGACTTATTCATTTACAGCAAAACACAGACATAAATCTGACAAGCCCAAAGAGCAACACTATCCATTTCTGAATATATCTGATGAAATTCGCCTGATTCTGAAAGAAGACACGGTGACTATAAATTATTAATGACATGGACCTGATCTTATTCATCAAAACCACTGGACCTGATTGCTAAAAGCTAAAGTACATTTAGGTAATGTGATGCCTCCAGACATAAAGTTCATTAAAAAAAAAAAAACACATGGAAAAATACACCACCAGTTACATGAGTAACATAACAATAGTGTTTTATCAGAGACTGGAATGGAAAATGAATGTTTTCAATGCTCATTTGTGTTGTTTTTCAGTCCTCTCAGGTTGCTCTAAAGGTGGTAAACCTCCCACAGTGACACACACACACACACACATTCCTCTCTTTTTTTGTGTTTTGTTTGCGTGTGTGTGTGTGTGTGTGTGTGTGTGAGAGAGAGCGAGAGAGTTTCCTGTAATTGAGGTGTTTTGGGTTTCACAAGCCATTGACGCTATGCTGGAATGCATCTGCTACATCGGGGTGGGTGGTGAGATGGCAAACAAAACTGCACCCGCTGATGATGTCATCAACCCTGGACCACACGGTCAACCTTCCACACAGGCTGACGTGAATCCGTCTTCATTTCACCCCTGTTCCTTTTTGTAATACAAATACCTAACACAGTGTCTCCCAGCTTCAATATGAAATTGAATATGAAGAATAATTATTGCACGGGGGACATTATCATCATTTCTCTTATTTCTACATTCTGTGGCAGCTCTCAACCTCTCTAACTCAATACTTCATCTCCATCTGCCCGCTGCATTAGCCTATTCTCTTTCTCCAGCAGCAGCTCTGGATGAAAACCCTCCCTCCCTCAATAAACCATTAAAGTCGACTGACTAAATTGATATGAGAGAGGCTTGTGAATGAGAAAAAAAACTGCACATCAGAGATACTTGTGCTGATTGAGAGCTACATGTAGAATTTTATAACCAATGAATACACCAAACCAGGGTCGAATATTTGTTAAAGTCTGACTTTTTATTTCATTCTGCACGGAGAACTTTGTAAAATATCCTCCTCATTAGATTTTGTTCTGATGATAAGATTTAAATCTTTTTCTCTTTAACTCTTGCTAATCGTTTTCAATCCAGTCAGTTTCAGAGGATTTGTTGAAAAGTGCACATCCTGGAATAAAGCAGATAACTCTGCCAGCACCATGACGGCTGGTCCGGGAAACCCTCTGAAGCAGGAATATTTGAATCGGGAACGTGATTATTTGCACTGGAATCAATATATTACCTCATATGAACTAGTTTTAAGACACACAATCAACATTTTCAAACACGTCCTTTGTTCGGAGCTCACAGAGAGACTTAGAAAGCTTTTGATGATCAAAGGTAGCCATTCTTGCTTGCATTGGGTCAGTGTCTTTCTGCCAGGTAGTTGGTCAGTCAGACGTTCCACCACGGTGGTATGAATTGAGATATCTCAACAACTATTAGATACATTACCTTGAATTCTGGTACAAACATTCGTGGTCCACAGAGGATGAATCAGACTGACTTAAGTGATCACCTGACTTTCCCTTTAGTGCCAGCAGCAAATGGACATTTGTGGCTGAAGGTGAAGTGTCTTGACCACCATTGGGATGAATTTGACAAATTCATGGTACCCAGAACAATGATTCAATATAACTTTAATAATCCTCCGACTTTCGATCTTGTGCCACCATCAGGCCACGAGTTAAATGTATCCAATACTGATCAAAACTAATGCCATTCCTAGCCTTAGCTGTGCCTTTTGTTAATGCTAATGGCCTGAACTAAGGTGGTGAACATGGTAAAAGATGTTAGTATGTTGATTTTAGCATTTAGCTAAAAGGCCTCACAGAGCCACCATTGTAGCGTGTCAAACCGGAGCTCCTCCGGTCCGCATGTGTGAGTGATTTGGTTATGATTAAGTAAACCATCAGTGTACGAATGCTGTATGAATAGGAATGTGAACTTTAACTTGTCGGAAACACTAGAAAGGCAGTCCATTTAGTCACACAGTTAGCTAGAGGCTGTCCGGTGTGACCACAGTCTGAGCAGCTCCACAGCAACAGTTGTGGCACCTTCGCCTAACGAACACTCTTCAATACTTCCACTGTCTTCTCCCACATGCACATGCCTGCTCTCGCTAATGAAGGCCACCACTGGGTTTTCAATTTCTTCAGGTTAATTGGAGAATAGTATGTGGCTGTGGAAGCTTTAGAGTATCTGAGAATATACACAGACGCAGCTGGGCTGAGTCATTGATAAAATCTTTTATATACCTAACTGATAGCGTTAAGTTTAATTTTGTTATCATTATTATTATTATGACATGTTACAAATCCAGATTTGCTGCGAAGATAATCGAGCACGTCTTGAAACTTTTCATGCATTTCAAATATCATGACTCTAGAGCATCGTGCCAACTTCCTCTTTTCCACTTATTACGCACCCCCTCCCTGCTTTGTCCTTTTGGTTTGGAGTATCTCTCTCTGATGGCCTATTGGCCTGCGTAGATAGAGCGCAGATGCTCAGGGACATCAAGGTTAATGCCTCTGCCCTCTCAGCATCTTTAATGATTCACAAAGGGGGAAAGAGGGAAAGTAAAGAGGGAGGACAGCTTGTTCACTTTTAAGTGGATGGGGATTGCTGCTGAAAGAGACATGGCTCCGCTGCCTCACCAGAGGCAGCTACACAGAGCATGTGGAGGGCAGGGAGAGGCATAAATGAATTGATTGTCATCTGTCGTGGAGATCTGACTTTGAAGAAACTCAAGACTTTCATTGAAAGCGCTCATCTGCATGGCCGAGGTGATCTGAAGCGCATTATCGTGGCCCCTGTATCATTTGGATTTCATCTCTGAACAAGAAGTCTTTCAGGGAAACAAAAAGGCCCCAAAACCCCAGACAATCAGGGAGAGATTGCATAATGCTCATTTGGCGGCCGGCTGGGACATTTGGCTCCTATTTGGCTCCTCTTTAACCCGCAGAAAAAGAAAAATCAGCAAGGATTTGGGCTAATCCTCTTAGCCCGATGCTTTCTCTCCCCCTGCCGACTGGAAGACGAATGTGAGCATAGGCATTCGGACCCCCCGACTGAGCCAAGCCCCGCTCCCCCTGAGCACATTTTAATTTTGAAATGGATATCTATGGCTTCCTGGTTACTTGTTGGCCGAGGGGCTTTTCCCTTTGGCCCACCAGGTTGCAGACCCTGTCCGGGGTCTGAGCCAAGACAGACAATGAGATGACTGCCCAGTTATTCCCGCTGCCTCCTGGTCCATCTGTCTGTCTACACATTGTCTAACATCTTTCTTATCTGTTTTTATGAGTTCCTCCTTGTTACTTTTAAATACACAAAGCCAAAGCTTTAACAAAAAGCTATTTTTCTGAGTACTGAAGCTCTTGTAAGACGAAGGATCCTGTGGCTTCATTATGGTTCTTTCTCTCTGTCCACTTCCCTTCCTCTCACTATAATCTGTTTCACTTGTGTCTCTCTCTCTCTCTCTCCGTCTGTCTGTGTCAGCTAATTCACTTCATAGCTGTCTGAAAGATGTGAGATTTTCAATATAGCTGCTCATATAGCCGCTAACCACTCCTGCTCATACTGAAGGAGGCGCCTGTTGTCAGCGCTGGGCCGTGAAAGAGGATAGAAGAGAAGACATAAAGAGTAAGATAAATAAAGAGGGAATGAGATAGAAAGTCGGGGTTTTCGTCATTGTTGATGTGCATCTTTGTGTGAAATCTGATCACAAATGCCTAACAGCTTATTGACAATTTTGGCAATCACTGAAATATTTAAGACATATATTGATCAAAATCCTCAAACATTCACTAGTTCGAGCCTCTCCAGCGTGAGGATTCTGCTTCTCTCTGTTTTCTGTCATTGTAAATGAAAGAACTTTGGGTTTGGGACTGTTTATCAGACAAAACAAAACCAGTGTGATGGGTCTTATGTCTAATGTATTATTCTATAGCATTTAATAGGCAGGAAAATGACCCCTTCCAGCAACAACTGACGCCAGCATTCACCGAAAGTGTGACACGTGTGCAGAGAAAGACCCTTATTTGCACTTGGTGCAGCTGCCTGAGCCATAGCTTGTGCAGTGCTTGCCCATTGCACTAGGTTTTGTTGCTGAGACCTAAATTGAACGTGACATCCTAACAGGCCAAACTCCCATGACACACAACCGCTGGCAGTAAGTTAGAGTGGCACATGAGGTTGTAACTGCTTATCAGTTCTTAAAATGGAGGTGCTCGTTCGGCTTTATGACTCTGCACAGATGGTGTAAACAACTGATTATACAGAATCCCGTCAACTCACTGAGTAGGTGAAATATACTTCAGTCAACACTTGCTGCTCCAGTCAACTAAATACAATAAAAATGAGCTTGAATACAATTAACGTGTTGTTGATGAATGAGCAACTAGTTGCTTTGTTGATTTTTAATTATCCAGTACGAGGACCAGTATGAAGACCAGTATGTGGCCTTAACCACCATCAAACCACCACTGCTCTTCATGTCAGGTATTATTCTTCAAACGTTTCCCATTTTGAGCTCCACAGCCAAAACGAATTACCTCACTCTTGCCCAAATGACACAAAAAGAAAGATAATCATGACAAATGCTGTCTCCCTGCGTGTTTGCTATTGCAGCCCACGGCTCTTTCCTCTGAATTAATGAAGCTTTCCACACTCTGGCAGCTTGTTGTCCTCTCCTTAACATGCCCAGAGTTCTTTTAAATCTGGCTCCATGTGATCAGGCAGAACAATTTTGATTTTAGACAAAGTAAAAAGAAAAATGTTTTGATAGTTCACTGTTTTTACACTCATAATATAGAGGACCTGACACGGGACACTGGGGGGGGGGGGGGGGGGGGGGGGGGGGGGGCAGTGTCTTAGCATGCAGCCTGGTAATTACATTTAATTGTAGTAATTGCCATGTCAGTATACCCACTGCTTCCATTCTTATACAAATTCCCCAATCAAGGGATGATTAAAGTACTATATGAGCACCTTACTACCTGCTACCATTCATTATCATTACAGCTGTATCACTGGCAGTAAGGAGACAGTGATACGGTACAGTTCAGGCCAGTTTTGTACCTTAACCTGATGTAAAATGACATAATCTCAGTATTAAATTGCGTTAACCCTCAACAACCTACCTCTATTTAAGGTTATTGCATATGTCAAGTCAAAGGTTCAGGTCTGAGTGTGTGTGTGTGCGTGTTAAGTGAAGCGGTTGTCTCCCTCCCTGCTACATCTGCAGTCTATTAAGCCTTCAGCACTACACCTTGGCCTATAAATCTCTGCTTTCTTAATATTCTCCAGTTTGTCTGGCCTCTGACCACGGCACGGTCCCTACTCCTGATGGCCAGACCCGACTCTCCGCTGACTCCTAAACATATAGACGAGGGCTGGAGGTTGAGGGGGTGGGGAGGGGTGAAGGGAAGGAGGATAAAAGAATATAGAATCCAATAAAAACAAGCTCTGGATGAGCGAGGAGCAGGAGCTGATGTGGTAGTGTTGAGGAGGAAAAGCAGCACACGCTGGGATTAAAGACGGGGGGGGGAGATCAAAGATGGAAATGCAGGAGCTGACATATTAAGTCTCGTTAAGTACTTGTTTTTATGAAATGTATCCACGTTGTGAATCATGCAAAACACCCGTGCTGGCGAAATCAGCTGATTACATCAATTTCCTACTACTTGGTATAGATGCTATAGAACTCTTAGCTGTTTAATCATATGCTATAAAGTGGAAATTAATATTGATTAGGGGCTAAAAAGATAATGATAATGGATATCATCCAATTTAGTAATCCACACATGTTCTGTGTAGGGCTTTTTGGTGCCAGTAGCGTGCCGTCTAGCATGCCGGAGAGCCGGGGAGTTCAAAATACAGGGACCTATCATGACTGATTAGATGTGTTGCACCATTCACCTTCATTCAACTGCTCAACTACAAAGGCACTGTCGGAAGAAAGGTTTAAATCAGGAGTTAATCATACAAATGTGTTCTATAAATAAACTGTTTGAACTTAGAAAATAGAGAAGAACTGGGAGCTCTTATGACAGACTCGTCCAGCTAGCTCTATAGCTACAGCATTCCCATTTCAGTCCATTCAACAGTCACTACATCACCAAGCCTCTGCTTTATGATTAAAAAACACACCTAAAAACCTGGTGAATTATACAAGGAAAGTTCATGGAAAGTTCACATTTTGAGATATGTGGTTTTACAGCACACCACCTAGCCCTGTTCTCTTTTTGTTGTGATCCACGGTGCAAACACTAAAGGTCAGGTTCTTCCTGTGGATACCATGTACATCCACAGCAAATTTCATGGTGATCTGGCCAGCAATTGACAAATTATCTTCCTCTGGAAGCAGACAGAAGTGTTGGGCAGAGAGATGAAACAGACATCGTTATCCAGCTCTGCTGCCAGCAAAAGCAGAGAGCAAGCGGTCCTTCCAATGTGATATCCATATGCACATGTAATTCTCTAAACCACTCTCCAACCTTCATTACCCACCGCATAACCCCTCCTGCCCCGTCCTGCGTTTCTGCGTCGTCCCCAGAGCCGGTGTGCTCACCTCTCAGCGACCCCCTCAAACGCACTTCCACCCGGAGCCTAATCCAATCAGACACCCCGGGCATGTCGGCCCACGGCCCTCTCACCTTGCACTCAGCCCAGACCCATCCAGCCTCCCTCATGGGTGCTCTCTGTCAGCCGCGCTATGAAAGGCTTCTTATTTCAAGGCTACAAAAAGCCTCTTCATCCCTAACTAACAGAGGCAGAGCGATGGAGAGGGCACTCAGACGGGCAGAGTGTGTGTGTGTGTGTGTGTGTGTTCATGTGTCTCTGTCCTCATAAAGTGTTCCTACAGGGCTAAGACAACAAGGAAAAAAATTAAACAATTTCAAACACAAGCTCAGTTTATATAAGCATGTGTAACTCAGTCGAGCCTCGCTGCTGTGTGTGTGCATCATTCCAGCCATTTAGTGTGTGTGCGTGCTTTGTTATACCTGAGTAGCTGTGGGTGAGCTGAGGTCAGGGTTTGTAGGAGTTATCTTTGAAATCTGGCGGACAGTCCACAGGGAGTTGTGTGAGGCAGCCGAGGCAGAGTTCAGGGACAGAGTCAGACTGTCAGTACAGCCCCCGGCTTAGATACTGAAATCAAAACCCTGCCATCAGAGCAGATAAAGAAGACATCTGTGTGTTTTCCGATTAACTGAATCACAGTAGGAGAGGTGGAACACTCTACTGCATGTTTGAGGTGACAAAGTGTCCCCTCAAGATGAAATCAAGTGATAAAAACTAGTAAAAAAAAAAAACGTAGTCATATAACGACAATAACAATGTAACCATGGGTATTATTACAGTCATATTTTCACTTTAACCTCAGAACTGTCAAGTCCCAGTTGCCGTTTATGTACCAGTGGCTGGTGCCAAACTGTTTGGCCTGTAATTAAAAGACGGTATTTAAAAAGGATAAATGAAACTTGCACCATAAAATAAAACTCCATAATAGAAATGGATATGAACAACAAGGCTGACATCAAACTCACATGCAGTTCTGTTTATGCCGCACCGGGTGTCAGCATATATGGAACTGATCACACAAGCCCAATGAATTAACCATAACCATACTTCATTTGCCAAGGCAACAGTCCTTCCCTAACCTTACCCATCCAGGATGTACAGTGGGTGGTCACGATCTATGCATGATGAAGAGACATCCATCCTCATGGCCTGAAGACCAAAATTATTTCATGGGGACTGACTGTGTGGGTGCAAGGAGGATAATTTGAGCAACACAGACCAGTGGCATGTCAAAGCACCTACAGCTATGTAAGCATGTAAGCCTATACATCAACGGGGTACTGTCCCATTGCTCCAGAAAAAGCCATACTGGCTACTTTGATTGGCACATCTAGGCTACCATGCTTTGATGGCTTGTGTATGGACAGCCCTTAAGCCAGAAAAGAATGCTGAGAGTAAACATTAACGGCAAGTCTGTGATGGGACAGAAACTCTGGTCTGCCACATTAAAGTTAGACTATACGCCAGTCCACCACCCTGATCTCTGCATTCTGTTTTTCCACCTTGGTAACATTCTGCCACTTTCTGCACTGGCTTTGACTGTTGGACCTAAATTGTGAGGTGCAGAAACACCTATATGAATGTGATTCTAAGGAATACGGGGCCAGATTAGATGATACTGCTGATGTGGTTCAAATGATGCAACAAAACAACTGGTGTGAGGTTGGTGTTGATGTTTGGGCATGCGCTGCCTGACCACAGCACACATTCCATCCCTACCAAAGGTCAGTGTGGTTTTCTTTTAACAATGACCAGGGACTTCTCCTAACAATAACAGCATAGTTTTGGTTGACTAATCTTAACCAAAGCCTTATATCTGACCATAGACTTGATGGTTCAGTAAACACCCATATGAATCAGTTTTGTAATGCTCAAAAGGGCCTTTCTGGAAGACACTTACAAACAATCCAAGGCCTAATGGGACAAGGAGCTCCTAATGAAATTGTCTCCTTAAGATGTGGTAACAAATCGAAGGAAGGATTTAAAAAGGCCGAAATCTTTTTCAGTGATTAAATGAGCAGCTGCTCTGATCAATCTGCATTACATTTCGAATTGACCCAAAGTCCAAACTGGATAAAAGGCAGACCAGATGGAAATCTCTACTAAATAAGTTAATGATAATCAGATGAGAGGAAGTCTACGTGACCCTTTTTGATCTCTTAGTAGCAGCTTTGCATGTGGTCGTCGAAATAATTGGCTATCTTGTGTATGTAGCCTATTTGTGTGTGGGAAGGGGGGTAGCTTTAGCGGACTGATCTCATGCTTAATTCCGAACCATATCAGCCCCTGAATTGCTTTTAAATTATTTATTAAAGCACTGTTCCTCATTGGCAGAGTATTATTGGTCTGGTTCATCATCAAAGACTCATCAAAGTGTACAGAATTCTCCTGTATGTGTTTTTTTTTGTGTTTTTGTTGCTGCTGCACAAGTCGATTATCCCCCCCCCCCCCCAGGATCATTAAAGTTTTATGGTGTCTTAACATTTTTCAGACCAAACCACAACATGTAGAAAGTAAGGTTGCGGTGAAAATCTATTATGGTACATACTGTGTCGAGGGAAGTAGTGCTGACATGCTGTATAGGCAGCTTGCACTTTATTGACCAGACTTACGTTAGCATAAAGAACAGCTTCTTCCACTGCCTACTTACAAACAGACCGGAAAATCCAACTGTAACTTTGTCGCCAGTTTAAAAGATCTGATTTTTAAGAGCTTAAAGTCTTATGCTATCATTCACTGTGTACTCTAATATTGCTGTGCTGGGATCAGATCATACATTGGCGCAAATCACTTTGGATCTTTTGGGATGTTTAAGTTGTAGCTAATGGAGCAATTAAAGTTGCTGGTTGTCAGGAAGGAGTGAATACTATAATCTGAGGACCGTAATTAGAAGCTATTGCTTGACACCCCACTCCCACAGTCCTGAAGCTGCATTTACAGCAACATCACAGGCTCTAACGTTTTGTCCACGCTGCCTAATTCTGAAAGGCGGTTGATCGAACATGACACAGCGGCCTTGATTGAAGTGTTGTAGTAGGCGCTGCCTGATATTTATTCCGCCTTTGTGTTGAGAAATGAGAAGAAACAGCTTTTAAATGAAATAGAGGTGTGCATCCATCATGCTCTGGAAGCAACAACCCAGCAGGGAGAAGTGGGATTGATTTGATTAACTGCCACTTTAGCCACACAGGCTTGGGCTTATTGGAGGATCTGGTCTGGGCAAGCAAGGCAGCCTCTAGGTAGAAAAGCCTTCAACACCCTGCTGAAGCATCGCTGAGCAAAACACCACTTTTTAGCCTTCAGTCCTAATTGAACAATCCTGCTGTTGCAATAATCTCATATATTTCTTATTAACTTCTAATATGGATGTCTTGTACCATTTTTGTGGTATTTGAAAACAGAGAAACATTCAGTGTTTATAGTTCATTTATGATAGATGACATGCTTCTAAAATAAAGTCCTGCTTTATAAATTGAATTGCAAAACATTACAAACCCAACTGATCAGTAAAAAAAGAGTTTTTCAGTGTAACTGGCTGCTCCTTCAGTATGGGTTTAAAACAGCATTATAACCAATGAAACCATATTAATAAAATGAATATTCTAACACATGTGCTACTATTTGCACTGACAATAGTCAATTCTTCACAACTTCCCACACGAACAAACTCAATTACCGTCGACTACAAAATACACAAATCCGTTCCACGGTGAGCCTCTCTTAAACAGGAGATGAGTTTCCATTCACCTGAGGAAATGTTGTGTACTGACAAAAATTACGATGGAAACAGACTTAAAAGGATAAAATATGACGTAAGAGAAACATGACACTGTTTCTGCAGTGGTTAAATGGCACCAGAGTGCAGAATTAGGTTTATCTTGATGAACTGAGGTCCTAATGTTGATATAACGGTGGTAGATTCTAGCTGTTGGAGCACTGGCTGAATGTCATTTTAGTCACCAAAGTAATTGCTAAAATCTGTGAACATGAGAAGAGTGTCGGAGTGACGTCTAAAAAAAAAATAAAGTCCAAATAAAGTGGAATTGTCCTTTAAAGCTCCACACATCTGCGTTCTAGCCCTCACAAGGTGGTTCAGCTTGTCATTAATTCACAATTAGAGGAAGTGTGAACACTGGTTAACACAAGCACAATCACACACACACAAGTACACAGAGACACTGATATCTGTTTAAAGCAGCATATAGCACACAGAAACAGCCATTTGCATGCATGATTAATGTAAAATAACACACACCTTCACATGCACACCATCCGCCTACAGCAGCCTCCTGTGACTTCATTTAACACCTCGAAAGATTTCGAGATCAAAGGGAAAACAAAGCAACCACACACACACACACACACACACACACACACACACACACACACACAACAAGCAAACAGACAGAAAACATCAGCTAATTCCCACTTCTCCTTGACTCCACCAGTGAGGAGCTTTTATTAGTTAACCATCACTTTCCCATCCCACACACACACACACACACAACCTGTGTATGTGTCTCAAAACATGTGCTAGTCTCTTACTTCACAGACAAGTACATCTGTTAATTCCCATGGGGATTTGCCTCCCGACACTGTCACACACACACACACACACACACACACACACACACACACACACACACACACACACACACACACACACACACAGGTGGTCCTGACTGTCCGTGTCCCTGGAGACACACAGAGCTGCATTAATTGGTTTGTGTACAGTCGGCTGTACAGGGAGCAGTCAGGTGTTAGACTGAGCGGGTACCCGTCAGAGGCGTTAGATCGCAGTGGGGGTGATTGTTGTCTCCAGCATTCGGCCACAGTGAGACGACAGGTGGTAACACACACATGATGCTGTGTAAAGAACCCTGTGGATCCCTTTAATGACATATATTAGAAATGTATGGATGATGAATGTCTCACAATTCACTTTGTTTGTGCATCTTAGTCTCCCGTATCTTCTCTCTGCTAGTGAACGATGCCTTTGAGTCTTACCAGTACAATACACTGTGATTTAAGGCTATTATGATATGATCTTCACTTTGTCCAGGAAGTCACATGTAGGAATACTTTCTGGCTTGATACAGCCTCGTTAAAACATCCGACATATAGTCTCATGGAACAGCAGAGTTTAACCAGAAGTCAAAGAACTCTGCGAACAGCTACATTACCTTTAGCTCCAGAAAGAGGACGGTTCTTCTTGATGAAGACATTGAAAGTGAAGTCCATGTCCATGTTTTATTGTTCATTAAATGATGATTTCAGAGCTAGACCCTTTAGCAAGACATTCCTCATTTCTGATGGGTTCTGTTTTGAAGATTATGTTGTATGTTATCTTCTTATGTTACCCTTTTGAAGCAGGTTTTATCAGCTGAGCTTGGGACAAAATGAACTCACCAACTAATCAGTTGCACATGAGCTTTGGAATGAATGTTTTCATGGAACACGGACTATTTGAATGCTTTCTGGCAACGTTGTTATAGTGATCTAAAATGAAACCGAAAACTAAAGCTATGTGTGGGAATTAACATTTTAGTGAACTGAAATAAAACTAACTGGACGAAAACTATCTGAAACCATATTGTGTGCTTACATAACTGACTAAAAGAAATGTCTTTAGTTTTAGTCCTCATCAGTTAATGTGTTCACCCAACCAGCGTAAGGAGGCATCTGGTTATTAAGGCTGGGATGTCAACTGCCTTTTCAAGGTATTGTGTTTGTATTGTAATATCTAAATCTAAAAAATATCCAAAAAAAACTACTGAAAGTAATAAAAACGAAACAAACAAACGACAAAAAAAACAGCTGAAACTAAACTAAATTGAAAAACTAAATATAAAACTATAATAACTCTGGTTCACAGTCAGATGCCTGAAAAATCTGCGTCAGACGGTTTGAAAGTGAAAGAGAGCTTGTCCTACTTACATGCTCACGATTGTCAGCGGAAAGTGAATATTTCTTGTATATTCCACAAGAAGTCATTGAATTATATGATTCTGTTATTCTGAAAAGTGAGACTCCAGCTGTGGCTGTCCTCCTTTTCTCTACACAGATAGATCTTAACTGTCTCGTGTGTGTGTGTGTGTGTGTGTGTTGTGTATGCACATAGTGGTGCAGTCATACTTCACTGGACTTTGCCTGTGATTCTGCCTCAGACAGATCACACTGATGGAATTCACTTAACCTCCCTGCCCAGACTTACCTCCTCGTCGTCTCTACATTACTCTGTCTGTCTCACACACACTTTGCTTCAAGCCTTTCTCTGGCCTCTGCATCCCGTGATAATCCTCTCACCGTGGCCGTACTTTAATCTCCGCATCTTGAAGTTTTTGATCCTATATTCAGTGCTATTTAGCCTCTTCATGTTGCTTTTTACGGCTCCCAGGAGGGATGCATCTCCTCCTATCAGCTGATGTCACTTTTGATTTTGCGCCAGCAACTCTCTTATCTTATTACTTCACGCAGCAAAAAGCTTGCTGTCTGCAAATTCAGGCATTATATTTCTACTCTTCCAATGAGGAGGCAAGTGCGCTTTTAAATGCAATTACACAAATGAGATGACCACCTACATTTGAGGCCTGTGAACAGCCGCAGCAGCACCTTTAGCCAAGGACGAGCAAACGTGGGCACATTTGAATCCAAATGTGCTTTCTGTGAGCATTTCCCACAACAATGAGCAAGCGAGGTGATAAAACAGAACTGGCTCACCCACCTCAGGATGCTTTCTGCGTAATTGGAGCCAAGATGGTGTCGGCGGGTTGTCGAGTCCGAATGGAGGTAGAGGTGGAAAATCTCGGCACCACGGACAGCTCCACGATAAGGCTTTAACTGGTAGTCATGGAGGGAGGAACAAAGCGTCGCTCAGTCTGGGAGAAGGAGCTGAAACACTCTGCTTCTCACATGGACAAAGAGAAATTTCACACATAGTGTACTTAAGCATTATCGTGCACTTGAAAGGTGAAATTGAAGAGGAGGATGATACAGTCGAATTAGTACATTTATCTCGTTTCTTTATAGCCTCCTTGTGTTTGCATCTTTTTTTTGTCTCAAGAGGGAGGAACTAAGAAATGAAGTACAGCCGTCTACACATACATGATTAGAATCAGAGACACAGTACCTCCTTACATAAAAGTTAGCTTTTAGTTGTGATTTAGAGGTGAGAATGACCTTAAATGTTAAAAGTCTTTGGGCCCCTGGACCGTTAAGGTTTAACAACATTAACAAATACAATAAAAAGACGTAAGGCCATGACACCATGTAAGTCTGTCTTCATTCTTCTATCACTCATAGATTCATAATTTGATCCCAATGCTGACAGGAATCTCCCATGATGTGTAGAATATAATTGAAAACCCAGCCAATGTCACAGCTGCTTCTGCCTGACATACATTGATTGATTTTGCAACAGAGAGTGAATGCAAATGACACACACACACACACACACACACACACACACACACACACACACAGAAAAAGAAGACAACAGATATGAGGGAGAAACGACAACAGCTGGAACGTTGTAAATGAAGTCTTTAGGCTAATTAGTCTATAGACTAATTTATCAAATTCGTTTAACTAGATCAGCGGTTGTCTGTGTGTGGACACGAGTTAATTAACCAAAGAATGATTTTCCCAGCTTAGATTGCACAAATTAGAGACAAGTCAGAGCAAATAATCGTAGTTTTTTATTACAGAAATATGTTTTTAATTGTCTTTAATCGTCTTGTGTCCCAACCACCTGGTAGATCTGGACCTCTGCTGTCTGCACATGTAGGTAGTCCTGGTTATTATTAATAACGAAGCCTGTGACGTATCAGACATGTTTGATGGCATTCAGAGCATTTACAGCTGTTTTATTGCTCCCTCACATATCAGGAATAAACACATCTGAGGTGTCTATTGGTGTGATTTATCAGTCACATCCCATGACGCACATGAGCAGATCTATAATCAGCGGAGGAACCACTGCCATCCACTAATAATTATTCTCAAGGCTGTTCCTTTTTCAGAAGCAAAGGTGGAAGTCGCAGCATTGAGGTTGGGTTGGATTGCCAGGCTGACAAAATGTCACTGGAGACTCTAGCTTGTCTCCCACAAGCAGTCGGTCTCTTTCACTGGACTTATCTAAGCAGTTTTAGGTGGTAGATCAGTAAATGCTGGTAGAAAATGATTTTTGTACCCGTCAAATGTATAGTTTTGGAAGTTCCCTCTGATGATGGACCTTGACATCTGGGCCATGTGAGGATGGAGGAACAGGGGAACATGAAATAAGAGACATGAGATGCCCAGAGGTTTAGCAAGGATGCCACCATGGTCCTCAAACCCCATCACCTGCAGTGTACCAGAAATACTCTCCCCCATCTTTAAGGCTTTGTTTGTTTAAAAATAAAATAAATCAATGTCACTGATGCACGCGGGGAATGAGGAAAATCTTGTGTCAGAACCTTGTATGTCAAAATAAAGTAAATGATATAAGGCTTTTCTCTTGCTTCCCACACATGGATGCCTTGACACGTCGATGAGCCCAGGCCTCACCAACCTCTCGGCGCTACAATATCTTTTCTCTCTTCTCTCCTCTCCCCACACATATATGAAATGCCTTCTCTCTGCTGCCACCACCAGTGCCCCTGCTAGCTTTGGGTCAAATCCTTCCAGCACCATTTTAATGATGTCTCCCCTTCCTTCATGCTCAGTAGAGATATTAATAGTAGAGGTTAGTAGATTGCACACAATCTGCTCTCACTGAAGGCAGGCGGGTGCCATAAAGATTACCCCATGAGTTAGGATTGCTTTATAGGCTTGTAAACACATTCATTGCACCGTGGCATTTAGACATTTAAGAGCCATCTCCGTTGCATTTTATATATTAAGCGGTGGATGTCCTTCACGGTGATGCATGTTAGCTTTTATAGCCTCAGACGGTTGTACTTTTGCAAACTCCAATTACAGATATCTGGGAGAGGATGGCTCGATCAGATCACATGACCAGGAACACATTGACATGTCGTGTGGGTAGATAAGCATGGAGAACAGATGGAGAACTATTTTCAACATACTAAAGAACAGCTAAACTTAGCGTCGTCAATTTATACAATGTGTGTGTTCGCATGCGTGTGTGTGTGTGTGTGTGTGTGTGTGTGTAGGATGATCTGTGGGTGTGTGTCTTATAGGGCGACAGATGATTAGGAGATGTGAAGGGACTACAGCATGCTCGCTCGGCCCCATGGGAAACTGTTTACTTCTCCGTGTTGTCAGCCCACGTACTGAAACTACCGTCTGCCTTGCCCCCCCTCTGTGTGTGTGTGTGTGTGTGTGTCTTTCTGCTATCTCTTTGCAGGATGCACACTGAAATAGACCCAGTACGAGAAGAAAGTCACACCGTTTGCATCATAATGTTAATTTTGCTCGCGTCAGCTACCACCACTGTAGGTTTTGTCAACGTGTGCTGCTGATGCTGTTCAGATTGTGTGTGAGACTCTGTGTGTACCTGGCAAATTCTTCTAGGGTGTCTTTCAACTTATCTTAACATTTAAAGCATGTGTTTCCCATTTTGGGAAATACACTTATCTCTTAGAATGAGACAAAATCTGGGTATCAAACTCATGTCTGTGTGTTAAAGTGGGACTCTTAAAGAGAATAAATACAACATACATCTTTTATAACTGAAAAGTAGAAGTGCTATGCAATTACAAGTTCCTCAGTTCAGTTCACTTGGGGTTTTGCTGGCACAACATTTCTTAGCAAATTAGCATTTAACATGATATTGTAATTGTTACTTGTGGACACAGCGGTTGCTTTTTAGCTAATGTCCATATTTGACATAAACATAAGATCGATATCCATAGCATCCTAATGCTATGAAAGAAAGCAAACCCATTTACTTCCCTAAAATGTCATTATTAACATTTTGCCAGCTTGATTTAAAGAAACAGAAACTCAATTATGAAAGATGAAAACATATTGTGAATTAGAAATTTGAGTTTTCAACCAAGCACAGTTGGGGTGAAGATCTGAACAGCTGTAAGGTTCTTCCATCACTAAATTTACCTCACGTTTATAACTGCACACTTATCGACAGTTAAACTAACAGCAATCAGTAGTGGCTGATTGGTCTCGGGGTCTTGTCAGAGTCGGTTACTGTGACAAATTGGTTTGTCTTCAGGTTGCCTATTGTTGGCACAGGATCCCCTCCCCTGAGGCCTTACCTTTGACATCCAGGCATGTGTGTGGGCGTCTGACGATTTCTCCTTCTTGGGGCCAAAGGTCAGAATGCTGAGATTAGAAAAAGAAAGGGGGTAAAGGGGACAAAGAATGGGGAAAACGTTTGAGGGGGAACATCGGATAGTAATTACCCCAACATCTCTCAAACTAGATTATATCAACGGAGAACATGCTGACCAAGGCTTGATTCTATGTGTGCTAAAGGAAAAAAGATGTAAATATCTGACTGAGTTGCTCTCTTAAGCCATAAAAAATGAAATCCTGGTATTCACCGTATTGTTGAATTTCTGCTACAAAGCACTGCTCAGAGTCCAACTAACCAGCGAAGGTTCTCCGGTCATAAGTTATACATACAGCACAAGCCTTCAGCACATCAAAGGAGCCTTTTTCCACGTCTGTCATGTTATTGTCTTTATATTTGCTCTTGATCATTGCCAGCGTGTTGGCCTTCATGTGGACTGCTGTGAGATGCCCCACGGCAGTAGGAGAGCCTGTTCCCACCATTAAGCCATGATTACCAGGAGGGGGGGGGGTGCAACCTGTTCATCTTTGAAGTGAGGAGCCTTGGAGGGAAATCAGGTGATGAATAGAAATTCAAACCAGTTCACTTTAATTAAACACTCTTGTTCTGTTAAGGACGCTATCGATAGGTTAGGGCTCCATCCTATCTGCCTTTTACATGTAGGAAAATACACTGTAAAATAACACACACACACCGTACAGGGCACAGATTCACCTGTAGTAACATCCAAGTTGTCCCCTATTTACTGTTGCTTTTCAAATGAAACCCTCAGTCCTTTTTTGCTACTTAAAATGACAAATAAAACAGTAAAGACGGTTAAGTTTCACTGTTTAGTGGCACAAACTGAACTCAGCAGGTCAAGCTCAGAGGTACTTTAGGGTTCAGATCATGTACAGACAACATTCATGGGCTCCCCAAACCAAACACAAATAAGAAATATTCTCACAGAACATTCAACATTCCTTTAAACAGAAACCTGCGGTGGCACAGTCATCAGCAGAAAACATCAGTGCAATATTAAAAATAAGGATGGGCTGTTGGCATCAGCTGATTTTATTTTGGGGCACAAAACACACTAGAAAAAAAACGGAGGAGAAAAAGTATTCCATGTGTACATTACTGATGCATCACTACAACAGTGGCCCAATAGTCACTGCAGCCAAAATAAGACACCAGTCCATCTCTCTGGTTGGCAGGAGAATGTGCAGCATGCAGCTGACCATTTGTTCACTGTTAGACTAATGCTAATAAGTTGTGGTTGTGACAGTGCATTAGCATGAACAGCAGACAGAGCTGCCCACCACAGGGGATCTGCACGTCCTCTTGTCAAATCTTCATCTTTTTGCAAGCTACATGCTCACAGTGCCAGTGTGCTGATATCTAGCAGGTAATATTAACACCTTAGTATAACCTAACCTACTGACAATGCTGTCCATAGAGAGTGTGAAAGTCAACAGGAAACAAGAAGCTTCACATTACTTATAGTACAGTCTAGTTTTCTTACTACTATGTGCACAAATACTGAAATAAGTTTGTTGTATCCTATATTATATCAGGTGAGTTCACTAGTCTCAGTGAGTATTTCTCAGTCTGGGTCTGACAAAATAACCCTGATGATGTCATCAGAGGTTACCTCATTGGTCTGGAAAACTACAAATCTGAGCTCCACTTCAGCTTGAGGAGAACACATTTGTAAGTGTTACAGCATTAAAACTGGGGACACGTGGTTTGAAAGAGGAGGGTGTCAACCTAGCAGGGTTCAACAACAAAAAAATACTGCTGGTTGCATTGTGGGAAATGTAGGAGTAAGTATTTAGAAGCATATTAGGGACTAAAAAAAAAAAAGAGGATATCTTGTCTGCATTCATTTTGACCATTATGTTTTTAATATCTCTTCAAAGTCCAACTTTATGGAAGTGCAGCTTTAGACCCGCTGCCCCTCTGACGGTCGCTTTATTAAAGAGCACCTTATTAAAGTGGTTGAGTCAGCTTGAGTCACATGTCATCAAAAGCAATAACACAGATATACTTGTAAGCGCTAACAGCTTTATTGATAGTTTATAGTCAAAGCATGAGCCTAATATTACAACCGCGAGTGAGTCATACACTTCCAACCTTTAGCACTTTGCCAATAACCTGGGATTCATATGAAGGGTGCATGCCAGTGAAACCCTACTCTTTCACTACAGAGTTCTAATTACTGAATTTGTGGGTAATACCAATAAATATGTGAACATTTTGTCTCTCTTTTATTACCTAGATGAGATCAGTAATTGGCTTTTTGGGATGAGAGAGATGAGTATTTTCCAAAAGCCTGAGGAAAGAAAGAATAAACATCTTTTTAGATTTCCAGTAAAAGCAATTAAGCTGTAGTCAAGTCAAGTCAAATCAAGTCAGATTGTATTTATATAGCCCAAAATCACATATCAGAATTTGCCTCAGGGTGCTTTGCAATCTGTACAGTGTACAGCACCCTCTCTGCTTAAACGTTCAGTTTGGATGGGAAAAACTCTCCCACAACATGTGGGAGAAACTTCCAGAGAGGAGGGATCCCACTCCTGGGACAGAGAGACATAGATGTTACGTGCACAAACCGACTAAATGACAGCAACCAGGAGTTCAAACAGTAACCTGGAGGGCATTCTTTTATCTTTGCACTTCCTCTGCTGTGCCTCTGTGCCTCAGCATGGTTATAGAGAAACAAAATAACGTCTATAGAGGGTGATGGGATCATTTGTAGAATAGTAGAATAGTTTGATTGAAACAGCAGAGAGAAGGGAGGCTCTGCCGCTCTGGCTGTGAACATCGTCGTCTGTTTAATGATTCCCAGAAAAGTTCAGTCTGAGGATTTGCTCCTTTTTATCCACTCATTACTGCTCGCTCTTCTCAACTTTCACACATAAAACACAATCATGAGCCAAACATCACACAATACAAACGCGTTTCATGTGATGTCTGGGAGAGCATGGCGTTCAGCGGCGCACGTCCCACAGGGTGCTGATGGGGATGTCATCTAGATAAATGTCCCCATTTGCTGCCCTTCCTCCTCCTACTCGGCCCGGGACATGGGTGCATGGAGGTCGTGGCGTGGGTGTGACAGCAAAAAAAGAGATGGGTGGAGGTGGGTCGCTGAGCCGAATCCAGCCAGCAGAAGAGGTTTGAGCCAGAGCAGGAAGACTGAGGAAGAAGCTTGTGTGAAGTGTTTAATCTCAGTCAGGAGGAGCACAGGTAGAAGATGAGTGGAACTGCAGAGGAGACACACATCATGCATTAATGCATTTAATTCTGCAAAAGTAACCTCTTTTCTCAACATCATCTAAACCCGGTTTCTTTAATCACAGCAGGAGAAACCTGATTCCTTGACCAAATGTACATCATGCTTAATTAGGTTTCTGACAGGAGTTTATGTGTGCGTGATTTAAGACAGGGAGAGGCAGTGCTGCGGAGCAAAAGTAAAGATTGCTCCTCTTATAATTTGGTAAAATAAGTATTTTGAGGTGGACTGAAACAGAAACTAAAATAAAGAAAAATCCCAACACTGACGGGACTCAGAGACTGCACCATCATGCAGTAACGATGGCTGGGGTGGATGCCATGTTTACCAGCACCAGTCCTCAGCTGACCTGCTGCTCAGCTATCGACAGTATTTTTGGCTCACTGGTAAAATACTTAGCGTGGCTGAAACTTGGAAGTTACACAGAAGTAGGCCAGGACAGCTGGCCTTGCATTACATGAATAATACTGGAGTCTTTTTTGGGAATGTAGGCAACACTACAACCTGGCAGTGATTATTATGATATGCAGATTTCTCTCTTTTCATATTCAAGGATCCTGGTGTGCAGGAGGATTGAATTCTCTTCAAGGATTTTCGGTCTGTACTGATTTCAGTTTTTGCTAATTATACTCATTGGGAGAGCCACAAAGTTCTATTGATAGGATCCAGGGAGTGCTGTTATTTCTCTTGATAATAGTGTTTTATATGTACTGTACACACACATTTCCTTTGTATTGGTGTTATTAGGAAAACCATTCTTGCACCACTGAGATACTTCCTCATTGATTTGCATGCAGGGTGCTAACTAAAGGCATAGCAACCTTGTATTTTCTTACAGTGATCTCTAGGCCCAGACTCTCTGCACTGTACTACAAGTGAGTCATTTGTTAATAATTTTCTCAGCGATGGATTGTAAGGAAGGAGTTTCACAGGAAATATATGACTGAGGACATTGTAGGGACGGAGCTGTGAGTGAATGCCTTCCACCAAGCGCAAACATAGCCTGTGTTGATAGGAGCAAGCTGACTGTAGCCCATTGAGGAAGACCTGGAGGCCAAGGCAACATCAATGTGTCTTTTTATCGTTCTTTTGTTCGGTGCTTCTTGTCAAAAGGATCTAAACAAATTGTCATCAAAGCTGGCAGGACGAGGCCAGTGACTCACCGTAGGGCCTCAGATGGAAGTCTGTTGTAAAATACAACAGTGACCTCTTTGGAAAGCTAGCAAAGCTTTGATTCACTCTTTTTTTCTTTCTGTGGAGTCCTTAATGTATTATTTTATATTATTTGCTCAGTACAAACAGGAAAAAATAGATGGAAGAAGAACTGTCAGGGGACTTCCATAAGCAGCTTCTCAAATGGCAGCAGCTCCCTGCTCCTGATAACTATGCTCCAGCGGTTTCGCGCACTTCAAGAGACTATCTTGCCACTGTGAAGTGCCCTCACCAAGCATGAATCACTGTATCCTGGCTAACTGCCTGCTCAGACGACTTGCAGTGTAGGAAGCACTTCCAGATACAATTTGCCAATTGCTGCTGAGGCATCAGTGACTAAGCTCAACAGGAATGTAGCCCACATCTTCCCACCCTCTGGTGCCAGGTAATATGATTCAAATGCAAATTAGCTAATTTACTCTCATCATACAGCGTGAGCGATTGCAGCAAACACAAATCTGCTTCAGAATAGAAGCTCCATGTCACAGCGTCTGTGACTGTCAGCTCTGATCAGTTACACTTCCACAAATGTCTAATCCTGCTCTTTACGGTACAGGACAATACAATGCATTATCCTCTGAGTCCTCTCTGCTGAATTACACACAACGGTGCCTTCAGGGCACTTTGATAAAGTGGTGAGAAGTGCAGAAGCAGAACTCTCAAAATCCAAAGTGTGCTCTGTAGTTGTTCAGGAAGTGAGGGACGGGAGACAGGTGGGAGAAAAAGAGGGGAATGCTGATGAGCAGTCGATGGACTTTTGTGTTATCTAGCCATGCAGATAGTTCATGAATCAAGAGCCATCAAAAGAATCGAACTGTGGAAACAAGCGGCAGAAAAGATTCTCCTTCACAGGGCTGGCCACAACCTAACACCATGTCTTTAACACAGTGTCCTAATAGCAACATCAAATCACTTTGATTGCCATTTTGAACTAAGCTTTTGTTTCTATTTCTGTCGCGTTGAAAGTGTCCAAATGGACGAGGAACAGTTGATTGGTGAAGTTGAAATGAGGAGTTATCTGTACGATAAATACCTCCTCATTTTGCGACATAAACCTAGATTAGGAGAGCTGATATCCATAATAACATCCTACTGCTGTTGGATGGGTTGTGTCGTTTCTAATAAAGAAACATATACATGTCACAATATAAAACATACATACGTACGTTTCAGTTTGAAAAGTCCAAATGTGGGAAGGGAGCAATCGTTTACTGGAGTGGTTATGTCTCCAGTCTCATTTCCAGTGCACAGCTTGCAGGTATTTACATGCGATGCGATGCGCTTGTTGTTAGGACATGGTGTCGTTAGTAGCCCAGACATCCTGAAGGAGCCCCATCCAGGTGCCCCATAAACGCTCCTCAGTTCTCCTGACTTCACATGCAGCTGGGAGGAGAACAGGGGCCTAAGGCAAGCTGGGTGAAGAGATGGTGAACGTGGCTAGTACGAGGGACGCCTGTGCTACCTGGCTCAGCCCACTGTTGGAGTGTAAAGTGTTGGAAAATGGATAAATTGATGATTTAGGTTTGGTTTAGTTTTCTGTTTCTGAGATTACTGTCTCCACCACAGTACAATGGGGACACAGACTTTCATTTATGATGCTCACAATATTAGTTAATTATGTTTAAATGAATTGTATCTCTTTCCAAAAACAGTACCCATTAGTTAAGATAATCCACCAAACTCATTGCCAGAAGTTTTCATTTGGACTAGTAGTTCTAATGAAAACACACATGAAGGTCTGTGAACACTCTTCTCTCTTTAGTCTACAGCCTCTCATAAGCCTGTCAACCGTTCCAGCTTTCTGTAGACACTGCGACTTGTTTGCCCTTTCATGAGTTGCGTCCGGTGTGGTTGACACCACTGCTACTGTCGAGGCCAAGAGGAATTCACCAATCGTCTTTTTGCTTTTCTTACTGACACAGGTTCACACTTTGCTCTGAATAGCTGCCATTTTCTGGAGGCATTCACAGCTGAGGAGCATTCACAATCGGAGACTGAGTGCTAAAATCTGTTTGTCTGTGAATGTCACAACCAAATCAAGACAGGGCCACAAATGTCATTAAAGGACAGTTTAGGAATCACAGTAGTAAGGTAAAGATCCCTGTGAGCATTTTTAATCAAGACAATATTTTTTGCCTCACACCTCTCCTGCACCTTCTGTGTTGGCAACATGTGGTAGATCTCCAGAAGACACAAACTATCATTCTACATTCCTTTCTGCAGTCAATAAAGCCAGGCTTTGACACAATCAGGCCAAAGCAGATGGCCATAAAGCCTTTGTCCAGGCTACACCTGAGACTCCCTGGGATTTATCATCCATAACCATTGTACTGCTGTGGAAAGAAGGGAAAATAAACAGATAGATGGCACTGAGGTGTTGCTTGATCTATAAAACCACCACCAGTCAAGCAGAATGGTCAATTTTAAAGGAAGATGCAAGCCAGAAAGAGGTCGACATCGATGACCTGTCCATGTGTGAGGCAGATGGGAGTGACCCTCTTTATTTTTTTAGCATCACGCGCCATAGGATCATTGTGAGAGCATCACAGCGTTGTATCTTTTTATGCATGTTTACCATCCTAAAGCATAAAATGTAATGGCACTTGTTGAAAGCACAATCAATCAGGTGGTATTTATGATGCCTTGCTTTTAACCACTGTAAATCAGCTTCAATGATAATGGTTCCTGTCTCCCAGCAGTATTTTATAACACCATTCATGGCAAGTACCTTCGTTGCAATAAATCAAAAACTCCCATCCTGTGCTAATTCCCTGCTCTTTCAAAAAGAAAGATAGGCAGGCTCAGATTGTTATGAATGCTCATGGCCTGAGCTTTAACCTGCTCTGGGCGAAATTTGGCACAAATTCTTCTGGGATGCAGTTGATAACCCCAGTGAGCGATACCTTGGCGAGGAAGCAAATTTACCTCATGCTTCATCGCTCTTGTCATCAGAGTTGCTGCGCTGTAATGCCTTGCAGATTTTCTCAACCTTGTGTGTCTGTGGCGGTGCTGCGCATTGCGCGGATGATCGAAAGCTCTGACAAGTCCTCCACAGGCAGATACGGCTCAATCCTCTGTCTTGTCCCCAGCTCCCTTCACCACTGCCCCCACACTTGGTAGTTGGGCTCCCTGGGACATTTGTATGTAAGCCAATCACTGATGAGAGTTGTCAACCCTAACAATCTGGCCGTCTTGTTGTGTGCGACTGACTCAGACTGACAGCATCTGTCTGCCTCAGCATTCGGCTCCCTGCAGAAATGAGACCTTCAGCATGTCATCCAGCTACTGTATATGTCCCCTGGCTCAACTTTTAACATGCCAGCCGCTCGCTCTGCTCGTCTATTAGCTTCCTTTTAACCAATTGCAGAGTATAAGCTTAGTTCCTGACAGCAGTGACGGGAGACGCGCCTGGAAGGATACACTTCTGTGTCACATCGCAATCATAACGCATCACCAGCTAACGTGTTGGAGATCTTTAGGTGGATTCACCAGAAATTAATTAAATTAATTGAGACCTGTCCCCTGGCATCCATTCTGATTCCCCACTTTCTCTATATTTTGGTATTCTGTCTCGTCGCACTTCTCCTTGACATTCTCGATTTGTCTTCCCTGAGACATCAGGTGCTGGGAGCAACCTTGACATATTAGGACATTAAATCTGAATCAGCACCTGTCGCCGCCCTGAAGTGCTTCCACATTCTCTGTTTTCTCAAGCGCATCAAGGAAAATACAATTTCACCCGCAGTGTCTGTCTCTGTCAGATCCACTCTGGCAGACACTTCCATGTCTGCTTTTCGCTCCCCTTTCCCATCTCTTGTTATTCCACTCTCCTTTTATGCCTTGATATTAGTAGTTTATGTCTTTCTGCTGTTATTATTCCAGCTGTAAGGTCAACACCAAGTGCCTTGTGTCTGTGGAAACTTGTTTAAGCCTTTGTGTATCAGAAGTGAAAGTTTCATCATTATGCTCTTTGACAGTAAGATTCTGGGAGTTATTATCCTGAGCTGACTGGCATTGACGCATCCAAACGAAATAGTCTTTTCAGCACATTGTATTAAACTGAAGGGTAATCACTGGTAAAGGCATGTTTGTGTATGCCCTCAGGCCCTCATTTTTTGCTAATATAGAATTTTGCTGTGTTTGAGGGCTACACTGCGCGCTGTAGATTCAATATCAGTCCCTTTTCCAACCCCTCTCCCCTCTCCTCCTCCCCGCACTCTGCCATCTCCCCTCTCATCTGCTCCCCACTCTGTTTCAAAGTAATTATTCCTCATTAATCTACAAGAGCTCCCTACCAGTCTATTAATCCGAAGGTCTGGATGGACAGGACAAAATGAGCTCTCTTATTAACTCAACATCATTATTATCACCATATAAGGTGGGCTGCTCACTTTCCACAGAAACCAGCCCCCAACCCCCAAATTAGCCTTATTAGCGGCACAGTGTCTTTCCATTACCCCCTGACTTCTCCCCCCTGCTTGGCAAAATTTTTTCTGTTGCCTTTTTTTTGTTTTTGACACGAGGAACCATGTGATCCTTTGTCTTCTAAATGCTGCAACAAGGTTTATTAAAAACACTCCAGCTTCATCTACTTGAATTATATTTCATGATCATATTTTTGCATGAAGTTCAGTCCAAGCACCATTAACAACAACAACTCCATCCAGTGCTCCGTCCACAACAAGCTGCACGTATGACTCTCATCTCTTTGGCATCATTTGCTTTTTGTTTCATATATTTTATTCAAGCTGACACGTCGTTACACCAATGTGTTTCTTGTGGCTTCCCCCATTTGACCGAAACCGTCCCACACCTTTGCTCTTTAACATCAGGTGGGTGTAAAGAAGCAGCCTTGGTAACAGACTCTTTGTAGTGAGGGATAATGAGAACAGAAAGATAGAATACAAAGTGTGAATTGTCAGCGTCCAGATGTTGAGATGTTGTTTCTGGGCATAAGGCCCACCCCAACCCTGGCCACTCATTACACTCTAATGAATGGCTAATGAAGGCCTGTGAATATGTAATAGGGAGGAGGCTTTGCAGACCTCTGTGTTAAACAGAGGTTACCACTGGTTTGATCCCAGCAATGCCATGTACAGCAATACAGAGGATGTGCATATATTCTAACAGACTGACAATTATTGTATTATTATTCATCAACAGTGTACAGTGCTTACTATTTTATACAATAAAGGGACAGCCTGGGATTATAATTTTACTCTGCCTTAAAATATTTGGACTTTCATTGTGTTATCAGTGGATAAGTGTACTGAATTTTATTGCAAAGTCATCTCGTAAGGCACCATGGCATGGTTTATATTTTATCTCATTAAATTGCAAATTGCATATACAGTATTTGATATCACTGCCGACCATTTTTCAAAGTAAAAGTTTCGGACTTCATTAACTTTCTGCCTTGCCACTGTTTTCATCAGATACGGTTAAATTTGCAGTAATTGATATTTTTATAATACCTATAAAGATACCTAGATAAAATGTCTAATGTGAAATATATAGCTTGTAAGGACAAACCACAGAAGGTTATCACCAACTCTGCTCTTTCCCCTTTTGAATTCATTGTACTGGTTTATGGATTAAAAAATTGCTCTTATCAACATTATTTCTAGCAGCAGCTAGTAAACAAACCCATCCGTCCACTACACCACTACATTGTGGAGCATTTAGCAGCTAAAGAGCCACATTTTTTTTCCAAAACTTGGTCGGGAATGATTGCGAATGTGCCCGATGTGTCAGATATGTTATCAGACAATTTAAAACAGACAACGCATATTTGCCATAACGACCTTCTACGTTAATGTCAGATGCTTTCAGAGAAAACAATTATTACAGCTCACAGAGTCAGCCGTCAAAAAGGAACATTTTCATTAATGTAACATTCACTTAACACAGAACACAAGCGATAGAAAGCAAACATAGTCATCATTAAAAGAACAGAGTGACTTTGGCAGCTTGTTGTATTAAAAAAGTTATTTTTTACAGCCAGCCCTCATGTTTCAAATGTTTGAATTTCCCCAAGCAGTTTCAAGCCTCTGTATGTAAGTTAATTTTCATATATTTACTAGCATAAGGTTAAACCAATTGCTGTCTGAAAGGTAGCAAATCTATCTAAAAATGTGTGCTATGCTTTGAAAGATATTCAATATGAATATAAAGCTAAATTGTGGTTTTAATCCTTTAAAATATGTGTGAGAGAATATAAAAGATATGAATCTACACTCAACATACAAAATGTTTATCGTCCTCCCAACTCATTAGGATAGAATCTGACAGCTCAGTGTGCCTACACCCTTATGATACACCCTCTCAGTGGACCTCTACACACCAGGCTTTAGCACGTCCTTACTCCATCCACAAGTGGGTTTTGAGATAAGCGCTGAGCTCTGGCTGCTAACACAACCATCAGCACTAGATCTGTCCATGTCCTCCAAGTGATCCTGGGTTAAACACCGCACACAGGCCAGTGAGGAAGATGAAAACACTTGCCAGCTCACCGCGGAGAAATAGCTCACCCCTGCTATGCTACTCCATTTTCTCCAGCTGTATCAGAGCACTCTGGGAGAGCTGATTGCTGAATGGCTTGGCAGGGCTGCGGGTGTGTATGTGTCTCATTGTGTGTGTGTGTGTGTGTGTGTGTGTGTGTGTCGCTCGGTTGATGTCCCACTGCGCGAAAGAGTAAATCCTCTCATCCTTAACCAGGCTGACGTGCTTGCTCATCATTCTCTTTCATCAACACCTCTTCTTCCATGCTTCCCCCTGTTGAACCCAAGAGCTTCGGCTAAATGCTGCAGCATCTCCTTTCCTGTGTGCTTTGGATTGCTTTCGAAATTAACCCCAGAAAGCTGCACACTAGAAAAAGTGAATGCGAATATAGTACACAATACATTTACATTCTTTAACTTATTTACACCTCGGTTAAATCCAATTTCTTAATCTGTCATATTCAGAATTTGCTGCCTTAATCTCTCTTCCTTGCATTATGTGGGTGAGGAGAATGTTTCCTGGATTAGTCTCTCCTCTGTATATTCCTGACAGGAATTTGAGACATTAATTATCCAAAAGCGGTCACCTCTCTTCAGCCTTGCCGAGCTGAAACCTGTGCTGTTTTTCAAAGCCTGTCACAAACAATTGCCTTCACTGTGCGAGGTGGGTGTGACTGAGCCAGACTGGAGAAACAATCCAGCAGCTCGCTATCAATCTCAAATGCACACAGCAGTCTGTACCTGCTCTTAAAGCTGCCAGATTTGGGGATTGGCTGGCGCCTCATTGCTAGCCCAAAGCTGTTTTTGCATCGTCGTGGCAATGACAGGTTGTCCAGCCTTTTCTGATTTGTCACCGAGCTAAGGCCGCGGACCACAAAGTGCTAATATGATGAACAGAGAGTTCATATAGTGCCTTGAGGGCAGTTTGAGAGAATAAGCAGGTCGCCATTTCCCGGGTTTTTTTGCCGATTTTATCTGCTTCTGTCAATGCAGTGGTTTTTCATGATGCTGCTGTTGTTTCAATATGCAGGTTAGGAAGAGTTTGGTCAAACTGAAGCAAGAAAAGTTATAAAATCAACATACTGTATGTGCAGGATGTGGTTGTTTTCCAAGGTCCTAATCTCCAAATCTTACCGTAAAGCAAGCCTTTCGCAATCGTTATTGTGCGATTCATGAAATCATTACAGAAGGAAATTACCACAAAAATGCACCTAAAAGTTTCCAGACTAACTGCCGCTTGTTCTTGTTTTTGTCTGCCTGCATTCAGGTCTACTGACTATGGCACCACCTACACCAAACTCAACCTGATGCCAGGGACAACCATTGTGGTGACCAGCTTCTACATCTGCCCAACCAACAAGAAAAAGGTAGGAGGACGTATGAGTTTATGTGTTTCTCATAAGCTCTCTGAAATGTATTGCTTCTCTAGAACTGACAATTTCAAAGGAAATTAAAAAGCTTTGCTCTAGTGTGTTGTTGAAAGAGTGAGCTGGAGGCCTAAAATGAATATTGACACTGGAAGGCTGGCTGGAATTACAAGACGCCTAATTAAAGACATGTAATCTGAGAAGAAGATTCACTGAAAGATACTTCGGTATGGACGCAAAATCAATATCAGAAATAGTTTCCATTAACATCATTATAAAGGATCAGTTCACCCAAATCCACAACCTTGGCATATAAACTGCAGCAAGTAACAAAAAATGTTTTATTGTAATTCTATGAGTTGGCATGTATATGTTGGATACTTGGTTTTATTGCCCAAAAGTGATAGCATCAAAAAAAGTGTTGTTATTAGGTAAAACTCAATGGCAAATTTTTTTAACATCATTTACCAAAATTTTTTAAATTACCTCTTGCTCCAATATCTGTACATGGCAACTGCAGCATTATAAAAAATAAATTATGTTTAATCTATATGTTAGGGGACATAAAGGGGTATGCCAGCAATTTACTATTGTACTTCCATAAAGCTGAGGGACTTGCCAGAAATAGATTAAAAGTTGAAAACCGAGGCAGCAGAGGCTGAGAGTTTAGCGCCTAGTGTGAGTCCAAATAATCTCACTCCTACAATTTCTATAATGTAACTGGAAGCATCTTTTATTGAGATTCTCTCTGCCCAATACGTGCACATATCTGTCAAACTCCATCTCCCCAGTTTGCCAGATTAAACCAGACCAGACAGACTGGAAAGTGCCTCCTGAACCGCAAGGGCTTTACACAACTGTTTTCACAAGCTGTATCGTTCTCCTCAACACAAGTAAACTAAACTACATGTGCCGAATTGGTGGGGTGGCCCTTTAAACACATAAGATTGAGTGCCTGGATGCGATATCCTGTCTGCTGCATGTCATACATACAGCCATACATGCTTCACACCCATCCACACCATGCAGACATCTAAAATCTTACTTTCGGCTTTGCTACATATACCATAGGACACATGTCTGCATTCATGGAAAATCCTGACCTGCAGCCTCATTCGAAATGAATGAATAGCTAGAGATACTGGGCTGAAGAAGGAACTGTGACAGGAACACAGAGGATATCCACCTACACCCCATGGCTTCGATTCAGGGAATGAAAGGGCTGAAAGCAATACATAGAATGCAGCAATTTTCTCTGGAATTGTCTCATAAAAAAGCAAAATCATCACACATAATTTGATAGACGTTATAATTGCATACAGATTCTACATCTAGGAGCTTTAATCATGGGAAATAATATTCATGCAAATGCTCGAAATGCATCCTTTCTTAGATTGGGATATACGATCTCTTTTATTTTTATGACAGCACAAAGATTAGGGCGCGTGTTGCTGCTACATGTTTCAGATTTTGTTTTGCACTCTTTTGGTATTCCACATACAACACCCCTCAGCCAGATGCACCCATCCTACCCATGTTCCAGTTATTCAATCCACAGGCAGCTTCCAATCTCCAGTGAATTTCAAAAAGCAGGCAGCAGATAAGCTGTAGCAAGAGCCAAGAGGTACAGTAGGTGACTTAAGCTGAGATACGACTGGACTGCCAATTGTGGTGGCCTGTCTAATTGGCAGGCGCTATCGCCGGGGTCCAGGGTTCTTCCAATCGATGAAGAGATAGAGGGAGATTAGATGTAGTCACTTTTCTCACTTTCTCCTCCAGTCCCCACTCCAAATGTCTTTGCAGGATCTGCCATCTCATCTTCTTCACACACACACACACACACACACACACACACACACACACACACACACACGCACATTCAAACACACACAGAATAGTGGAGGCCCAGACAGCATGAGAGCATTTAATTGCATGGGAATGGAGTCATCTTAATTTCCCTTAGGGACAGAAAGAAAGACAGATAGAAAGAGTGTGACTGGCAGTGAGAGTGTGTTGTGACAGTAGGATGTCTGGTAATATGAGCTGGGGATCAAGCTGCCGTTTAAACACACCTTCAGGCCTGGCAGGAGGGGAGTGATGGAAGCTCAGGTTCAGTGCTGCTTGCTCAAATCAGCATGTGTAGGTGTCTGTTTGTGTTATTTCCAGAGCAGGTATGGCACTGGATGTAGGCTGTGTATGTGTAGGTTTATGTGGACTTTGTGTGCAGAGTTGATCATCAAATGCTTTGATTCCTCTAACTAAACATCAGCATGTAGCCACGTGTTTACTTCCTTCCTTTCAGCTTCCAAATTATGAGTGGTCACGTACATAGGGTGCACCTACACACACACAAACACACACACACATGTGTGTTAGTGCACTTTGATCAATAGTGCTAATCACATCAGAAAACAGACGACGGCTGGGTCTGTAAGCTCTGTGAGGGGGATTACACTCAGTGTGATGGGATCACACAGAAAAGGTGTGTGGGGCCTTGGATAATCAATAGGACTTGAGGTAATTAGAGAGAGGTGAGTCTTCAGACGGAGACAATGTCACCCTCTCTTTCTCTCTCTCCATTGCTTCATTGAAAGCTCTATTAAAGATCCGCTCAAGACCCTTTGCAGGAGCCGGATCCCAAGGACCCTCGACACACTTCAACGCCAATGGAGTCGTAAATAAACTTTTTAGACCAGAGGCTGAGCACACTCTCCCTCAGCCATTTTCTTTAACAGTCGTCTCCAGAGGGCTGTCAGCTGAACAAGTGCTCGCACAAGTTTTCTTGTTGGTGAGTGCTCCGTGTGCTGTCTCAATGAAGGCGAGATGAACAAGCTAAAGGTGATTTTAGACCAAAAAGCTTCTTTTCAAATGGCACTTAGCTTTTGGATCTTTACAGAAATAAAGGCAGAGGTCAGATTAGTTTGGTTACATGTCCACAAAGGGGAGCAACAAATGAATTGAATGATCAAGCTTTTAGTATTGAAGCTCCCCTTTGTGTTGACTGAAAGAGACTGTCATCCCAAGGAAAACAACTTCATGAATCAGACTTAGTGGAAGTATGGAGAAGGTCAGGGCAGATGGATCAGTCAACAAAACATCAGGGCTATAGCACGGCCATAGCTACCTGTGTCCAAACAGACAAAGCTGTTTCTTTTTTTAAAGCATGATCATGAATGTTCCCTAACCTTAACAAAGTACTTATCCATTAGTACTTTCCATAACACAAGCCAAGTTGTTTTTGCACAACCAAACCTTAACCATAGCATTATCACATCATAAAATAGATTTATCTGCTTTACCTCCAGAGGGTTGTCGACAAAAGGGTACTTGAGCTAATCCGACCGGCATATGTCAGACAAAGAAGGTAGAATTAATGAATAAACTAGTAAACTGAACTGGACAAAATAACTCAAACCAGCAAAGTGATCAGTAATTTTAACCACTAGTTAACAATTCTTATAGAAACCGAAGGATGACTTGTGGGGTGATTTGGGATTGTTGTACCTACCCTAAGAGACAGTTCCTAACCTTCTTGACTTTTGCCTCCATGTAGCAGTACAGCTGGATGCATCTAGCAAAGGATGACTTGAAAAGAAGTACAGAAACATGTTTGCCTATAATCGTCTCAGGCATCTAAGATACCAGAGCAAATTAAAATAATCCAGTGGACTCCAGTGTATTTTGAGGTTGAAGACATTTCTTGGTCCATTAACGGCTTATCCAAATCTGATCCCTGTCCAGATGCTATTTTTAAAGTCATGTGCTACAAAAACACCTCTTCGCACCTCCTGAACATAACGTCACTGCGGCACCACTTGTAACTGTTCTACCTCAGCAATTCTCTAAGAAGCAGGGCATCACCTGGAGAAGTGCTGTCAAGCTCAGAGGTCATCAAAGGCGAGCCACCTTCTGAGTTGGTGTCCTCAATTATGTCCTCAGCCACTAGTCAGCATGGCATCTCCTTGGGGAGTACTGCTGATGATTTCTTGCCTGGTGTTAGAGCTGAGGAGTTGATCTTGGTGGACGGGAGAAGTGTTTTCTGCTCCATAAAAATAGATTCAGTGGACTTTTTTAATTAGATAGTGCTTCAATAAGCAAGAAGGGTTTTTGAATGACACCCGAGCCTGCGTATTGGCAGGACTTGTTCATATTCAGCTCTAAAAAAGTCAAAACGAGAAATATCACAATATTCACTTAATAAGTTAGCACAACACTGACAGCACCAAAAATTGGTGCTCTAGGCAGAGAGATCACATCAACCACAGTTGATAGAATCTGTCTGGAGGATGGGAGAGTTTCAAGATTTCTTTATACATAGAATGAAAGGGTCAGAAGTAGAGATAAGGACTTAACAAACTGGCTTAGGGCCTCTGCCTTCGTCTCAACCGGCTCTTTTACTGCTCTTATGCAGATACTTCAAATCTTTATCAGGCTTTGAAGTTTTGGGAAAGTTACAAGATCAGCAAGGGGAGTTTTTAGAATAGGATGCAGAATGATTAATAAAGTCTGAGTTAAAGAAATTTCTCATATACTCTCACAGTCCCAGAGGTTGTGGTTTTAATAGCCTCATTAATTCCATCTCAGAGTGAAGAGACCGTACCGTAAGGATAAGTGGGTTAAGACAAGACTTGTCAAAGACTCCTCAGCCTCTGTATGCTGTCAGTGTATTTTCAAAGCATGAGTACTGCTTTCTTTGGGTGTTTTCGACCCTACAGTGTTTGATTTAGAGCTCCCACACTGTAAGTTTGGTTGAAAATTCGGAGACCCTGTCGAAAGAAATGTTTCTTGATGTGTGTCCAACCCATGGTGGATTATAGTTTAAACACCCAGTGATTCATGAATTCAGTTTGAATTTCACCGTAGAAAGTCCAACTACTCCAGTACTACCGGTTGTTTATACAGTAAACTACAATTGCTGTGCAAAATATAACAAAACCGATGCATAAATGCTTCAAAGCAACATCTCATGAAACGCAGCAAAAAAACAAATTGACTGTAGTTTTGGAAATGCCTTTAGTCACCTACTGAGATGGAAAAGAAGAAAGACGGGAAGAACAAAGCCCTAAAGAACAAAGTGAGAAGAACAAGATGAGTAAACACAGACATGAGTAAGAGGGTTTCAAAAAGAAGAATAATGAGAAAAAGAGTAATAGACTGAATGATACAGTAGAATTACTGTCAGCACTTCAGTGATTGGCGGTTCAAAGATCTTCAAAGGGAAAGGCGAGATATTCAGATGTGGTCACATTATTTTCAGATGATATCCCCATGATGAAGAACAATTTTTGTAATTTCAGATGGACGATCCTATTCTTATGCATGATTGACAGTGAAATAGCTGTCTTCTTGTCTCTCCACGATCTCTTTCTGACTGTCAACTGTGTCCCCTGCTTTCCGTGCGATGAAAAAAAAACTAGAATAGTGACTGGATAATTTTCCGTGAGGCAAAATTTGCCCTCTTTGTCCAGTGTTATCACGAAGGAGGTGGCCTTGAAAGTAATTATGAACAAAACGATGGTAAAAGCAATTCAACAGTAACAGAAGCCACTCCGCTAATGGAAAATTGCCTCAAGTAGAAGATTTAGATGAATAAGCCGAGAGGAAGGTTTCTTATGCATTCCACCTCTGTTTGTGGGGTTTCATGGTTGATCGCACCTGCAAAAAGTACTCAAAAGAACTTGAGACTTAGCTCATGCACATTAATACCTCTAACCTTAAATTCATGAGCCCTTTGATTTTAATGCTTTGGATTCAGCTGCGACCAATTCTGTTTAATCTGGTTTAATTTCAAATCAGTGTCCTTGTAATTCGTGCTTGTATCGGTACCTGTGCGTGGGAACCATGGTATGGAGTAAGAAATGGTTAGTTAGGCACACTAATCACTGAACTGACACTGAATTTTGATGTTGTGCCTAAAGAGTGAAGTGCAAAATGATCCAATAACAGTGAAAGTAATAGGATGGCTAGGATGCTACGGGGTTAAATTTCTACGGAGCTGAATTTTGCCCATAAAAACCCAGCAGAAGATCCGGTCAGTGTGCTATGATGGTGACTCATGCAGCTGCTCAGGAGATGTCTCCCTACAATGCTGCATTCATGTGTTTGCTGTGAAAGCAGGATTACACAGATTCTGTCAATACCATTATTGGTTATGGCTGTAACTTTTTATTCAAAGTGCAAACATTTATCCAAACATGGCAGAAAAAAGGGTTCGGAGTTCATAATTTACAATCTGCAAGTGGAAGTAGTTTGCCTTGTGATCCAACAGACGGTGCTTGGAACTTTTTGCGTGCCATTCTGATCCATCAGTAAACTGAGTGAATAATGTTTTTGCTACGAAAATGGAGGACAATCCAAACTCTGAAACACAGTGAGCTGTGAGTGTTACAGAGGGATGTGTTGGTAGTGATGCCCATCCGTCTGAACGAGCGTCTTGTCCTTTGGTATAGTCTTTTATGTTAGAAAGTTGCAATCTAAAGCTAATGAAATAACAAATATAATGTTGTCAACAGCATAATTGGTTGTGTGAGGTGTTTGAATGAAATGTGTCATTGCAAATAAGGTTGAACTTGATTTTTAGAAAAAGTGACAGCCCTTTATTGGACAGTTCATTTAGCGCATGCTGTCATTCTTTCAAAATAAATGTCTTTTTTTCTATTCACGCTACTCTCCCTATTTCAGGGCCATTTCAGAGTTGCTGACACAAGACATGACAGCCATGGTGTGTCCATCCTGGCTCTTCTCTGTGTGATTAATCATCAATAATTCAGTAGGTTTACAGACTTCGGTGGAGCACTCTTCTCTCAGTCTCTAGGGGTTAACCAAGTGTTTGCCCGTTTACTTTTTTAAAAAAAACTGTCTGTGTGAAAACACTTGGAAATAGAAAGTTAATCTAGTCTCTTGTGTCACTGATAAGCAGAGTTGAGCTTTAGGGCATTATAGGTTATCCTTCCACTTGAAACACAAATAAAAGACACACAAAGTGACCTTTCGACACAGCTTGACACAGAAAAGCATGTGTTCCAGGGCTGAAAGCTACACTGGCATGTAGCCTCATGAGAACCATCCATTCCCCTGTTGTTTCCTTTTCCTCCCTCTATCCCTGCAGTCATGTCATCTGTACCGTAGAGAAGCAGTCTTTCCTTTATCGTCTGCCCAGACACTGATCTGGGACCTGCACACAGGCTGATAAGGAGACTAGAGCGTATGGTGCGACCGTGAACCGAGGACAGTCGGAGGCGAGGTTAGACCACAGAAGCAAGCTCTAATACTAGCTGGAGGGTTATTGACTTTGGGTTCCACTACAGAGGTTCAGTCCACCCACACAGTCATATGGAAACAGTGTTCTACTTCTGAGTCTACATGCTTCATTTGAAGCATCGGGAAGACAGGTGCTGGGGCATGACGCTCAGTCGGAGAGTCAGGAAGCAACAGATTTTGAATAAAAAAGAAAGGAGAAAGGTTCAGTGTTGGACTGTACTTCAAAGGTACACACAGGTAAGAGTGTAAGTTGATGCAGTATATGTAGGAGTCTTTTTTTCTCTTGAAGTAAAACTCGTTATCAGACACAGCATGAGACAGACATAATGCATGTTAGCAGGAACCAGGTCATGGCGGAGCTCGGTCTCCTTTATGTTATGACACATTAGCTGGTCTCTTTCACAGTTTATCAGTACTTCCCGTATCAGCAGTCTGTGTTTGTCTCAGGGTACAAAAGTACACACAAAGAATAGCGGACAATAGCTCAGTCCCACACGCTACGTGAGCCTTAACTATGAAGAGGCATTAGCCATAGAAGAAAACCCATGATAACAGACCTCATAGTCAAAAGAAAATGCCATTTCATTTCCATTTTATTTCTGAAATATGTTTGAGATACTGTGCGTCTGGTTGAAACAGAATGTAAGAAAGGCGCATAATGAGGTGAGTCCCAGGAGAGTGAATACCAAGTGGATTATGTGATGAAGTAACCACGCCAACATGACATTGTACAAGTTGAGCACATTATTGTTCCTTTCATTGGGCCTTGAGATCTAATTATTATCTATTTATTAATTGCACAGACCAGTGATAGCAATGTTACTTTATAGCAACAAGCTGAATTACCAAATTGTCACTGATATACATCAAACCCGGCTTAGTTTTTTTGTGCTAGCATACAGGCTGCCTGTGAACACATTCAGCAATCACAGAGCAACATTAACATTCGTTCCCCCTGATGAATGCAAGTCCAGTACTAACTTTCTCTGGCAGGTTTACCTGGCCTTCTTTCTGTCATCACATTGACGAGACATTCAGCTTGAAAATGCTGATCAGCTCTTCCTGACTCCACCTTTGCAACACCTTCACCTCTGTCCACTCTGTCTCTGACAAAGCATAGTCTACCCACAGTGCTACCGCTACAGGACCTTGCAGAGCACAATAAATCACATAGCCACAGTCTATTTAGATTATGGCATAAGATTAGCTGTGATCATCTTTGACCTAGCATTGATCACAGCTATTGACCCATGTGCTCCATCCAGCTGGGCTCTTGTGTTTGTCCTCATGTGCCACAGCAGAGGCCCACAGGGATCAGATCCACCGCCCTCAGCCCTTCTCATGCTGGGTGTAAATGGATTGACCTGACCTGGATCCACCAATTTGGATCAATAGGCGGCAAGCCCGAGCCATCGACTCGCGCTGCTATCTACTGGCTCACCCTGGAGGGAGGCTCTGAACTATCCGTCATGCAGCTTTTGAAAGATGTAAATGCTGCCCTGTGCTTGTCTCTGAATTTTAGAGCGGTGTGTGTTTGTGTGCAGTCTAGAGTTTAATGGGGCTTGGTTAATATTTCAATGCTGCTGAAATAGACTGAAAAGAATATAAGAGCAGAGACGACATCAGTGGGGAACAGAAGGGAATACAAAACAGGGGCAGGAAAGTATGAAATTAGTGTTTTTCTGCCTTTTTATGAGTCACATAATGCGTCATGAAATTTATAAATTAATTTGACATTAAGGCTAATTCGAATGAGCTTTTGTATGCTGTGCAGAGGCAGCCACTGCCAGAGAAAAGACATATCAGCTTTGACGTAGCACTTTAACTGGCCTAGTTGTTTAAACGTGGGGTGTCTAAAAATAAATACGACTGTCACTAATCCCTTTGTCATGTCCCTAAAGCGAGCCAAGTTTAGCTCCACGAGATTCAATTTTTGATTTCTTCCAGTAACTGTACATTCAGAGAACTGTCACACAGGCACAAACACGCCACAGCAATATTGGATTGTAATATAGAGCCAATATAATGTGGGACCATTTATAGATCTTCCAGCAGCACGAGCGTGATGAGATGTAGTGCTGTGTGCAAAACTATGAAAACCAGCATGACAGGCTGCGTACAGCACAACATCGCACAGAACAAACTTTAACAAAGGGCTGCATTTTCTAGTCCCACCCAGCATCCATCCATCCCTTCAACTCTTTCTTTCACCCACCATGTCTAAAACTATCACTCCATCCATCCATCTCCCATCCATTATCAATGGGCAAGTCCTTTCTTTCCCACTTCTGTCTTCTTCTATTCATCTTTCCACCTCCACCATCAATCAAATTCTCTCCCACTGTCTCGTTCGTTCTCTCTTTGTCTTTTTCTTGTTCGTCTTGTCCCTAGCATTTTACTTCCTCCGTGTCTCCTTCACCCTCCTCTTGCCTTCTTTTATCCTGTTTCCACTGGATCGACTCTTGCAGGGACCTAGGGAACCTTTTCCTGAACTCAGAACTTTTTTCAGGAAAGCAGGGTTTTAATCGAAAGACTCTTAAGTCTGAATTAAGTACCTTTGCCATGGGTCCTGGCCACAAAAATCTCCGTGCTGCGGATACTTTCAGGTGAGCCAGGAACTAACTGGAACTTGGGAGCTTACAGTGCTGAATAAGGCTCTCTTTGATTAGGTACAAACAGCACGACTGTTGCTGTTTTCCAAATTGTACCTGTATCGTGTCTGTAGAACCGTGTGGTCTGAAGACATATGTGTGGACCTGTCTGCAGGCCCGCCTGAGTCAGTTTTGGTGTCTGCTAGGGCCTTAAAGGACATGTTCACGATTGCTCAGGTCTGTCCTAAAACAACAGGCACATGTCCACATGTACAGTGAAACAGCTCTTGCTTGCTGTCATCATCACTCCTGTTCCTAGTGGTCATTGAGAGACACCTTCCTGGCATGCGATGGCAGTGACTGGGGACAAAATCCATAGTTAATCTGTATGCAATCAAATCGGCCGGACCACATGCTGAAGATCGGATCTCTGCGATCTGTAATGTTTGACCAGAAAAGAAAAGTCACTTAACTCTTCCTGCTAGTGGTTTCAAACGGTATTATATTTACCCTTCCTTCACATTGTTTGCCCCGACCTTGGACCAGGGGTCAAATGTCATTACCCAGGTAGTGCATCCAGATACACATCACATGCTCTCAGTGACTGAGTGTAGTTCTTCGTCAAATATGAGCTTTCTTTCTCTCCTGGCCAGTTTTCCTGTCTTTCTCTGTTTTCTCTTGCATATTCATATCTCTAGCCTCACCTCTCGCACCTTTACTTTTTAGTTTTGCTCTTCTGTCAACTCTGTTTCCTCCTCACCTTTTTCTTCTCCCTCATCTCTCTCTTTTCCCTCCTTTATTATAGTGTTTCTTCTTTCTATCCCCCCCCCTACTCCCCCAGCCGTTTCACCTCTCTCATACACTATAGCGGCTCTATTCCATAAATATTAACACCACAATAGACGCTATATTATATTGCAGTCGCCTTCCTCCCTCTTTCACTCTCCCTCTCTGTTTTCATTCTCATCCTGTTTTTTTTCCCTTTTCATCTTCCCCCTCTTTCCCTCCTCATCCTCTCTGAGTGCGGATGAGAGACCATGAGCCAGACGCCGGAGATTGATTGACCACCATCATCTGTGTGTGTGTGAGAAGAATGATGTGAAGAATGATGTGTGATGAATGTTTATAGACAAATGAGGGGAAAGAGGAAGGAGAGATGGATGAATTATGCTGGAGGCCAAGGAGGGGCAGGTGTTACAACCCCGTGTGTGTGTGTGTGTGTTGCTGAATTAGGAGTTTTACTGTGGCTAAAGCGATGGAGTGATTAATAAGGAAACAATGAAAATAAGTAGAAATAAAAGTAGCAAAATGTGTGTGTGTGGTTGTTGATAACCTCCCACAGCCGGTCTCTCACAGAGGATTATTCTCTGCACTTCAGTTCTAACCACTCTTCACAGGGAACTTGTAGAATAAATCCTTAAACTTCAAAGGGAAACGTAATTGTTGAGGTAACGTACATACAGTAGCACATCGTTTTAATCCCTCGTCCCCCGGCAGGTACATTGTTCCTTAACAATATTAGCCACATTCACGATAGGATTTATGTGTTTCAGAGTGACACTCCCTTTTTGTTTCTTGACTGAACTGTTTTGACTTTGCGTATCATTAGGTTTTATCCATCTACGTGCTGGAAATGTTAGATTCATGTTAGATTCTTTCATTTCACTGAAATTAAGTGCAAATAAGCTTTTCTGCATTGAAGATTAAAGATGTTACGCCACTTTTATGATGCTTCAATGCAAAGTTTAGGTAAAAAAACACGACTGCTGGCATACAGAACCTGTTGAAACCCAGCAAATCTAAAACTGGACAGAACAGTGAGACAATTGTGAAAAAAAAAAGTGCCAACATTGCTGTAGTAATTTTTAATAGGCTAATTGCGGAGGATATCCATAGTCTTGATATTGCTCATAATACTTACCAATTGTAAGAAGGGGAATGAATAACTATCAAACATGGAAAGAATCCACAAGCTTTTTCTTCTGCTGTAAGCATAAAAACACACAGTGAAGACTGCAGCTTCCAATATTTCATCTTACCTCCTTCTAGCAAATCCTTAGACAAACTACTGTTTTGCTGCTCATAAAACTCAGCATTTTCTCTGCAGCAGAGTATTTTCCCAGGGACAAATTATTCCTTATACAAGACCGTGTGTGTTTACACCAGCTTGTGATTTCATAAGCTTGCTGCAGGTTCAATTATTTCATATTATATCAGCGAGAGAGCCGGAAAAACAGGCATAAATTCAAATGTAAAAGTTGCAAATTATCACTTGAACATAGACACAGAATCAGGCAATATATCTGACACTGCTATTGTAACATATTTTCTCATACACATTATACTGCTGTTCTCTTCTGTTCTCTGCCTCATTCTTTCTCACTAACACACACACGCACAGACACACACACACACACACACACACACACACACACACACACAAACACTCAAACCAATTCAGAATCTTTCTCCTCTGTAGCCTTGTGCCATCTTCCAGCTTCTCTTTCTCAATTTTTCACTTATCTTCCCCCAATTCCATGGCAAAGAGAGGGGGACAGAAACTCGGTGTGACGCAGAAAGAGAGAGAGAGAGAGAGAAGTAATGAAAGCAAAGATCTAAAACTGTAAAATTGATCTTTTTCTTTGGGACTCCTCTTCTTTTGACTGCAAGCGGCACTGAATATAAATTGATAAATTTGCCAGGCTGTACTTGCTATGACACCCAAGGCAAGCTGGGAATAAGATACGGCTAGATACGGAGGGGAGATCTCTGAAGAAACAGTGTCAGAGCTAAATATCTGGGATTACATCTAGTTTCTTGTCACTTATGCGGGCCGTTAGAACGCGACGCTCCACGAGTTCCTCAGTCTTTGAAGTCGTACTGAAGTTCTACCGGCGTTTACTGGACATCTGTAGTGTAGCTTGGTCAAAATTGTCACTACCAAAAGGAAGAAATGTCAATTTTATTTACTTTTTTAAAACTTTTCTTTGTGTTCTCCACTGATTATGAATGTTTGGCTCTGACTGGCTGGTACTGGTAATTTGATTGGTGCCGCAACTGTAGTAATATGACTGTAGTTCCAACAGGAATACACACATACCAGCCAAGAAGAGCCCCTCTTCTAATACACTGTTGTCCATAAAGTCGGAATAATTGTTCAATACCCCCAATTTTGTTAAGGCCTGAATACACAGTTTGCAAAGGTTAATTGTGGTTTAAGTTTCACTGGGATATGTTTGGAAGAGTTTGATCAATAAAGTAGAGAAGATATACACTTTATTTATCAAGAATAAATCACATTGTCACAATCATTTCATGAGAAGAGGTCAAAAACATTTGATTCCAACTTTATGGGCAACAGTGTATGATTCTGGTTTAAGAAACGGGGGACACATAAAATGCCGTCTTAAGTTCATATGAAGCTAATATGAGCTTTAGAAGTCTGCGTTAGACACATCACGAGCAAATTCTAATCCTTTTAGCACAAAATGTCCCGTTTCATAACTAATTGGAGAACGGAAGGTACAGGACTACCTGTTGCTGCAGACGCAATGGCTGCGGCTGCTCAAGCTAACTTGATTTTGAAGTAGATTTTCATTCTAAGCAAACAGGGAACCTGGAATGAAACGCCTCTCTACCACACACACACATCGTTAGCTCCCTGGTGTCAGGGTTCCATGGGGAAAACAAACACCTATTATTTTATCACATTGTCTGTGTGTGTGTGTGTGTGTGTGTTTCAGGGTGATACGCTCAGAATAATCTGCCCAAAAGACGACACAGAAAAACTAGATATAATTGGTGTCAGGCATGCAAACACACACACACACACACACACACACACACACGTGCATACAGTCCAAACATACACACAGATGAAAGTGTCGATTTGTGAGGAATTTTTAGTGATTAGCTACAAACACGTGCATGTGAGTTTTTTTTCCCTTGACAAGATCTGCCAAACACATATCGGATTAAAACATGTTTGGCAGGGTCAAAGCCAGCTCTCACTCTTGTCTGCCTCTCTTGGTTTCACAGCAAGTATCAAAGCGATGTTTGATGAAAATGTTACACTGCCAGCACCAAACAGGACCAGTCAGTCTGTTGCAGAGCCAAGCTGTCAGTCTGGTTTCAGACAAACAGGTGACGGCTGCCTGAACGCCTGCTTCACTACCTCGCGTAGTGTCAAATAGATATCTTTTTTTTTTTTTCTGAAACAGCATTTGAATCTGTCGGACTTAAGAAAGTGGAAAGTCTGTCATGTTGGTCTCAGACAACCTGAGACATTATCGTGCTCTGTTCTGCACAACTGTACATCTATTGGAAGGGATTTCCCAGCTTATTTCCTCCCATCCATCCTGATCTGCATTATTTATTTATTTTTTAAATAAGTCCGCCGCACACATGCATCGCTTTGTCTCCAGAATCGGAGCCTTGGAAATTGCCAATGTTCCCCATCGCGCGGACACACTGCGATACTTCATATTCGCCTCAGCTTTGTCAATTTGTTCCTCTGTAGCTGCGGCAAAAATGCTCTTGTGCAATTGGGGAGGTAGCAGGGAATGACAAAGTGCATTATGTTTCGATTATAGCGTCCAAAATAGGAGACCTGTGTTGTTTTTTGTTCTTGCCGCTGTCACATACTGGAGTAGGAGAGGTGAATAGAGGGGAAAGAAGTCTATTTAGGGAATGCTCTCTAACAACAAGATCCATAATGCATTCTATGGTCACTAAGGAATAAAAAAATATATTTATTTCTCCACGGATGCTTTAAGATGCATTTGACTCATGCAGATTTAAATTACTGCTTATTTACTTGCTTATTGACATTAATCAGAATTTATCGATTTGAAGTAACATTTTCAGGAGCAACATTAAATTCACATATTATAATGTTATAACACCGTTAATGTGGCGCACCCTCCCGTTGTCATCACCCTATATACATCATTATACTATCAACATGGGAAATCCAACACTGAGCTATGAATCCAGAGATTCATGCGGTGGGTTTTCCTTTAGATCCATTTTGGATCAGGTTTCCAGCCGGCAAAAAACATACATTTCTATTAAACAATCTCTTACAAAACCTCTGTTTTCATAAGCAGCAGAAGAGCAATGGAAAACCTAGAAAATGCAGAAATGAATAGTTGGGCGAACTCATTCAGTACTTTAGCCTACAGCTGTTATTTCAACATGTCAGATATTCATTTAATTAAAAATTCATATATCATGCCGCTCATTTCATTCACCTTTTGCCCACTAAAACCTCTCATGTTTCTGCCTTCTCGGCCAGCAGAAGTTGATCAGACATCTTTGAGGGGGGATAGAGGTAGAGAGAGTCACACATGTGGCTAACAGAGTAGTGGATCTTTTCTCAGAAGCACACACGTGTTTAACAGCAAAACACACATCTTGACTGGCTCAGACTATCTTTATGTGCATGTGTATCTTTATATTTGTGTGTGTGTGTGTGTGTGTGTGTACACCGGACAGGGCCGTCTCCTCCCAAAGCCTCGAGCAGACAGCCTGAGCAGCCTTGTGACGCCTGTATCTACATACTCTGCTGCAGATGGTGCCGTCTCCTCTGCAAAATTCATGTCGGCTAAATTAAAACCATTTAAGTTATTTTTCCTTGGTACTTTGATTTAAAAAAAAAAAAATGCTTGGAGGAGCATCATAAACTAATTCTCATGTTTTGGCACCAGGGAGAGTGCAGTTTGGGGTCACCAATATGAAGTGGATGTGCTGCTCCAAGGACGAGATAAAAAGAAAAAGTGTGTGGGTGTGTGGTGCTTTTCAAATATATATACAGATGTATTAGGTCTGATTCAAACCCAGAAAGTTTGGACCATAGGCGCATTATGATGAGGTGCGGTTGGTAATGTTCGGGTTGTCCCATGTAACCATGCAGAGAAGGTCTGAGACCTGCAGTGTGGTTCATTACAGATGAACGTATGGATGGAAAATTTGCATTAATGCTGCAGGCTGAGATCTTCATTTTTCTATTTCTCCATCTCCCTCACTTCTCTCTCTCTTCCTCTTGTCTTTGCTCATTCCCTCTTTCTTTTGCTTTTACTCCTCCCTTTCTTTTCCTTTCTGTGTATCATATATCCTCTTTCTGCATTTGGTCTTCTTTTTGCTATCTATGCATGTATCTAAGCATGTATCTGTCTGTGTGTGTGTGTGTGTGTGTGTGTGTGTGTGTGTGTGTGTGTGTGTGTGTGTGTGTGTGTGTGTGTGTGTGTGTGTGTGTGTGTGTGTGTGTGTGTGTGTGTGTGTGTGTGTGTGTGTGTGATTGTCAGCTCTCCACATGCCCCTCGTTAGTTCCAACTATCTGTGTTCCATGGGGGGAAACGAGTGCTTATTATTTTATCACTTTGTGTGTGTGTGAGCGTGTGTGTGAGCGTGTGTGTGTGCGTGTGTGTGTGTGTGTGTGTGTGTGTGTGTGCGTGTGTTTCAGACTGATGCACTTGGAATAATCTGTCTACAAGACGACACAGCAAAACTAGATATAATTGGGACCAGGCATGCAATCACATACAGACGAAGGTGTCGATGTTAGAGGTTGATCATGAGTGTGTGTGTGTGTGTGTGTGTGTGTGTGTGTGTGTGTGTGGTGTGTGTGCACGATGTGTCTTTGCCTCGGATGTAGATGTCAAAACCACACTCACCTTCATGTTTCAATGGTGACAACCCCATAGGCCCTTTTCATGTCCATTGCTTGTCTATATATGTGTGTGTGTGTGTGTGTGTGTGTGTCATCACGACCTATCACTGTGGCTCCTGCACACACTTGTCTTTGGGTTGACCTTGACTGTAAATACTAGATGGAGCTACCGTGGAGTTACTTAACTGTGTGCGTACACGCGTGCACACACACACACACTCACACACACACTCACACACACACACACACACACACACACACACCTGTATTGGAGTGAAGTAGTCAGATGATGGCAGAAAAGGAGAGGGGAAAAGCAAATACCTCTCTCCTTTTTTTCCCCCTGTCCTTTCAGCATCTAAGAGCGGCAGCAGCAAACCTTTACCTTATGCTGAAGTAGGCTGAGGCCACATCAGTGTATCGACTGACATCGCATTAGACCAATAATTGCTTTTTATTAAAAATAAAGCAGCCACTAAGTGTTGCCCACTTCCTCCCTGACCACAGCCAATCAATAGCTTCTTTATATTGTTCTTTTCTGTACGACTTTCCACTAACTCAGCCTTTATAGAGGGTTCATAAGTTGTACCCAGTGACTTTATTAATGATGAATGAATAATTTGGTCATTAACGGGACAACCTTTACAGTCAACCCTCAGGAAACTAGAACCTGGAAGAATTGGCTTGCTTCTAATTGTCATGCCTCGAATGTTTTATGTTCCATAAAGGCAGAACAGTCAGTTTTCTCCACAGTGCACCATAAACTGAAAGCTGTCATTTAGTGAGTTGGGCTTTTTTTCACTCATTTTAGTTTCACCTGTTTTCACCATGGCGGATTATTGAGTCCACAGTCTTGCTAATAAGAAAAGGCGCAAAGTATATCTGTGATAATAAAATGTTAGTGGATAGTATCAGTGCTACTTTTGGTGCTGATATATGTAAACAAACTTTACAACTTTGTGAAGTGAAATAACTGTTGGAACATCCAGATATCACTGGCATGTATGTTTTGGAGATATATTTTTGAAACACTAGTTTTTACATCATTTTCAGACACATTAACATGACAGCCTAAACGTTACTCTTTAACATTTACAGTTGCAAAGCTGGTGAATTATTGCAAAAACCCTTCATTAATGATGCAATAACATTTATAACCAAGCCACAGTGGAAGAAGGCACAATTATAATGACATTATTACAGAATAGAATGAATTAACACCAGCCAATGGGATTTTTTTACCACCTGGCTACCAAGGAGAGTGTTCTTATTAAGTGGCTCATTAAATCATTAGCTACTCATTAAAACATTTTTAGTCACCACTTATAAATACTTAGTAAAATAAAAAATAATCTGACATGGTCCCATTTTTTTGTCCAAGCACAGAAATCACTGCACTGCGACTAACCAGAGTTCAGAGGTGCAGGTGAACCAAATGAACGGAGAAACTTGAAATAATGGTCCTAAACCTTCTCGATGTGAGAGTGCCCCAACTTTTGAATCTAATTCAGGCCAACACGCAGGGCAGCGTTTGAGATGGACAGCTCGACAGCTTGCAGACGGCGCCTGAAGCCAGTCATCCATTATGTTCACACTCAACCCACCGGTAACCACCTTCGCATACAGCTGTTTGACATTTCTCAAACGGACTTCACGCTCGGCAGTGACACCAAACTGTCACGTCAGCTTAGGCTCCTCTTAAGTCTCTGCATTACTCTCAGGCCTTTTAAGTTGGAACAACAGGGTGTGGCGAGGAGGGGGAGAGGAGGCAGGGGGATGAAGAGTGGGAGAAGGGAGAAGGAGAGTAAAGCCGCGGTGGTGATGTGAGGCCACCTCCCCAGACAGAGCTGGGGAATTGATGGGGAGGAGGTACAAAGCAATGAGGAGGCGACCTGTCAGTCTGAGTGTAGAGAGAGATTGATACAGATGACAGCTTGAAGGAGGGAGGGTGAGAGAACAGAAATGACTTTGAAACAAGGAGACTGCAGAAGTTGTCACATTTTTTAAAGCTTGTTTTGTGTGTGTGTGTGTGTGTGTGTGTGTGTGTGTGTGTGTGTGTGTGTGTGTGTGTGTGTGCGTGCGTGCGTGCGTGCGTGCGTGCGTGCGTGCGTGCGTGCGTGCGTGCGTGCGTGCGTGCGTGCGTGCGTGCGTGCGTGCGTGCGTGCGTGCGTGCGTGCGTGCGTGTGTGTGTGTGAGCATTTAGGCATAAAAAGAGCAGGTAAAGATAAAGTCACTGAGATACTTTGGCCCTGCTCTGGCTTAATGTTATTCTCTTCGAAGGCTTCCGCATCAGCGACATTTACCAGACTTCATTCAAAAGTTGGAGCTTTTTCTCATTTGCTTTGTTTTGCAAGAATTGATACCATTCAGAGTGTGATGGCACAGAATAACCTGGGCGAAATGCCTGAAAACACACGACTTGGTTTCATTTAAAGTTCAGACTAATTCTGAGCCGACCACATGAAACAAACACGGTGGGAATATGGAGCAGCGGTTCGTCACGCCTGGAGAGCCAAGCATAACAAATGAAGTGAGGGCAAACCGCACTCTGGCTTGATGTTAATATTAGTGCCTGGTCATTCTGGGAAGTGGAATAGCATTTGCTTGCGCTTACAAGATTAGTTGTGCTGGTGAAAAACTGAATACTTGCAGAGTTGTAGTAACTATTATTGGCTGTGGCAAGTTTTGTTTGTAGCAAAATGGATGTAAGAAGGAAATCTTTCCTCAGAGGACGAGATTGATAAACATTAGAAATTGACATGTCAAAGTTCACCAGAGTTGAAGTGTATGTGAAGGAAAATGTACTTTCTCCATTCTCAACCTTTCCATTGACATTTAAGTGATTTTGGTCCAAACTTTGAAAATTACACTGACATATTACAACTTACAAAGTTGCCCATTTACTGAGCCACACACAGCTCAACATTCACCCCCTTTTAGCTCTGTTTTGGTCTCCACTAACTCTTGAGGCAAATATCTATCTGCGAAATGCTCTGCTACAGTCACCAGCTTGTTGTTAACTTCTATTTGCCTGCTGCTTGGGGCTGAGCATGTAGCGTGCAGAGCTTTCTCAATGAAAGCTGCTGTTGGAAACTAATTTGGTGAGAGTGAAAATCAAACCAAGACAAAAACGTTGAACCAAGACACTCAAATTGTCTGTGTTTTCTTTAGCAGTGACTCCTTTGAAATGACATTTGATTCATTGGTAATATGTTTATGTGCAGCTGTAAACATGGTTATTTTCTTCTTCGCTTAAATTTGTGATATAAGAATCGACTAACCAAGTCATCACACACAAGCCTTCGTCTGATGTAACGTCATGATTGGATCTGGTTGTCGCTCAAAGCTCCAGGTTTACTTTGGAAGCACATCAACAAGTCTTCCTCTCTCTTACCACTCATTCTCACTGCAGTATCCTCCAGTTGCAAAAACATCTAACAACTAAAGGCGAAAACTGAAGGAATGCAGAAGCAGTCTCTAACTGAAGTACGCGTGAAAAAGCGCCTTGAGCACCAGCTCCCCCTTGGTAGTAGCCTATTAGAACTTAGAAGCTGGTTTGAGAGTTTAGTTAGAGGGCACTTTGGGCAACACTCCTTTGATAATTCATGATTTGTTGAGCAAAACATGATCAGCCAATGGTGGTTGTTGCTGATGTTGCTGACAGTCTTCTTTCTCTATTAGGAAATGTTTAGGTTGCCTAATTTTACATGTACCCAACCTCTGGCCCAGTTGGATCAAATGGTCCAAAAGTTTGGATACATGAAAAAGAATTTAAAACTCAATAAAAACACTAAAGGTTGTGATGTCTCAAGGTTTTTGTTGTTTACCATGGCAACAGAGACCAAATGCTGACTCATCAGGGCAAAAATATAATCAAACCATGAAGCATAGGCTTGGATTTCCCTCATCTAAAAACTTCTTTTTCCAAACTCTCAACACCACCACAGCTGAATGCTTTCACCTTGCATGTGAAGCAGTAATAAAGAACATCTATAGTATAGCGGTGAATACTAATGGCTCCATCAAGTCATCTGTATGACAGTCGTATCTCCATGTGTCTCTGTGCTTTCCCTCTGTTATGATTTCAGGGAGAGCGGCCAATCTTCCAATTCTAGATTTTTTTTACACACGCCTGCCGTGGGCGTCACTGAAATTCACAACATGATCTGTCTCGCTGATTAAAAATCACCTTGTGAAGGTATGCAAGCTAAGAGTTAAGAAACAGCTAAATGGCTCTACATTGTAATGCATGAAACATACTGTTATGTTTTCATGTCTTCTATGTGGATCATCAGCTGCTGACGATATTACACAAGAGCTAACAAGCTCTTTCCAAACTACTGCTAACCCAAAACATATATAATGATGCTCCTTTTTTGCATATCCTCCAGGATAGGTTTCAGGATGATGTATTACGAAGCTATTATATGCATATTTAAGACAGTATTCTACTTTTAAAACAAATCAACTGGAAGAACTCTTCCAATTAACTCACAGAGTTTTAGCATTAACATTAGCTAATGCTAAATATTTAAATCTGTTAGCCACTAAATCTGCAGCTTATCTCACAAAAATTATGATCCCTGACTTTTTTCTGCCTCTGTATGAAAACAAGAACTGGTTGTTTGAAAAAAATCAGGTCATGCAAGAACAATATGCTTGAGAGACGTAGCAACAGTAACTAAAGAAGGCTCAGCGAGTCGGCAGTTGTTATCAGTCAGCAACTATAAAGATAACTGTAGTGGTAATGATGTGAGTGTCCACGCTGATGAACGATAGCATCCGGTAAACAGTGGTGCCAAGCATGCACTGCGCACTCCAGCTGGTAGCTCAGGAAAATGGTTATTGATAACCTGTTTCTGCTGCAGGCTGTGCAGAGAGAGAAAAAGACAGAATCGCATGGGTTTCACAAAACTCTTCAAAGTTGAGAAGAGTTAGGAGACTCCAACTCTCTGTTACAAGAGTTTTATTCATACTTTCATATGAGTCAACATCAGTTTGATGGTGTCCAGGTGATTAAGAGAGCGTCAGTATGGACCAAACTTCAGACCCCCTCAGTGTCGAGGGTTTGGCGTTGGGTCTCAGGTAAAATTCTCTTTATGTGTAATTTGTGGTCCAATTCCTTGGATGGATTTTGATTGGCTCTCAGTTTTTCTATGGTTCATCAAATCACTCGGTGGATGCCCCCTTTAGTGTCCTTATGAAGCCAAAATGTCCTTACATGGCTAAAAGGATGATGAAAATCCTTTTTCAGCGAGCATCAGGACTGAGTTCCTCTCAACAACGATACAAATGTATTTGTGTCGTGTTTTATACATTCATATTTACCGGACCGTGTGTGTGTAGGCGTGGGTCGGTGGTTTCCCCAGCTGGACACATGTGGCTCAGGCGGCTTTGCTGAGTGGGGGAATAAATAAAAAGGCAAGTGGGGCCGCTGCAGGACGGTGTGAAAAATGGTCCAATTTGTTGTTGAGCTGAAATCAATGGGACAAGCCGAGGTGCTGGGCTCTGCCGCCGCAACAACACTTCTCTCGCAGCTGCTGCCTCTTGTCTACTACCTCCATACACCTCTCTCTCTCTCTCTCTCTCTCTCTGTCTCTCACCACACACTTCTCTCTCTATCTTCCCCCGGCTTGTTTCACAGGATCCATGCTGAACTGCATGTGCTGTGCTGGACGACTTTGCTTGGGACTTTTTCTCTCTCTGATTTATCTGATTTCAGCTTGGTGCCTTTGTCTAGCTTTGTTTGTCTTCATTCTGACCTCTTCTCATATCATTTGTCTTGTCATTGTGCTTTTACTATTCCCACCATTATATCTGACATTGTATGTAAATGCAAGGCCTTCTTTTCACAACCGCCCTTTGCATGTTTTCTTCAGCAATCACACAGTTCATCACAAGCAGACCAACATCTCCACCCGAACAGACAGCTGTTGTCAGCTGGGAGCATGAGTGGAGAGTCGACACGATCGTAAACACACTCAACTCATAGAACCCACTGCTCATTATCTGGTGGCTGTTGCTGACGTTACTGTCAGTTTGGACCGGTTCTGGACGTCATCTGGTCCCATCTCAGAGCAGGTCCAAAAGTTTAGGCCCGTTAAAAATAAGACACATGTGGGCCTCCTGGATCCTGTTTGAGGCAGTGGGAACTAAAACTGGATAAGAACACTAAAGACTGTGATGTCTCAAGGTTTTTTGTTGTTTACCATGGCAACAGACGCAGACCAGATGCTGACTCATCAGTCTTCAGAGCTGCAGTGATTGCGTGGTTTAAATCTGGATTAGTGATGACCAACTACACACTAGTTTAGCCTTTTGTCATCCAATGAAAAGTAATATGAATATGAACATGTTATACAACGTAATGGTATGATTATTAGGACGATTGCGCCTCCCGCTCTTAAAACCGGTCTGGCAGTCCAACATATATAATGAATTTGTTCAAATCGAAATTTATCACAAGGGCCTAATGAAAATAGCTTATCTGTTCATAAGGGTTTGTGGTTATAGGAGTAAAGAGTTCTTCTGAATGAATGCACAGACTTTAATTGAAAATGCATTTAGAGTAATTATTAAGCCCAACATAAACAGATAGGAAATGACTGTATTTCCCAACACGGATCCCTAACCCAGCTGCAGGGTGAACGAGGCTGTAGAAAGTGATGTGAGCAGTTACCCAGAGCCAGACAGTCCAATTAACCGGAGTCAGTGGAGTGATGAAGGCCTCCTCATACACAGGGTGCACCTCTGGAAAGGGCCATCCGCATTACTGCTCTTCAGCATTGTTTCCCTGCCTGGGCGTGTCAATATTTCACACATTACACATTTCCCTCTGAATGCCTGAATATACACTTAGTTAATGACTGGCTTCACCACTTCATTTCGATGGTGGATTTTTACAGTAAGTCGGGTGTGTGCACGTCGCATGAGCGGCCACTGCGACTGCCCAGCTTCCGCTAATGAGGTCCCATGACGCCCTGCCAACCAAAACACGGGCTGAAGGTGAGGAATGATTGGCTGCTGAAAAACCGATGCGTTTGACCTACGCCGCCCTTCTCGGTGGCTCGCCGCGACCTGCGAAATGAAATCCCATCTTTACAGTGACCGTTACTGACAGACACTATTAACTAAAGTACACTGATGGCTACATTATGTTCCAGGGGATTTCATCAGGAATTTGGTGATGGCCGGGATTTAAATGGTTTAATTAGCCAAATGGGACTGGATGGAGAAACTTCCAAAGTCAGCTGAAGTTTTACGCCTCCTTTCAAAGGGTACTTATAACACCTTGAAATGTGTCTTTTATCACTCAAAGTTTTTGATAGAGTTGTTAATTTTGTTTGTATGTGACGGTTGCATAGTTTTATGATTGAGGCTCACAAAAATGCACACTTGGATTTAAAGTCCATCGGCTTTATTGGCCCCATCTGCGTTGTAATCCAAAATGACCTGTCGTTGCAGTCTGAGCTTTCCAACTGCAGAATAAATAAGAGCCGGTGATTCATGTGTTTAGGGAGTTGTGCTAAACTCCAGGCTCTGAAGGCTTCGCCGGAGATCTGCAAACCAGACGGAGCACATTGCATTTTCACTGCCAGGATTGAGGGATGATGAACGATGCGACGAAAGAAGAATAAACATCATGGCAGGGGAGGGAAGGTGAGGCAGATGGAGCGTTTTGCAAGCGCAAATGTAACATTTGCCATGATGAGATTGCTCCGAGGAAGACTGATGGGAAAATAGAAAATTATAAATGAAATTTAGAGAGACAAAGTTGAGCAACAGACAGACAGTAGAGAGGAAAGAGGAGCGGTGGCTGGTGTTCTGTGCCTGCCAATGACAAGCAGGCTCATTACTCTCATTTAAATGTCAGTGGCTGAACCTCAGCTCATTTGTTTTGTGGCCGTATAAAACGCTGTCCCGTGGGCTCTGATCCCTTCGCCTCCACCGCTTTAATTGAATCAGATGATAAACAGCAGAAGAGTGTTAATTTGCAAGTGTGAGTGTGTGTGTGTGTGTGGGGGGGGGGTTGTTGGCAGACAGAGATAAAGATGATATACTGTATCTGTCTGCGAGTGTGTTAGCGTCTCTTTTGTGTTTGGGCATGTGACTGCAACTGTGTGTGTGTGTGTCTTCATATTCATACACAGTGACACAAGAGAGTGGAGTGTTTGGTCGTTTCTCTGCTCGCTTCATACACGTGAGCACATTTGGACATTTGATCATTACACTTACAAAGACATTAGCTTACAAATGGTGTTTGTAACTGGGCTCCAGAAAGAACCACTGAGGGTTTTGTGATCTGACCCCTTTCTCCCATGTTAAAGTGCAGTGTTTTGTTTGTGCACCATCCACCCTGAACTCACGCCCTACAAGGACTGTGTCACTCTAATGATCACCTGACTTCCTCCTTTGAAAAAAAGAACGGTTACTCAAAACAGTCGGTAAGCAAGCTAAAAAATGTTTAAAATAATTTTTTATGCCCACAAAGCAATGGAAACTGATAAAGGAAATGGAGGAGCAGCTCATTGATAGAAAACAAATGAACCAACCAATTATGGATGGCGGTCAAAGAGCGACAGGAATATGTTTAAACAAAGCCGACTGTTTTGTCTCTTGGATTAGTGTAATTGGCACTGGCATTTAAAGTATTCTGTAATTTCTTGTGTTATACAGTTTGCTATGATTTCTTGCATGCTGTAAAAACAGTATACTCTTTAGTATTTACAACACAGTGTGTACAATTAGAATGTTTAATGAAACTGAGAAACTCTCTGGTATATGTAACTTTTACTTAACAGTAACCTCTTACATTAAACCGATTGTGTGTACATCATGTTATATGTTTGCAATAGATAGATAGATAGATAGATAGATTTGAAAGAGACAGAGACATCAGGATGAGAGGTCCCTGCTGCTCGGCAGAGGTGAGCCGGTGTAAAGAGTTATTGCTTTGGGCAGGAATGATTTCCTGTATCTGGCCTTGTGACAGCAGAGCTGCACCAGTCTATTGGAGAAGGCGCTCTGCTGTCTGTCCAGCTGCTGGAGGGGAGGGAGGTCAGGGTCGTCCATGATGGTTAACACTTTGTTCAGAGTTCTCCTATGACTCAGTTATGTCTGCTGCACAGCAATACCTTTCTAACATTTGCTGACATTTGCCACCATACTGGTCATACCAGACCATGTGAGGAAGCAGCAGCAGCAGCAGCACTCTGTACTGAGCATATTTTATTGTTTATGAATTCAACATTTCATTTGCATGAGAGAGACTGTTTATACCACTCTATACTATGTGACCTAACACTTCTAAGTGCTTCGATTTTAGATGTTTATATGTTATGAAAACGACTAAACCTCGCTTGTCCCCGTACAAAAGATGCAATCAATTATTCAAAATGAAAGATACATTTAGATTCCACCTCATAGGTCTCTCGACATTGATATTTCTATTGTAAGGCACTTGTGAAAGTCTATGCATCACATGTCTAATGTTGAGCATGGGGTGAAATGGCACACAGTGCAAAATCAAGAGGAACTTTCAAACATCACCTCCCACTGACTTACAGTTTTATCAAATCTTTCTCCAGGCTAGTAGGCAGAGATGTCATTCTGGCATGCACTTCTTACCAGTGAAAATACTTGTCAAAAGGAAAATGCGTTCTGCATACTTTTTGACTTGTTTTAAATTGTGAAGCCTACTAGATATGGAACACCTACTTTCACAAAACATAAAGGTACACTGGATATAATGAGGGTTTCAGTGGTGGAAGAAGTACTCAGATCTTTTATTTCAGTGAAAATACTAAAACCACAGTGTAAAAATACCCTATGCTCGTGAATTCACCCCATCGCCAATAAACTCTAATCTTAATCTGTTATCATACATCAGTTATTCATTGCTTATATTTAGTGTTATTCATCTGAATGTGCAAAGTAACAAAGGTTATCGCATGAATGTAATGGAGTAAAAAGTAAAATATTTAACTCGAGTCAAAGTATAAAGTAACAGAAGATTGAAATACTCTAGTAATTTACAAATACCTCAAAATTAGTACTTGAGTAAATACACTGCGCTCCTTTCTACCAACGAAACGCTCATAGATTTAGATCTGATTTAGTGAAGAGTAAATCCCTGTCTCACACTGCCAGATTATGTTTGATTTTCGCTGCCTCTGACATAAATTTCTTTTTAGTTATTTTAATGGGTAAATCAAGTGGAATTCGGCTCAATTACCCCTAGCTGTAGTTCACCCCAGCCCTGCTTTTACTTACTAATAATCACCATTGGTGGGTCTTGCCATTCAGCATGAAACTCTGCAGCCAATGTGTAAAATCACCATATGAAAGATATTCGGCGATTCGCTTTGCCTATCATGATTTCCTGCTATGCTAACTCAGGTGGTGTGAAGAAAACACCAGGCAATTTGTGTGAGGTGTGATCTCCTTGAAACCCAGTTTGTTGATCCTCATTTGATTCCGCATCGCTCCGTCAGTCTCCAGACCCATCGCCATGTTTTATTGATGCTATGAATAAATAAGCAAATTAATAATGAAACAAAAGTATGCTTTTTTTTTTTTTTAATGCATCACTGCCCCGGGGCTTGTGGTTCTTGTGTGAATGTGTGTGTGTGTGTTTTGGCCGGGTAATGAGCTCAGGGATATGCTGCGTGAACAAGGATAGAATGGTGACAGCATATTGAATGGAGATGAATGTGCGCTATGAGGATGACTGGCAGTTGCTAACAACAGAGCAAAGCAAGGCGGCCCTCTGATCCTCTCCACCTCGCAGCTCAAACATGAGCTGCTCCCTGACAGCCACACAAATCAATAATTCACAGCATTCAGCTCTCAGACATTTCACATTCCTTTTAATTGCCTGGCATTCTTCATTTTAAATGTACTAAAAACGCTGATTGATCAGATTTAAAGAATGGCCTACTTGTGGCAGTCAGAAGTATCTGAGCAAAACTTTGTTCTTTTGCTTTCTCAAGATTTAATTAGATTTAATAATGTACTGCTTTGATATCACATTAGTGTCTTTTGAAGCATTTCATTTTACATAGTTGTGTTACATTGTTCTTTAACCTTTTAACATTCCAGCCAATCCCAACCCTTATAGCGTGCATGTATGAGGCTTCATTGACCCGCCGGCAGCCAGGAGGATGTTTAGGTCACTCTTATGTCCCTCATACAAATAAAAGTTTGGAGGGGGATTTGAAACTTTGTGTCAAACCAATGCAAAGTACATACGAATAAAATGAGAGGATTTTATAAAACATAATGACCTTTAACAATGATGTAGTTTAAGAAATTGATTTTACCTGGTGAAATAAAATATTTGAAGTTACATTACAAATAACGTACATTTTACAATAGATGCTTTCTGGTTTGTTTCACCTTTGTCTTGACGAACTAGACTCTAGTCTTGTTTCAGAGTCAAGCTGAGGTGCATGCAACTTTACAGAGTGTGGAAAATAGGACGTTTCCAGTGTTAAGAGGAGGAAGTTGAGTACAGCCCACGTGGGACCGAGCTGCATAATAAATGTGCTGCTATCTGTGTCCAGACTTCAGCCCCCACTGGGATGCACCCTGATGCCCTGTGCAACGCTGCACCAGCACACCGCCAGCACACAGCTCTGCAGTGTAAAGTTCCCCCTTTGATATCCTTCCAGGAATTTGTTGTTTTTTTCTGGAAGTTCTCTCATGCGGAGGGACCCACTGGTGCGCTATGCTTTATTTACTTCCCTCTGATAGCACCATATAAATCTTGCTTACGCGTGTGAGAGAGGATTTATGCACATGGCACAACATTTTCATTTTCCAGAAATATTGAGACACCTGAAAGGCTCATTCTCAATACCCATCAAGGCAGAATCAAACCAATCAGCAATTTTATCAGCAACACCAAACGCCGTTCAGGGATATATTTTTTTTCAAGCTGGAAGCACTGATAGCTTCTCTAGGGCTCATTTCATGGTCGGTAAGCCTTTGCAAACAACAGACAGTATTCATGTTTGCAGTCACTTAATTACTGCTTTTGTTGTCTGATCACTAAAGGCAGTAAAGTGGGAAAACCCAACAGCGCAGCATGTAATCGGAGTTTAACAGCATGTGAACGACTACAACAGATCCCTGATGCCCTTTTTCAATTAAGACACCAGTGAACACAGATCAAATGTCTTCACGAGTAAACACACCAGTACCAGTGTGTTTTCCAGTGTGATCAATCACTCAGAGACATCAGTGGTTACTCCTTTTATAAAAAATGGCTGCTGCAGGTCACAAGTAATGACTTTATTTAATGAATCATCCATAAGAAAGGTAACAGTTGCTCTTTTGTTAAGGCTTTGCAGGCCAAAGGCTGATTTCAGAGTTTCAGCCTTAATTTCTGCTTTCTACATCTCACACCATCTCCGCATGGGCTGAGTAACAGCACTGCAGCTGCCGTCTCTTGTCAGTGTGCTGTTTTCTCTGACACAGTTCACTCAGAGGTGTTCATCAGGGCACACGGCCCAAAGATACAATCGCTTTAGTCGCATGTGTAAGTCAAAATGGCTAGTACAGTAAGAAGGTGGACTTGGAGCCTAAAAAGACACTTTAGATTGGAGTAACAAGTGTGAAGATGGTGTAAACAACTGTATGTGTTTTTGAGTTTGTCAAACAAAAAGCAGACATAACTGATATTTTAAGAGTTCAGTCATATTTCCAATATATAACTTAAAACACATACTGTTTTTCTACCTAATTACACAGTTCTTTCCAGGAGACATGCAAGAAAATGGCCAAACCTGTAAAACACCTAATAATAGATTTATTCCAACCAGAGAGAACAATCAGAATAAGTGTTTACATAGTTACTAGGTGCTAACATTTTCCCATTGAACGGATTATCAAGGATTTACACCACCCCTCTCAACCTGATTGAAAATTACTTACAGTTTTTATTGTGAGTTATTATTCTCATAATTCTTAAAATATTAAGGTCAGCGTAAATGCAGCTATCGATGACGACGCGAAGGCAGACAAGCCTGGACGACCTTGATGCAGCTACGTGGGGTGCTGTGGGTCGACTTACAGAAATAATAACTCTGTAAATCGCCGCATTTCTTTCGATGGACATGACAAACATTGACTGTTTCTACCAACCACGACCACAGCTCTCATGTCAACTGAAAATATACCGCTCCACGCTAAGGCACCTTGAGCAATAAAATGAAATGAAATGCCAATTGAGTCCAACTATCCTCCAGCCTTTCTGGTTCCGTGTACCAAACATCAGGCCAAGGCTTCTGTCATTTATATTGAACAAATGCAGTAGCTTGCTGCATTGTAAACCAGTTCATTTACAGCCTACATATAATATATTGACTCATAACAAGCAGTGATATACGGCCCACTTTAAACCATGCAGAGCATTCATCATTAGATTATGCTGTGATTCACACATCGAATATGTTTTCTAACAGAGGTGCTTGGACTCACAGATGTGTTCCAGGTCATGAATCTCCTGCCCTTTGATGTGTGTAGTACAGTTATGTTCCTCAGCTTATCCTACATGCCTGCCTCCATGTTAATTGATGTGAGTTTCTTTACCAGGCGCTGCTCTGGGGCTTCCCCTGTTTGGGGAAAAACTAGCAGGGGGTCGATTTAATGATGCTGATTTATGTGTGCGCAGAGTTGTGGGTGCATGTGTGTGTGTGTGTGGTGTAAGTACACTGCAGAAGGACGATCCTGAACATAATACTTTATTCTATCATCTTTGGCCCCCCTGAGGCTCAGTTTGCCCTGTGTGTCCCTGCAGAGCCCCCATACAGGGTGCCGGGGATGACTCTACGACCCGGAGTTAAATTCACATTGCTGTTAATGAGCTCACATTACAGAAAATGTACTTGACTTTCCAATGAGCTTGACCCATAAAGCCCCTATGGGGTTCTCACTTTATACTATTTTAGTGTTTTACTTGTCTTTGTTATAGTCCTGCGTTCTTTCTCCCTGTCGCAGTCTCACTTCCAGTCACTTGGTGCTTTAATAGCTTGACACTGTAATTTGATACACTGCCAAAGCAAAAAGCTGCCTGATTGAATTGCAGAATTTGCAGAACAATAAAAATCAAATAGGAAGTAATTACTGTAGATTCCAAGAATGCTGAATTTCTCTCAGCATTGCCTATATTCCTTGAAGGTGCAATCATTCTTACACATGAAAACGTTATTGGTAAGTTAACTCTGATGAATTAGTACAATTACCTCAAATAAATGAGACCATTGTTGAGGCAATTTGTAGCCAGACGCCGCCGGTAGTTAGCAGTGCTTCCTGCCTCGAAGATCTTCATTCATTTTCTGAAGATGAAAAACTTTTTCAAAGTGACTTTTCCAAGAGCCTTACACTTTCACCACCATTTCTATGGAAGTCTGAAAGGCCACACCCGACTTGTGCTGATCAGACGTCTCTCTGGGTTGTACGCTGGTTCTACTCTGGAAGTTTGCTGAGGTCACCAAACTTCGGCTTGATAAAGAATAAAAGAATACCAGGCAGAACGCAGTATTTCACTCCCCTCTTTGAATGCGTTGCCCCTCAGATCATCACTAATAGGTCTGGCTAAGTGAGGTCGGTGTGCACTTTTGCACCTGTCAACAACAGTAACGTCACAGTGTACCGACACACCCTGGAGTGGACTTCTACATCACTGCAGCACATCACAGCTGTGTTAGCAGACCGTTGTCTGGCAACAGGTTTCTCTCTACGACAGTTGGAGAGGGGAAGGGAGAGACATGAGGTGCACGTACGTGTTGCAGAAACAACGGAAAGTTAGTTAGTGTGGTGTTAGTTTGGGTCTCTCACAGGCACAGTTAGCAGTTAGAGCTGCAGCAGGAGATGTGACATTCAGCGTATGAGAACAATTAGGGTACTTTATATGATACCTTTACTTTTAGATTGAGTGTGACTTCAATTTTCCAAGAATAGCATTATATCCGGCGTTCATCGTGAATAAATGTCCATAAATCCGCTTACAAATCATAGAAAAAAGACACTCCTTATATCTGCAGAACTTGCCTGAAAATCATCACATTTTTAAGTTTTCTTCAGTCTCCAAGTCATGCAGTGAGAATTGTCTGTACAACCATGGGTGCATTGTAAACAAGAACTGCTAATAGTTAACTCGGCAGGATTTTAATGGCGGCAGTTTGCCGAAATGTATCCAACTTTCAGCCAATTACATCAAGCATATAGATATTTTGATGTAACTGTAACTTATAACTGTGAAATCAAACTAACAAAGAAGATATCTCACATTGTTTGAAGTGCCTCCAATCTGTCTCCCCATTTGACAAAATGAATGAAGCCCAGTGTTTCCAGACCGCCTTGAGTCTATTTTTGTTTACCCACAGTATATATTGCTGAAGAACAGTATATAACTGATTTCCTGCACATTGTCAGTCACTGTCACACTATTTCTCTTTATTTCAGGTCACCAAGGGTTCAAATCTGAGCAGTAATGGATGAGAAGTGTGAAGGAAGGAAGTGAAAAAGAGAGAGAGTAAGAGGGGGAGAAACTTAACGGAGGCTAATGAGGCTTCATTAACTGTAGCTAATTGGTGCTTTAACCTCTGGCTGTGGCTGTCATGATGCTTCTCTTTGCCAGCAGGGAGACTCATGGGAATCAGGGCAGAGCAGACGTTCTGTCCTCTGACGTTCATTCTCACCTTCTCTTCTTTTTCGACACTTAAAAAAACTCAGTATTTATCCTCCGCCGGTTTGACAGGCGCCAGTCAAACTGAATTAATTTCACCAAGTCAATGTCAAAACTTGGGAAAGGCGAACAGAGGTGAGCTGGAGAAAAAGGCAGCGAGAAAGAAAGAGAAGGGGGTGAAAGAGGGCAGAAAGAGAGAGGGGGGGTGCAGGTGAGAGGAGTGTGTTAGGTGAAGATGAGCGACGTTTGAGTTTGCATCATAATGACAGCAAGCCTTTTTCCTCCCAGGCGAAGCAAACATTTAATCAAATGCAAGTGAAGATCCTGGCTTCAAATTGATTTTTGGTCTCCTCTGCCGGCTGGCGGGCCAATCAGCTCAGCTGAATGGTTTGATAGATGGTTGGGGAGACCAATAAATGAGCTGCCATGGAACGGAAATATCAAGGATGAAAGGATTTTTACTAAGTGCCATACTTTGTCCTCCTCAGTACTGCGCTTCAGTCAGATAAAAGGTGCTGTAGCCTGTGTAAAACTATGACTATACCACTATAACAACTATAAACGGTTAAGCTACACGTGTGGCCGTGCTCCACATGCTGTTTTTATAATCAAACATCTACATGGATTTTTCTTTTATTAGTTGGGTTTTGAATTTTTTAATCAAGTTTTTAAAGTTTAATCTTAACTATAACTGATAGAGTAAATGAAGATGAGACTATGTAACTTATAAATAAGAAATATCACATTCATTCTCATTACAAATGAAATACTGAGTTCATAAACAATAAACCAGATCCATGTTTATTTCTTGTTTATCTGTTTTTGCTGCTACGGTCTGAAATGGTTGATTAGCTTATGATGGCTAATGTTGGCAATGTTGGAGTACTGAGTGACTTCATGACTGTTACACTAGGCTTTAGTAATTACTATCATCCATCATATGATCATTACTACTGGTAGCCACAGTGGCCATTGCTCAGCAAAGGTTTCTGGTCTGGCTTTGATAATATGAAAGTGTGTGGCTCCTGTTCATTACTATCGTATAAAAAAGTGCATCCATACCGCATTTCAGCAAATCTGAATCTTTCTCCAAACAAATGAACGAATTGGCAGCTTTAAATGACCACGAACAGCTGATGGTAGGAGGTAGGAGCTCAGTATTCCACTAACTAAATAGAAATGCTGCTTGCCTTGCCATTCATTTGAAAATCTATTTTGTTGAGCGACCACATTTGCTTAATTTAATTCACAGTATTTAGACCGTAATGATGTCTGACTGTCTGCACTGTTGTGAACATCATTGGCAAACAATGCATGATTACAAAGCTTTGCTTTCCTATTATGAATATGTAAATGTTATGAATGTGCCTATGTGTGTGTTTGTGTGAGTACAAATGAGTTTCTAGTACTTACTGTTTGTAATGACTGCGTCAAAAACTGGAAGACAAATAGGGGATGGACTGTATTCATTGTATTGTTGCTATGGTATATATATAGCATATTCTATAACTGTCAAATTCATTAAGATAACTTTGTATACTTACCGTAGACGAACAGGACAGTAGTCCATTTGTAGTGCTGTTTTTTATGCCATTGTCTGAGACAAATAATAAATGTTCACTAATTAGTTTGAAAAGTGTGCTGAGGGACGCGACATGACACACGGTCACAGTCGTGTATCAAACTTCATGTCCTCATACAAATGCTGCGAAAGCCTGTGCTATAAAATCACAGTAGTCTGTAACATCGGATGTGAGTGAGTGTGTTCACATGTGTGTGTGTAAGTAAGTGTGTGTGCTCAAGGAGAACGGGGCCTTTCACTGGGGTCCATCATTACTAGCTGATGTCAATGAAGCAATCCATCATATTACCTTACAGCACACACCAGACTGTCCCGTTCAACACATCTGCACTCAGGTGTCAGTCTGCCAGTCTGCATCAAAAAGATCTCTTTTTTTTTTTTCGCCAGGTCCTTCTGTCTCAAAAGAAAGTAGAATGTATCAGTGTTAGAAAGCTGCTTGTGACATTGAGTCAAAATTACAGTTTTTCATTCAAATTTGCAAGCTTAAATACTTTAGTGTGCCTTGAGGGATACTTGGAATATAGTTATATAGCATCTAGAGCAACAGAGAATGGAGGGAGGAGACAATTTATACTATAAAGTGACACGCAGAGAAAGCGGGTCAGATGCGGAGATACAAAATCATAGAAGAACATCTCAGTAAAAGAGAGATAGTGGAGGGAATTGCCCTTTATGCGTATTAACATGAATCATAAATTACACGCACAGCAGTATCTGTCCTCTTAATTAATTTCTTTGTTGAATCACAATGCGGTGAGTCAGTGTCTGTCCCAGCTCGATAGAAGCCGGCTCTGACTCTTAATGTGCGTTTTACAGCTTGTGTGTGTGTTTTCTCTGGTGGAAAAGGTCACCGCTTCCCAATTAAACCCCAATCTCCAGACACACAGCCGCCCACCTCAAGGCACGTAGCAGCCTCCAAACCGAAACATAACCTCTTCGCTTTGAGCAGCAGGGATCTGTGTCAGTGCTGCTGTTCCTCTTTGTTCTTGGGAATTCGTGTCAGTTCTTCAAAATCTAACAAGGAGTCGTGCCGGCGAAAAATAAAAGGCGTCAACAAAAAATGAGGAAGGATGACAGCGGTGCCAATGCGAATCGTGTGTTCAGATCCTTTCTTGATGTAAATCAATAAATATAACATTGGCTCAGATATTGTTTTAGGTACAGCACAACAAAATGTATCCATGTATGTTCATGACAATGCTAATGCCACTATACCCCTCACTAATGAACCACTGATTATAAAAAGCATGACTGGTGATGATTTGAACAGCTACTTCATCTAGTGGCTTTATCATTTCATTTGGCCAGGAAACACTCTTCGACTTTGCCTTCCCACATGAGCACTGATGGATTGGCGGCACGATCGATGAGCGTTGCATCCATGAAAGGCCAAGAAAAGCTAAAGCCAAGAGAGCTAAATGGTTATGTATCCTTATTTTGTATGGTGATAGATTACCTGCTCCCCAGACTCTTTTGTTAGATCTCTGCTCCAATAAGCTAATTTTTCTACATTGTGAATATGTGACTTCAATGTTGGTGCCAATGGCAGGCCGCCTTTGATCAATGAGACGGGGGGCCCGTGCCAGAGACCTGTCAATGCTGTTGCAATCACAAGATGGGACTGTCGGCCAATATAGGCAATCACAGTCTTGTTATGCCTTTTTAAGGTACAGTAGTTGTATAGTTTTGATCCTCATCAACTTTTCCGCAGGGAACAGGAAGTTAGTCAGGCGGTAGGCCAGGCTGAGGCTGTCAACACCCATATAGACCTGGTCACACCAGCATTTAAAACGGCAAACTTTTGTAGCAAGTTCAGTTTAAAATTGACAGATTTGCTTGCAAGGGTGAAGTAAATTGAGTCAAATTCAACTTTGGCCGATAGCAAGCCGTCTTGGCACTGTTGACCTTTGAGGGAGTGCTGAGTCAAAAATGGAGGATGCTATAGTTGCCTATTGGCTTCGTGTCACTGTTCACTCTAAGTTCCTCTTTCGGGGTAAACACTGTTCCACAACTACACTCAACTGTCAGACTGGACTCTATGGTGCACATACATGTAATAGTCAACCCGCATGTTGTGAGCAGCAGTTCACCATCAGTCACTACATCACCAAGATCTACATACAATCATCAGCTGTTTGGAAGCAGCCGACTTTTTCCATCTTTCATGTTAACCAGCCTTTTTCCACTCCCACCATCGCTAAACACAAAGTGGAATGTAATGACCTGACAGCAGCCACTTCTGAATAATTGATCGTTCCCCTCAGACAGACTCAGCATGTTTGCGTCGGGGAGTGATATCCGGTTTAGAACCAGACACGACATTGTCCCGCTTCACACTTGTCTACCTCTTCTAAGACTGGCGCAGCACGGTACAAGGTTACTGCGTCGTCTCAAAATGCACGGTCGATGATGGAAATGAAAACGGCAACAATGTTTAGATTAGAGTTCTTTTGGCGTATGATTAAGTCAAGAGGAAAGAATTCAAGAGCGATTACTGTGAGCCGAAAGTTGCCAGTCTGAACCCCTGCTGTGAAAACGTTGTTGCATAAATAAACTATGCAACACTCTGCTCTTTAAACAGCTGTCCATGCACTCTTGAGTGCGGCACTGAGCCATTAACCTCTATAGAGGAGCAGTTAAGTGAGAGTCAGTGGAACTTTTTTTGCCTCTGTGTGGCAGCTCCTGCTGTAAATGCGTTGAAACGCTGGGTTAAGTGAAGGTCAAAAATCACTCAGCCATCCACAAAGCAACTTTTTTCTTTGTACTTGTGTGCTTCTGGTTGGGCTGATTTGAATTGGAGGCAACAAAATTGACCTAGAACCCTAATTATTTATGTCAGTTTCCTCCAGAGCCTCTTTTCTTTTAAAATTTCACCCTTTTTACTGGACAGTTGACAGGAAACAAGGGGTGGAGTGTGGGGGGGTGTGCAGCAAAGATTGCAGGACATTGCAGCCATATGGCATGCAGCAAGACTATTTTTGTATTTTCATCAAATGAAATAAAGAGTCCTTCATCTCTGAATTTGCACAACTACTGAGGCATTTTGAACATTCTGTGGAGTAAAATTGTATCTGCTCAAGTCCGTAAAATTGCCTTTACGATGTTCTTCTGTGGAGCAGCCATTCTAAAAGGACTTAATGAGTTGTTTAAGGAACCTTTAAGGTCCGTCTGAAACCAGCTGGTCATGTTGCAAATCAAATCTTTGTGTCATGAGCACAGCGTGGAAAAGATAATGTGCTTTAAACCTAAACAGCTACCATCAGACGAAGCAGTACCTCACTAGTAGCAGGGCTTTGTGGTGATCAAACACAGCTGATGACACATCGGATGCTTCTCTCCTTTCTCTCCTCGTCTGCTCGTTTCCCCGCTTTTATCTTTTTCTCACCTTTTAGGTGTTCCCACGTTACACTGTGAGGGAGAGGTGCCAGGAGAGAGGAATGAAGGAAACTTAAGCGAAGACTATAGCGATGGCACGACTGAATCATCTCTGTCGGCATTAACTGCTCACTCAGCTGTTTTTTATTTTTTATTTTTAGCCCATATGTCAAAACAGATCATGAAATATTAGATAAAACGGTTCGTAAGTAAAATGGACACACGGCTTCAATGTGACACACAGTGACTGATTTACAGCGTCACATGTGACTGAGCAGGAATGTATGGAAATCAGTGGGAGTGCTTACCGCTGAAGGACACTGTGTTGTAATACACATAAATCCTCTTTACGATCATTGATGTTAAAAATCAGTCTCATATTTCATCGTGTATGGACAGAGACTTGTTTCTGCAGCGCTACAAGCGTGGAGCTTCTCTACATGCAGGTCGTTGCTTCTCTTGGAAGTCAGAGGCCTGGAGATTGTTTCCTGACGGACAACAGAGTAGCAGCAGCTTGTGTTCAACATGCAGGCAATGAGGCAAAGCTACTTGAAAGGCGAGCAGCGAGCTCTTACAGTGTGCACGTGTGCTTGTGCGCGGTGTGTGTGTGTGCTTGTGCGCGGTGTGTGTGTGTGTGTGTGTGTGTGTGTGTGTGTGTGAAAGAGGTAGAAATATGACCCAGATGGGCACACACAGATCCCTCTGCAGATGTAAATCTGACAGGCGAGGTGTGCATTCTTAGACAGGATGACTTCCAAGGAGTATGATAAGCACACCAACAAAGATAGAGGACAGAAAGAGCTTTTGCCAATGTTTGACCTGAGTGTAAGTGTGTGTGTGTGTGTATGAGGGAGGATGGAAGGAGGAGACTAAAAGTATTTCCCGGCAGTGCTGACGTCTGCAGGCCGCGGCCAGGCGTCTGTCTGGGCGCATCGCGTATTTACCAGGATTATCGCATAGGGCTCGGCGTCTGCAAACACCATTTTGGAGTAAATGACAGATGCGTGGATCTGTTGGGAGCGGTTCAAAGGTGGCTGAATACTGGTGCGGGAGCTGATATGGGTAGCTGTGCACACATGCGCGGCATCTACTCTGGGACGCTAGATGCACACAGAGAGCGAGTGATAAGATAATATTAGCCATCTTTTCTTATTATAGCATCGTTTTATTGCATTTTTCCATCGTAATTTTCATTTCATCACCCACTGCTGAGCGAGGTATCTCTTTAATAACACTGGTGTATGGTTCCTGAAGATTGGCTGATTGATTGATTAGCTGTTTGTGTAAACTGGTGGTTTAGCCCCCCCTCCCCAGTTAGCTTCCACTGCTGGGGTTGATTGACAGGTGGACACTGTGAAGCTAATTAGGTTCAGCAGGGATGTTCAGAGATGATTGTCAGATGTGTTGCTATTGGTGGCAGGCTCTTATTAAAATGCACAGGTTCAGAAAGGTTTTCGGGGTTTGCTGTACAACTCAGGGCCATTTGACTTCTGACGGACTGCAGTCAGTTTGTATATTCATATTGTTCCAGGAGAATTCTTCCATTTTTTCATTTTATAAACAGGAAAACCTTTTTCCCAAAAGCTGCCACCAGCTGAGTCACCGCTAAGAAACATGGCATACTCAGAAAACATGTATTGTTTGGCCACTTTGGAGCAGTAAAAGCTGTGAACACGAGACTTATCACACTTTTGAGATTTCACGGCTAATGTCTTAGCAAACAGTTGCCTATATACACATCCAGCAGACACAGAGGTATGAGCATTCATTTGGAGTTGGGCATCTTTCAGCATGTTCTGTCTCCTTTTAGCTTGTTTTCTCCCTGGCAGGTAGTGTAAGGTGGGTTTATCTATCAGCATGCTGAAAACAGCTGCCTGCTGGTGTGAGCGGTGATACTGAACCAAAACAGTACATTTTGCAGGCCACGCCACCAAAATGATGAACGAGAAGAGGCTAAAATACTCTGTAAAGCTGAGCCTTAGAGTATGGCAATAATTCTCTGTGCTTCATCTTTGCAAGCAATATGCACACATAGTTAAATTATTTACACACATATCTGATTGGTGCATCTTTAAAGACTTTGCTTATGGCTAAATCAAGCCTAGTGTCAGCGTCTATTAGAGACCAGTGCAGTAGTACAGTAGTTTTCTGCATCAGTCAATCCTAATTATCATAGCCTCATAAAGTCTTCATCATCTTTGCGGTTTTTAGTTCTTAGATGTTTGAACTTATTAGAGAGCTGAGAAACAAATGGAGCAGCCTCTATTTTTAGCGTGATCTTTTCATTTTTGGCCGCCACGTGTAGGACAGACATGACGACGACATCAACGAGGCAAAAGGTTCATAACGGTAAATCATAAAGAAGGACATTTGCATTCAACTGCTGCACCCCTCCGCACGCTCTCAGGTGCTCATTGGAGACATATCAGTAACTGGCTATGGTTATGTGGTTTCTCATCCAGCATCGGGGCCCTAATGACCGCTGAGTTTATGGAAAAAGCCCTGATGTCCTTCACGTGAAACGGGTCAAAGTAATATTGAGCCATAAACAAGCAGCACAAATAGATTTTTAGTGCTCTGTCCCTGGTTGACGCCACGTTTAGTGAATGTACGTGGATGCTGATTCTCTCATCCAGTACCTGATGCGTCAGTCTTTATTGTTCTGTAATGCTGATTACGGTCATCATAACACCCTCTACCTCATTTGCACACTCTGACTCACGCAATGAAACACTCTTTTCAAGGTGTTTTATTAGTGGCCGAGAAAACATGATCTCAACACTAAATGCTGAAGCTTTTATGTCACCTCGTATCTAATTTATTCTCTTTCTCCTCAAATGGAATGAACGACATTTGGTATTCTTAACATTTTCAAAAGGATATCTGTTTACAAAGCCCTTTCAGTGAGCTGTTTAAAATCAAGATCAAGACTTAATGAACAGGCTCAAAGAAGAAGAAGGGATATATCTGTTGAATGTTATGAAATAGAACCAGCGTATGGTCATGGAAGGTAGCTCCCTCGCACGGCTCTTTGACCTCCCTCTTACCTTATTGTTACCCATGTTCTTGTTCAAAACACAAGCTACTGAGCAGAATTTGGTTGTATATGCATCTCTATTCCTGTGATCTTCTTGATGACACTGCATCATCGTCATCATCACGTCACCAGACAAGGCGTGTCAGTATTTAGTTGATGGCGAGCTTTGCCTTTGTTAGTTGTTCTTATATCTGCAAAGCACCTTGTTTCGCTGCGGGTGTCAGACAGTGGAGCTTGAGAGAAAAATGAATAGCAGAGTCTAGGCAGGCAATAATAGTGTTTGTTTGATCAATTTCACATTTCTCTCCCCTGGGCTTACTGTTGTTAGCGTTTTCAGCAACTAGAGAGATAGAGAGATTCATTTCTCCTCAGTGCAGCGTGTGCTAACGCAGGGTGGACATTTTTTTTTACTGTTATTGAAAAAACAGTGGAATCTGTTTACTGTGGTGATAGCTGAGCTCCATTTGCAGGCTGAACTGCACCTGCAGTGAACTATAACAGTGTTCCACAGGTTTAGATAGGAATAACATTGCAAGACCAACCTTTTAGGGGGCCATAGGGCAAATATTTGTTGTGGCCCCCACCTCCACTAACTGCATTCTGTATGTACCCTGCTGCCTCCAAGTTCCCACTATGTGCAGTGCACACAGCAGACTTTATTATTTGTCCAGAAACCAACAAGTGCTCTAACATTCAGTGCCTTTGCAGGATGGAGTGTGCCCTATGTGTCGTGAGGTTGAGAATAAATCTGCATTTAACATTTTTTATTTAACCTTAACCACGTTCTTTCCCCAAACTTAACCAAGTGTTTTAGTTAATCGACTTTAACTGTAGTATTTTTTCAAATAAAAAACAGTCAAAAGCTGTGAAGCTGTGTGGCAAACACAAAATACAGGCTGGGGGATAGAACTACAGTGGCTAAACTCCTGGTTTTTATACAATGTGCATGTCAACTAAGCACAATGTACATTACACAATGTGTTATTTTCTGATTTCAGTCATTTCAGTCATCCTTTAGTGTCTCGTGCTGATACACGAGGCGGTCTTTGGCAGTAATATAAGATTCTCAGAGCAACTGTATGGGCCAACTATTGCAATAGCACTAGCGTACGCCTTTAAGGTCTAGAGTTTTGCCGCGTTTCCACCAGCACGACTCGGCTCGACTCGACTCGACTCGGCGCGATTGACAAAGTGCCTCTCTACAAGAAAGGGCCCTAACATCCAGAAATAATGCATGACCCATCTTAGTTATTATTGTACTTAAGTGGTGCAAATGATCTCAAAATTTTGCAATTAATCAAATTATGATTATGATTAACTAACAGACTAGAAGTACAACTGGGGCTTTTGGACCCCTGGGATTTCTGGTCCCCTTTGGGCAGCTGCCTGCTTTGCTTGGTGTGTGATCCATCCTTGGGCATAAAGGTCTGACAGCCAGCGAGACGGTTATGGGAAGAACAAAAGAAATGACTTCTTTTGATAATGAAAATACTCCATTCCATAACTTACAGTCTAACTGCTAGACTGAAAGCCAAATGTAATTGCACAATCACAAGCTCTGCTGTGATGGATGCTCTGAGATGTAAGCAAGACCGGATGCGGCAACGATAGCGATTAGATAAAGATGAGGCAAAGAAGCAAACTACTGTGTGCTGACTTATTAGCCATTAGTGCTAGCCAAGGTGCCCATTAATCTGGCAAAGTCAGCTCAGCACTACACAAGACAGGGGCATGGCTCGTTAAATCAACATGTCTTCATTAGCTGGTGCTGCTTTGGGCCTTCTGGAAGCATTAGAGCTGTGATTTATTCAATTTATAGCCATTGTCCTGCTTTGAAGATGGGTGATCTTCTGTATTGTCTGTTAATGTCGCTCGAAGAAAAGATTCGAAACATTTTTCCGGGGGTTTGTTTCATCAAAATAATTGTCAGATCATAGGAGACAATTTTGCATCCTTATGAGTGCAAAGATGAAATCGAACCAAGACTCTTAAATTTCTCGTAAACTTTTCCTCCACCGGACAAAATCAGATGCTTAATGCTGTAATCAAAGCAGCGTTGGGTACAAGTTGATGAGTCAGGTCCAAAATTGCTGAGTTGCCCGTCAAACCACGGCCTTTGTTTCAGCATCTGCATTTTAAATATTTATTCGGTGGATAACACCGTTCATCATTTACAGCTGAGAAACTGCTAGGTTGTCATCACAGAGGTGGGGTTCCTCACAGACCCATGCTGCTGTGAGAATCAAAGCAAGATACTTGGGCCCAGATAAAAGAAACACCTACCCTAACATTTAGCCTTTGGCTATCTGAGTTTACAATCTTTTGCTGATGCATCAACATGCTTTTTTATTTCCATTGGCATGTTTTCAGCAAGACTTAAGTTGGACGTCACTGCAGTGAATCAATTGTCTTTCGTCAGAGATTTCACAAGTGAGAACTGGAAGGAAGTGAGCATTTCTAGTATCTCAGATTCTATCCATCTGGTCAGTTCCTATCAGGGTCAATACTATCCAGTGGCACCCCTGAAGGGATCAATCTATCTATTACATAATAGCCTACTTAGGAACTAGAAATCTACTGATTCATGTTCGGATTGTCGGCTGCCACCACTTTTTACTAATATTAGTCGTTTTAGTATTATTCATATATTGTCATGTTTTTCACTGTTACCATCTTGGTCATTATTAATCATATTAGTCAGTACTATAGTTGCTGTTTGTTTGTTTGTGCACCCCCCCTCCTCTCTCTCTCTCTCTCTCTGTCCAACCCCCACCCAACACGGACCCCGACAGAAAACCTGGTTCTGTTCGAAGTTTCTTCCCGTTAAAGGGGAGTTCTTCCTGCCACTGTTGCCTAATATAATATCCGATGCTTGCTCACATGGGGATTCTTGAATCCTTAATTTTGAATTCCTGAATCGTTCTGTCTCTCTCTTAATTAAAGAGTTTGGTCTAGAGGTGTGGTTCATCTGCAATGTCTCTGAAATTGATGCAAAACAACAGTTATTGAAAGTCAAAGCATCTCAGCTCACATTGCTTTCTGAATCTGCTTCAGCGTATTAATTTTGTAGCGAGTGAGTGCAAGCAGTGCAAATTTTTGACTGGTGTCACCCCAGCATCATGCATTTGGCTTTAGAATAAGAGCTATGTTAATCACACAAATGACTGCTCAAAAGTGAAAGTAAGGCTGTCCCGAAACGATCTACAGACTTTTTTTTCTCACTTTCATTTCAAGGTGTAGCTTACTAAGGAGTTTCTACCTATTTGGTCTCTTTAAATCACTGGAAGATCCAAAGTGAAAGACAGGACTTCCACTCTTTACCTTCTTCCTGTCAACAGCCTCTGTCATGCCACCCTTTGAAGATTAAACACTCCGGGAAAGACGTCCATACTTCACACACACATTCGTGTACATGTGATGAACCAACAAATACCTCACACACAGCATGTTTTATGTGTTGATAGGCAGAAACGCTTGAGTGTACCTCATACGAGGGCAATGTATTGGCCCCTCATGCCTGGCAGGTCAGAGATTAATGAGCTGTTTGTTGGGGACACATCTTCTGCAGGCCCGTATACTCCCCAAGTCTCCAAGAGGTGTTATAGGGTTTTTTTTCATTTAGTGGCAGAAATTTAGGGCAGAAAGCATGTCGTGAACAGGTGAGCTATTGTACCTTCACCTTTTCAATTTTCCTCCACTCCATCTTGAGGTGGTTGTGCTCATAGTGCCGCATGCTTTCATCTTCAGGGTCAGGACGGTTACACCTTTCAGCGTTGACACTCTAAAGGGTGATAACAAGGTCTAGAAAGTCTCGGTGGGATTGTTCCGAGCCTAAGAAATGTTTTTGTGGGAATAGGAGCAGAGATTGAAGAGGAGAGACAGTCAAAGCTTGATGATTCTGATGTCTGAATGAATTATAAGATTTCTGGGAAAGGTCCAAAAATAGAAGATCAAATTGTGACATTTTGATTGATTTAATTTTTGGAGCAAAACTCTGTTTTTCAGATGACATTTTGAGCTGCTAGATTGTGATAGTTGCATAGGCTCAGAAAGGAAATGGTATATTTTCTGTCTTTCCCCACTTTAGAAAACAGGTTTGCTGTGTGGCATATAGGACGAGTCAAGAAAGTCCAACTTTTTTCTGTTTGGCTTTTAAGGGCAAGTGGTGGCTGTGTCCTGTTAAATATTGCAGGACCAACAGGGCTGCTTAAGAGAGGTTATGTGACGAGGAAAAATAGGTTCGAAGGAACTGATGGAAGTGTGCTGCTGAGATGGAGGAAGGTGGCTGCAGCTCATGGTGAACTTTAGCTGAACTTTGTCTAGGTGAATTCCACTTGCCTAGAACAATCATTATCACGGATGATTTGCTAGATTTTCCATTTCGTGTTCGAGTCATAACATGACAGCTTCTCTATCTATTGAGTGATCTCATCCATAAGTCCGTTTAGAAAAAAAAGTGCTCCTATAACTTTCCTCATCATCACTAAAGGTAGATTTTTTTCTGTTTTTGTCACTTTACCCTGCATTTACTTATTTAACCGTCCTGTTTTGAAGTGCATGTTTCATGATGGGAACTGTTATGTACTGTAATGTAACTGTAACGTATCACGTAGTCACAGTAAATGTTCACTTATTTGCAGCTTATAGCAACCACAGGCCAAATACTGGAATTTCCTAGAATTTCCTAGTATCCTTGTATATCGTGAAAATAACATCACTTGAATACTATCAAGCTAAGACATATACTGACTTCTGCTATAAGCGAGGGGGGTGGGGCGAAACCTGAGCAAAAACAGCCAGGGTTCATGTCCATAGTGATGACATATAAAAGCAATGAAAAAGAATATGCATGAGTCTTACCCTGTCTTTGACACAAAGATGATGAATGCTAACGTTTTTCCCATATTCCATTTTTCTCCAATATATCAAGAATATAAAATGAAGGCAGATATATTTTTTTGCTTTGAGGGCACTCTCTTTTCCCCCCCTTTTTCTCTGTGACACCAGCCTTGTCTGTAACTTCAAAGAGTTTGTACTGTAATAGCATTAAAGTGAGACTGGGGATACATGACGGGGGGGCGGCGGGGCAGTGGGGTGGAGGGGTGGAGGGGCTGCCATGGAGGTGCTTTTTGTCTGCTTAGTAACATTCCTCATCCACAGTTTTGTTAAACAAGCTCAAAATTCTAGTTAATTTAATCAATTTAATCGGGATTTTAATAGTTAAAGGTCATTCAAAAAAAAAGTCTTAAAGTCTGCAGCCATTCATATTTAATTAAACATTAAATTCAAAAGTAGTCATTTTGAGAGTTGTTTTTCTACAAGTTTTGCAGTGGATGAATCATTGTTGGTAGGTGTTTCTTGCCTGTCTTTGTGCTCTGTAATAATTCTCATTCTGCCCAGATAAAAGATGCCAGAAAATCCACCCCCTTCCTTTCTTTTTTTATTGAAAAATATCCCCCTGTCTGCAAATCTTCCTCTCCCACTCGTCTTTGTTTGACACACAGCTCTTTAGGAATTTATCCCCTCAATCCTGCCTTGTCATACCATCCCTCTGTGGAGAAGAAGCTGTCACCAAAAAAAAACAGAGGAATCTAAAGCGAAATAGCTTGACTCCAGAGAGAAAGACGGTGATTCACAGAGGCACATGCATCTCAGTCATTCATTCACTTTGCATCTCATCTCATCTCATGAGCGTTCGGCACTTCATAGTGATGAATAGCTGGGATTCTCCTCTCTTGTGTCTGTCTTATAGCTGCTTCGGTCTGTGTGAATCTGAAATATCTGAAAATCCGCACCCTTTTCCCGGGCCTCTGCACTCTCATCGGTTAAGCTATTAGCCTAAATACACAGTGAAATCATGGGCCCTGTCAGATATGGCTGCTTGTGAAGGACATGTGGTTTAATACGGCGAGCGTGATGGACTGGGATTGCTGCTTCATCGACCTCTTGCAATTGGGAGTAATGGCTAATGACTGAGGCAGATGATGCAAGGCTCATTGCGCTCAAGCGAGGCCTTTTAGCGTCTGTATTTCCGCCTACTAAATACTATTCATTCCTATTGGGGTGACAGGTGCTGTGTTATGGGATGCTGACATATGGAAGATTTCATCTCGTGGGGTGATTTCTTACATAGTTCCACCTTTGACTAATGTTTTTGTCTCCTCTTCTCTCTGCTTTTTTTTTTTACATGTCTGCCCTGTCCGTGGCCTTCCTCAATATTCCTCAGGTAAGAGCTCAGAAGAAATCTTTTGCTCTTATATATGTTCAGCTGCTGCTACACACATGATGTTGGATACTGTAACATATCAAAGAGACATTTTGTGGATAAGGTATGAAGAAAATGTCAGTGGCAGTGTCAACAATGTCGGTGCATTGCTACTCAGGTGCCATTAAAGCAGCTCAGGTGGCACCATGTGACCAAAATATGGCACCTCGATCAAATAAAAGCCCAGCACACACCCATTATCACATTTTATCTTCATGACAACAAAATCCATTGACAGATGGGTACTGTAAGATGTGATACCAAGTTCTTAAGGGCTTGAATTAAGGTTTGTTTCTTCCTATGAGGTTGGCGTCCACTCCCACTGCATTTCCTGGTTGGCACGCAGTATTTACCATTAACTTGCGACAAAAAGTACTTTGGTTGAGGTTATAGGATTGTGTTTCTGGTTTAATGTTAAGAAAGCAAACAAGTTTATATTGTGTATTATTCAAGTCACTGTAGACTTGTACCTGCATTAAACCAGAATGTGCTGTGAGTGCCTAAACATGATCATAAACAAGTTTAATAATGCTGTAGTCTCAAGTGGATGTTGTAATACAAGGTTCTGACAATAAGTTATGTTAATTATGGTATGTTAAGATATATTAGATAATAACATTTTGTCATTACAATAGAAAACATAATCCAGTTAGATTTAGTGCAAAGCCTAAACAAACGTAACTCTCAGGACGCAGGGTTATTATTTGCCGGTTATCCATTATATGTTGGGTATTTTTGAAACTTGCCCCAGTTTATCACCAGTTTTAGTGCACTTTGCAAGAAGTTGGTGCCATACTTTGGAATTGTTTGAATTATCTGTAGAGGCAGAGCAGGTTCAGTCTGGAGGACTCACCTGTGGGCGACCACCACTGGAGGATCTGTCACAGTAATGTAGCAGCAAACCAACAGAATAAAAACTAAAATCCCAGAACTTTGAAGTTCGATTCTGAGCCTTTTAAGCTGTGCAGGCATGGATGAGTTCTGAACCTGAGTCATTTATTTCACTATTCCTGTGTCTTGCCACATGGCCACAACAGCAGGGAAAAGCCCTTGTGGTGACGTAAACTGAATATTTATAACACCTAGAAAGGTAGAAGGAAGGGAATTAATGGCTCCAGTTGTCGTTTCGATCCCCCTCCACCAGCCTCCAGCTATTGCTAATGTGAGGAAACACATCCTCTCGGCTTTTCAGTAAGAATGATAAATTTCATCATTGCACAGTGGCAGTAATCACTGACTCCAGAACTGTGTGCTTTCATCACTCCTAATTGGCTAATAAATTACCTCCACTGATGAAAAATAGCATGTGTGCAAACTTGTGATCAGATACACTTTGTCTTACAAAGTAGCTCAAGTTGCGAATGTAGGTGGAAGGAGGAGAAGGATGCTTCTTGAAAATTCATAAGAAGGAAGATTTATTTAAGGGGGGCTTTTCATCATTGATTGATAAAACGCAATGGAGAGTGAGGAAGGATTATGAGATTTATGAGATTTGAAGATGAACCGCTGCGTGTTTAATTTAGGGGACAATTAAAGCGACATATCATTGGTGCTACACCGCTGCACATTAGGCTAATCCCCATGGAGACTGTTGTAATGTTTATTTAGACACAAGCCCCCCTGGGACGGGGACGTGCTGAGGGATTTGTCAGCTGACGCATCCTGTTTGGCGTGTGGTTGAGGGAATACTAATGATCACCAATGGACATCTAATAGTGCTGGGTTTGTTTAACTGGAATAAATGCTTGTGTGTACATGTGTGTATGCATAATTATTTTACATTTTGGAAGGCTGTTTGCTCCTCAGTGTTAGCTCGACATCAAATGTCTTCAGAATACCAACTCGTATAATAGACAAACAGTGCCTTACCTATAGGTCAGATCCATAGAGACTGATAATATTTTACCGGTTTGACGTAGATTATTATCAGTGAATTGTAGAATTGTTAACATTGTACACAAGGAGGCATAGTTCTTAGGTTCTTAAGATTTTGTGTGAGAACATCAGAAGTATCCACTGCAGGCTTAAAACAACCATTAGCAGGTAACATTTTCCCAAAGTCTGTAGAGATACATTGTGCAGATTGACGCCCATGTGTTTGGCCCCCACTGAGCAACCTATGAACCCCCCAGAGAAACAGGGCAATGAGAGCAGAAAGCAGCAAAAAAAAGATTACAACTCGACTGAGTGGTAGCGGGCAAAAGGCCATGTTTTTTTTCCCTCCCCACCAATTACATTCCCAGCAGGTGATTGAGCGCTTAACTGGTAATCCTTCCCTCTTCCCATCCCTCCTTCTGTCCATCAGTTCCACAGTTCATTTACCCTTCACTGCCGTCCTTCTCCTTTTAATTTTGCTCCCTGGCTGTTAAACCTCTAAGGCAGGGTGAGGTTAACACCCCTTAAAGCCCGTGTAAAGCATATTATATATATATTAGAAAATGACAACATGTGAAAATACTGTGAACAATGTAGTTCTTGATTGTGGAGCTGGACCGTTAGTCTCTTCACTGCAGTCAACCCAACCTTGATAACCAGTGTTAGATGGCTTATGCTTACGGCTCTGCTGTTTCAGACAGGTCAGATAATCACACACACACACATTACAGTGCTGTGACAAATGTATTTATTATTGCTTTACACAGACTTTAAGTTGGATTTCATGTTTGGTCTTTGCTCGCATGCTCTGTAGACTAGCATGCACACTGAAAGCTACTATACATACCTAAAGTATGGACAATTATTCAGGATTATTACAAGTTTGCACAGGGAACTTTGCCAACAAGAAACACGAATATAAGGCTGAGTGTATTAGGTGTGACAACAAAATGGCAATTCAGTCCAATCAGGCAAAGTCAGGCTATGACGTGTCCTTACCCAGTCAGACTTTGTTCTAGAGATGTTTTCTTTAAGTAAAATATTATCTGAAATAATGGTCAAAACTTATGTTTGAATACAGAATAATCTGATAAATGCAGGATTTAATACATCTTTCTCGAGCTTTCTATTCACTTTGACTAATGTGATTCTTTACTTCTGGAAGTTCTGGGTGCTTAGCCTCAACATAAACACAGTGATGCAGCAGAATGAGTAATAGTGTATTGATTCTGTGTTTTTTTATTTCAGCTATTGCTCATAGCAGAATATAAAGTAGTCTCAATGTTGCCTCCAGACGCTCTCCCTTTCTGTTTCTTAAATCTTTATTCACTTGTCCTTTCTTTTCAGCTCAAAGCAAATACCAACCTTGTACATTTTATCCTTTTATTTACCTTTTCCCCCTGCACACATGCCCACAGATTCTTTCAGTGTTCTTTCCCTCCTTGGTTTGTGGTGTTTTTGGAGACTCCTGCAAGCATTCACACAGAGCCGTGGTTTGCCAACCTTCCATGAGGCCCAGTATGATCCTCAGCCTGTGTTCTTGCTTTAACATGGCCGGATCGGGTCAGTTGAGGAGAAAGCCCCCGCCACCTGTCTTTGCTCTGTCCTTTGTCTGAAGCCACTCTGTCCTCACCACATCACAACCAGAGCAGAACAAGAAGGTGAATCACCATCATCGTCCTTGAACACTCTGCTACACTCCAAAAGAGACAAGAGAATAGGAGGGTTGTTGTATCAAATCTTTGTCGAGGCAAGTGGTCGCTGCTATTCCCTTACACCCCCGGTGGGTTATTTGTTTCTGACGTGGAGTGGCGCTTTGCCACAGTTTTCCCACACAAGTCAGCTCGTCTCCTAAATTGCTGCCTTCTCACATCATACAAAGTTTGTTACCGCCAAAGTAAGAAGCGTGTTGGTCTCTGTGGGCACACTCTAGGCGTACCCCCTCCAGGCTTGCTCTTTTGGTGGGAGCACCAAACGCTGTGACAGTTTGTCAAAGAGAAATAGCAGGTGGAGCTGTTTTCAAAAGAGAACTTGTTCGCCTTGTTGTGATAAGTGCTAGTCAGACACAGTTGAAATTAGCTGGAAGTTAACAGGCCTTGCGTGACTTAAAATTAAGCTCGGAACAGGAACATGGATAATGGCCTTCACTGCTGAGAGAAATGGCAGCATTGGTGGTTCACCGGGACATTTACTGGGGCCGGATGTAGAATTTAGGGGGATCTACTGGCAGAAATACAATATAATATTCATTGTTGTGTTTTCATTAGTGCATAATCCCCTGAAATGGAGTTGTTTTTCTTGCTTTGAAAGAGCTCTTTGTATCTACTTCCTACTAATTACTTACCTGTAGCACTATCATGTTTCTACAGCAGCCCAGAGTGGACAACCAAGGTCTTTTGCATTGTTATGTTGAAGTGGCAGCTAGTAGTGCAGAATCACTGGTTGGAAGACAAAGAACAAAAGAGAGAGGAATACTGTTTTGTATTGTGAGAAGGATGGATCATATTTTAGAAGCTTTAGAAGCCACCATAGCTTCTCCTACAAACCTGGTGAGGGAGGGGTGAGCCAAGGAGGTACTTTTTCTTTCTTTGAGGCAAAGGTGGAAGTAGTTTAATCTTGCATCAAAATTTGAAGATCTGTTTGAAGAGGAATTCCACGATTGAATCCACATATGAAATCCAAATCCGTTCAAATCCCTTATCAAATCTGCTTAGGCTTGGCTCTCACTGATTTTAAGTAATGTGATTAATAACAACACACAGTTTAGTTGAGATCCACATTACATTTTGTTGGCCAAGAAGCCAGAAACACAACAATTGTGAGTGGCAGCCTAATTAGTAATTAATAAGCCTCATAATAACCTCTCTCTAGAGCCTGACAATGGGATGACAAGTAAAATACGCAAATGTCAAATCAAATATTATTAACTTTAGGTATCTGACTGGTGTAGACTGCTTAGTTTTTTGCTCTCAGCTGGGGTGGTCCCATTGCAGAGCTGTTGATAATCTTAAAGTAAGTGATACTAAATTATGTAAGATGTAAGATCTCAGTTGGTCTTGCTTAACTGCAAAAACATGCAGCTCAGTTGCGACTTTAGGGCGCTGTTAAAGGATTGGTTTTCTTTCACTAGGAAATGATTGCTGAATCAGAAACCAACATGTCAAGAGAACATTATCTGGGCAATAGTTGCATTTTGGTCATTTGTCAAATTACTTTGTATTAATTTTAGTTAGCAACAGCTGCTATAACTAACTTTGGAACTTCCACACTGACTAATGCAACAGTTAGAGGTTTAGTCAGTTGATTAGAAAGTTTTTAGTTCATATTTTGTATAGTAGTCTTTTATCAAAGACTTGTGTTTCACTACACTTGTTGCATGCATGTGAAGAAACGTTTGAATCCTTGAATCGCTTGTATGATTTCTTTTTCGACTAAGAAGGACCGAGGACTGTAACAGGATTGGGTTAAAGAGCATTTGCCGTGGAGTCTGGCCAATCTGGGTGTTTTGACTACCTGGAACTGAGCCCACAATACCTAGACATTGTGCTGAATGGCTGGTTCTACAAAGTGGCATAAGTGCAAGCTTTTCCTACCCTTAATCAGGTATTATGTTTTTTCTTAGACTTCACCAAACCTTTACTCTCGGGCTAGTTTAGGAAACATTTGGATCACTTTGTATGGCACTGACAGTTAACTTGTATTATCCCCTAGGCATTAGGACTTGTTATTACTTCTTCACAGCCCTGCATGGAAGTACATTTATTATCAAGAATGGCTGGTTATATAATCCACAATCCATTAAATCCTAACTTCATGCATTACTTATGTTTTTCTTTCACTTACCTCCATTTTTAAAGTCAGAATAGCACTTGATGTGCATAAACAAGTTAACATCTAGTATCTCCTTACCCAGGCCTTGTTTGGAGCCCACCCTTCTGACAGCACTGCTGTTTAGCTCCTGATCGATGTTTTTTTTTTTAATCTAATCCCAACCGCTCCCCCATGGCTGTGACCTGTTACCACGGTAATCAATAGAGAACAGATTTCACACCAGCACTGAAGATGCACCAGTGAATTAGAGCAATTATAGTGAAGGAGGAAGAAGGAGCAGGGTGGAGCAGAGTGTGAGAGTGTTGTGAATATAAGAAAGGCTGAGTCACTGCTGAGATGCTTTTGTTGGTGGCAGATCATTATATTCACCATTTAATGATAAAAAAACATTTAAAATCCCATTTTTCATCTTATCTTTCATGGTGTTGCTATGTATGTTATCATCATATGTATGTTATGAGCTTTTTAAAACAACAATACAAAAAAAACAGCTGTACATTCTGGACCAAAGTCTTGGTCCCAACAACCAAACAAAGTTACCAGCTGTGGTTGACACTGAAAACAATGGCCATGTTGCATTACTTGATGTGCATCATACAGACAACAGAAGAAGTAGAAATACATGTAATGATCTGGAGTGCTGACACATAGCAACACAAGAAAAATAGCACAATGGCATATTCTGAGGAGCTGATGTGCGTCAACACCACCTGTGTGTGTGTGTGTGTGTGTGTGTGTGTGTGTGTGTGTGTGTGTGTGTGTGTGTGTGTGTGTGTGTGTGTGTGTGTTTGGCCATGGTTTGCAGTATTGCTATTACTTTCCCCATTCTTTGGTATTAGATTAGTGGTATTGGTATTTATTAGACTCCAGCGACATTACAGTAAACTAGGATTTATCCGGTTCATCATAACTAAATTATAAATTCCATTTATTGTTGATGCTATTCTCTGGCTCGGAGACAGAGGTATATTGTGAGTTCCTGGTTGCAGAAGTAAAAAACACTTTTTTTCCATTCTGCATGCTCCCAACATTACGCTTCACTTCATTTAAAGGGATTTGCTTAGATTAAGGCAGACATCAGTGGAGAATAAGATGAGCATGTTTATATATTTTGGAGGCAGATGTGAAGTAAATTACATGGTTTGTGTGAGGATGTGCTAATTCAAATTATCCCCAACCTGCCTGCTGTGAGGAATACAATCATATTCGACACGCATGTCAATGAATCACACACATAGAGTCACACACACACCTGCCCAGCTGCACTCATACATACAGACACATGCCCTCTGAATGCACAAGCAGGACCAAACAACAACACCTGATTCTGGTATAATTGTTGCCGCACCTGTGTTGCTGTGTCACAACAATAATCAGAGTAACAAACTGAAGCGTTGTGCTTTCTTGCATTTCGCCAACTTCTCCTTCTGTTGTAAAGCATTGGGAGTTTCATACAACAACACATTGCACGATCGGCTAATGATGAACTGGTTAACGTCTGCCTGCTGTCTGCTGCTGGGTGAACTTGTAGGTATATCAAACCTTTCTTGCTGAAAACAGCCACCTGTTGCTGCTGGAGGTCTGCTGAGAGCGCTGAGACTGAACAAAACAGTGAAGTAGTGGCCTCTAAAACCAAAACAATGAGCTAGAAGACACTAAAAAGTATGGAAGGTGTCAGCTGAACTCTGGTACAGACCAAACTATTGGTTCACTTCTACGCAAGTTGTGGTCCGATCCCATTTTTGTGCAGACTGCATTATCCGTATTTGGTTAGTTCATCAATACAAAGTAAAAGTAGTAACCACAAAGCAACCACAGCATTCACTCTAGTTTTACATGTTGCAAGGTACAGTGGATTTTTTTCCTGTTTCTCACCCCCTGAACTCATTCATGCATTCAATACCCACAGTATGAGGTCCAGTTTCAGTTGTGACTAATAATACTGGCCACCACCTACACGCAAGGCAAATGCAAGACTTACTGTCATTTACTGGAATACACTTTCTTCGGGTTTCCTCTGTCAGTCCATGTAGTGCTGATAACGCAGGATGTCCAGTAAATGAGTTTAATGTCAATTAATGCGACTTGATATTTACAGCGCCTGTTTGTAATACTTTAATATGAAACAGGCAGCAACTTTCGAACCAAACTATAAATGTGAAAGTGCATGTCGGTTGGTTTTTGGTTGGTTTTGGTCCTCGGTTACAAATCAAAGCTATAAATAAAAGTCACATGGAATCACAAGCATCTTCTTCATACGAAGGCGCTGGACATATTTTTCATCTTGCCGGCCACTGAGAGGACTGAGCCACAACAAAATCAATTCCAGTCCCTGTAGCTTTAGCTAAGCATGATGGATTTGTGCACTCCGTGATGTCGTTTATCTTCACCGGTGTTCATACCTGGTCAGGAGACGTGAAGCCACCACTGGTGGTTGGAGACACCCAGGTCTGAATGGAATTATGGTCACCTGGTCAATCAAATTAAAACACTGCACTCTTCAGAGTTGAACCTAACCACTGCCAAGTCCTATAAGGTTTTCTATAATGTAGAACTCTGGATCAATATCTAATATCACAGAAAGATATGAATTCATATGTCATATTGTTGCTGTCATTACAAGAACATGTATATTGTAAATTGATGTATGACATGGTAAAGGCTGAGTTCCCCGATTTTCCCAGATTTGTTGTCTTATATTTGGGTTTCGTGGTAATTGGGATAGAATTACTGTATAGCAACATTATTGGCCGTTGGCTAATATCTGCATATATGTAACCTGCACTAATCAGTTTAAACAACCTACTTTTTTGGGTGAAAAGCTGCAGTACGTCTAACGACTACTGACCCCTAAAGTCTGGCTACAAGAAAACTTGTATCAGCTCCATTGAGGTCAAAAGGAAAAGCTCTACACTCATTACATCTTCCTCCCAAGGAGCTATAAATAACCTTCAGTTCATGTCATCATCAAAACCGCTCTTATGGAAATAGGAGTCATTTTTCTTTTCTCTATCTCTGCTTCTACCTCTGAATTCACGTTTTATTTTATTTTATTTATTCACTCCTAAGCTTTTGAGTGTTAGGCTCTCACTCTTCACTTGGAGTAATTTGACAGAGCCGTCACCTACTGCTGCGCTCGCTTCTCTTGATGTGAAAGTGACAGCTACATTTCTGACTTCCAGTTTCATAGTGGTTGTTGCCTAGTGTGTGTCTGTGTGTGTGTGTATGTGTGTGTGTGTGTGTGTGTGTCTATCCATGATGCCTGGAGGGCAAAGATGTGCGTTGGTGATGCTGTAAATGTTGCTCCTTGTCCGTGTTTCACAGATTTGCATTTGAATGTGAAGTACGGCTTTACAAGAAAACTAAACTTTTGTTCATCTAATTTTCATCCTTAGTTTTGTTTGATTTTAATCGGCTTATACCCTTTTGTACGAGAGTTCAGGGTAGCCAATAGTAAAATGATAATCATCTAATCTGATTAGAATGTTGTTTTCCATTCTGTATACATTATACACGGCAAAACTAAAACAGCACTGATCCTTTTAGCCACTTGGTAGAAGTGCTCCACAATAACTTGAACATCACATGCTCATTTTATGGCCTTATGCAGGGTTACGTGTGTGCAAACAATTGCTTATACACGTCCAACAACAGACACAGAGCATCGGTATTGATTTGAACATCCACTCTCCTTTGAACACTGTTTTGGTCTCCACCAGCTCTTGTGGAAAACGTCTCACTCTTTAGCTGCTAAATAAGCTAAAAGACGCAAATCAGCTCTGTAGCACTAAGCCACTGTGATCTATAAAATGTTGATTGCTGCAGATATAGAGCAAAAGGATCCTGCCTTCATTTGCATCTTTTAAAAAACATACTTACCGTCAAAACTCTAATTTAAATTAAAATCCACTGACTAATGAGTAATGCACCAATTACAGGACACCGTTCAAGCACTCTTGTTTCTTAATTCTCGGTTGCTTGACTATAAATGAAAATGAAATTTCAATTTGATGAATGATTGAGTCAATTTAATCAATGATTTTTTAAAATGATTCATTTTCAATATTGGCACCCCAGGATCTCCCCGGCTCTGTGTATAATTTGAGGCCCTGTCTTCTCTGGGTTTGTTTACTCATAAAACTTATAATATATTCCTTTATTCATGAAGAATTTCTCAGCATAAACAAACAGCTTTCTGGCATACGGCCCCTTCATTTCTCTACCTCAGCCTCATGCATGTTTTGCGTTGCCTCTCACTCGCCGTCCCTCCCAGCACTCACGTAAGTGCTTGCACGTCCCCCACCGTCTGCATGTCTTTGGATTTTTCAACAGCTGATGGTGCGTCCCTTCCCATCTCACCCACGGCGTGTTCATTATTCAGAGCAGCAGCCCCCAAACATAATCCAGGGGGATTCGCCTCACAGATGCCCCCACTGCTCCCTAAAGCCCCTTTGCCGGCGCCCTCCCATCCTGGACACGGCTGGTTTGAGCCGAGTTTGAATCTTTAACAGCCTTGACGATCATTTTTTTTCCAACAAAAGGGCAACGGGACCGGGGGGAAGGTGACTGCGATTCAAAACATTGGAGGCAATGATAAAGAGAGGGGTTGTCATTAGGGAGCTCATGGCAGTCAGAGGAGGGAGGAGCCCTCTGCCATCTTGACGCACATTTTTCAGAAACCCTCGGTGGGATGTCTGCTTTGATCACTATCATTTCCCCAGTGTATGTGTGTGTACTGTATGAGCATGCATGTGTGGTTTTGCTCTGTGCTGGCAGGCAGTGGTTAGTCAATGTGTGTGTTTATGCAAATGTACTTTTGTCCTCTGAGTTTTTAAGTAACTGTCAAGGTGTTTACGTGTGTTTCAGCTTCCAGACATGGCTGAGTGTTTGTTTGAGCCCACATGGATGCCTCGCCATCCCGACCCCTACTGTTTGCTGTTTATTTATAACCAGGCAACATCAGTAACAGCAGGTTGTGAGCCCAGAGTGGGTGGTGGGGGGCTGACTATCATGTCAGCAATGGGTCTGGCTTAATGATAAGCCTGCATTGCCTTGAGTATGGGATCAGCGCAGATGTGTATTGAAATTCCTATTTACAGACTGCAATCTATGGGCTGAAGGAGAGGAAAGGAGAGTAGGCGGAGGTGGCGGATAAAAGGAGATGAGAGGAAAAATGAAGATGACTCTGCAGGCCTGAATTTTTCAGACTTTTTGCAGGTAGGAAATAAAATGCAGTGGGTTTAAATCACCGAGGCAAAACAAAGTGTTACCAGAGCTCTTATTTCTACACAAAGCTCTTATTTGTTGCATTTGACTAAATTTAAATCTAAGTTAAATCAAATAGAACAAAATAGAACAAAAAATATAGGTATATATTTTTGTTATGTTATGTGATATTATGATGTATAAGATCAGAATAAATGAAAAGATGAGAAATTATTCAAGTTTTTTAAGCAGGGGCTTTGAAACATGCATGGAAAGTTCTCTTAAGGCTACAATCAATCAATCAATCAATCAATTAATCAATCTTTATTTATTTATATAGCACCAATTCATAACAAATGTTATCTCTAGACACTTTCCATAAATGAGCAGGTCTAGACCAAACTTTTTCATTGAGACCCAACGATTCAAGAACTAAACATTAAGGATTCACGAATCTCCACATGACCAAGCATCACTAGAGGATAACCAGCTGATTAACTCCAAACAGTCAGATGAGAAATCCTCAACAGGTCCGTCCTAATTTAAATGTGTGTAGGATTTACTGACTAAATCTACAGTGTCTGCCAACAGCCAACAAGTTGTGGGTTTACACATGCTCTATGAAAAGGACCTGAGCCAGTAAAAATAATGTTCTTATAAACTGAGGTGCATTATCCAGCCAGTTTACAGCATATTATTGCATGTTGGATATTTACTGTAACCCTTTAGCATGAAGCAATGTCTACTCGTGCCCCCTTACTGCAGGTTCATACAGTCCGTCTATGAACTGTCAAGAGGAAAAACATTCTCTCTAACACAGCTCTTTGTTTCTATGCTAGATTTCAGACTATTACAGACAAGGATTTCTTTTGTTTATTGGTCATAAAGGACTTGAAAGAAATTAAACCTGGTCATGAGACACAGGCTGTTCAGTCAGAGTTTGTTTCTTCTGTCTCGTGCTGGTGCTGTTAAAGACGTAGCACACCTCACAGTGTTGTTCAACTGCTTAAAACAACCCAGATCTATATTTTCCTGACAAGCAATCTCTTCTGGCAATGTACAGACTGACTGCTTTTTCTTGGGTGCAGAGGCAGAATTAGCAGGATGTTGTTGTAACACTCCCAAACAACTCTGAGGGAGTTCAGAGAGAGGTCAGGATGGATGGTTGGGTGTTCTGATCTTTTATAGAGAAGACCATGACCATGACCATGATGATTCTCTATATAAACCAAGCTTTAGCTTGCCTAACCATACTCAAATATTCGTAGAACCAGCAGTAGCAGTTTTGGTGGCATTAACAGATGACATTGTCCTTCCGTGCCAGATCAGAAACTGCTCTTATTTGTTATTTGACGCCATTTTTGTAGGCATGTTCCAAAGAATGTACCAAGAATATGTCAAAACTATGTTGTAGTTTTTTGAACATGCTTACTGGATTGTGGATTTACTCCACTGATCAACCCACTGTTTAAGCTCAACCATCTTTTCCAAACTGAGTCCATCTTGTCGTTTAGTTTGGACGGCGTTGGGAAGCACTTTTTAGGGTGTGCAGTGGGAGTCGTACAGTCAAACAGGGAGGAAGACGGAGAGAAGACAGAGCACGATCTAATCATCTTATTGGAAATCATTTGGGAGCTAATTACAGTAAAGAATGGAGGTTTTCGAGGTTTCATATTGTGGGTTCACGTGAGGTGTGCGTGCGCTCACACGGGGCTGTTTACATAATCCAGAATGCACTGCACTCCCTCCTCATAATTCCCACCACTACCACCTCCTCTGGGATTCTCATCTGATTTCATTGTTGTGGTTGTCTGCAAGTTATTTCCTTGATGCGCTGATGCACGCACAAAGCTTGCCGCCCCATGGCTAGCTCCGTAACGACAAGTGACCCCGACAAAGACACAGTGTCATAGCCACATATCGTACGCCACAGCCTGCTCTCCATCTGTCTGCCTCTCGTTCCCTCCATCTTCGAACACTCCCTCCTTCTCCTCCTCATCTGCCCACTCTCTTGGAGATGTAGTGGCGAGGATTATGCAGCCGTCAGATTTCCCCAGGATGACAACGACGCTCCCCCCCACCCCCACCCCCTCCTCTTCTCATCTTCCCACCGTTGCTCTTCCAATAAGCCTTGAGTTCCAGCAGGAGGGGGCTACAGGAGGTCACATCTGACTTTATTAAAACATGGGTGTCTATTAATCTCCAGTCCAAATCACAGTGAGAAAGAGCAGGAAGGGGGGGGGGGGGGGGGGGGGGGGAGAGAATAATGGAGAAAGATGACAGTGAGAAGAGGAGGAGGTGGCATTGCAGGAGAAATCAAAGAACGAGAAAGAAAAAGAACAAAAGCCGCAGAGAAAAATTAAGAAGATAAAAGAGCGAATAGTAAGGGTAGTGGAGAAAAATGATTCATCGAGGCCACAACTTACTGCACCGAGGTCGGAGAATACTATTGTATGCAAATGCTGTTACATCTGTGCGTTCACTTTGATTCATTCGAGGGCACAAATCCTTCTCTTTCTTCTACTCCTCCTCCCCTTATTTTCATTACTCAGTGTGCACAATCTCATAATTCATTCAAACAAATTAATGGCCACTGCTTTGCCCACAATTTAATAAAAATAAAAGCATTTGCTCTGCTTAACTTCCTCAGTGACTTCTAAACTAGCTACATGTCGTAGCTAATCGAATTTACATGATTACACAGATTTGTTTGCTTCATTATTTTGCACACTGCAGGTTACTTTATTTCAGCTGATTGGTGGTATCACCGTGATGAGACTTTACCGTCCTCGATATGGTAACGAGGGAGGTGTGTTTAGGAAATGCCACATGTATTAATTCTGATGGGCTTCATTTTAATTTGAAAAACTTGTCTCACTTGACTAACTGCGATCACAAAGACGGTACAGTAGTTACTGATTGTTGCCGCCGCAGGAATGTACATCAGGTGAGCAACTCACCACCTTGTCAGCATTAGTTTACAAAGCCTTTAAACCAGATATTAGTTGGGACTTTCTGAATGGCTCACAGGCCCAATAGAGTGGAGGTTCATGGGAGAAAAAACTAGACTTTCAGGGTAAGTGGTGAGTACCCCCCTCCCTGTTTAAATCAGCAGCAGACGGTTGGTGTCAGGCTGTCAGCTGCCATTTTCAGTGAGGGCAGGAAGGCCAATCTGCTGTAATGACTGTTTGATGATGAGTCTACTTAATTATCATTAGCCTGATCACACAAGCCTGTGTCCCTTTATGGGTCCCACTGGGGTAATAAGACAGGTTTCCCTGAAGAGGAGAGGAGAGGAGACTAATGAGGAGATGACATAGGAGGGAAGAACAGAAGACAGGAGAGAAAATACTGGAAGAGGAAAGAAGAGGAGAGGACAGGAGGACAAAAGAGGAAAAAATGGGGGAAAAAAGGGAGGATAGAGGGGGTGGGAAACAGGAGAGGAGAATAGATGGGAGAGTGGGAGAGGAAAGAAAAAACAAGGGTTGGAAAGGTGAGGATAAGGAAGGAGAGGAGAAGTCTGAATGAAAGAATTAAAAATAAAGAGGGGAAAGGGAGAGGAGATGAGGATAGAGGAAAGGAGATATGAAAGAGAAGATGGGAGGAATAAGAGGACAACAGAGGAAGAGAGGGCAGAAAGAAGAGGGCTAAAAGAGGAGGTGGGATGGGAAAGGAGCAAAGAAGGAAAAGGTTGAAGAGAGCAGAGAAGAGGAAACAACCGGAGTCAATAGAAGAAGGGAGGGAAGCAGGAAAAGAGAGGAGAGAGGGATAGGAGAGGAAAAGAGCTATGAAAGGGAAGGAGATAGGAAGAGATAAATGGGAGAGTAGAGGGAGGGAAGGAAGAATAGGGGACAGGAATAGGAGACAAAAGAAAAGAGAAGAAGAGGGGAGAAAGCGAGGAGAGGGGAGAATTAAGGGAACGAGGAGGGGTGAGGAGAGAAGAAGACAAAAAAACAAAAAGATGAGGAGAGGAATAACAATGAAAATGGAAAAGGCAAGAAAAGAGGACAGGAAATTGGAGAAGAGGGGAGGGAAAAAGTCAGGTCAAAAGGAGAATAACAAGTGAGATGAAGAAAACAAGAAGATGACAAAGAAGAGGAAAAGGGTGTTGGAGGAGGTAATGAGAGGAGGAATGAGCCTGATTGGAACAATTAGACTGATTAAACGAGTGGCACTCTGCGACTGTTCACCCTCGTCCCTCACCTAATTTACCCCGCTCTGCTCTGCTTTATGACATGCCTGGGAGGGTAAACAAAGAGACTCCTACCAACCACCAAGATCCACACACACACACACACACACACACACACACACACTGACTGTACTCTACTGTACACACTCACACAGACACACAAGTTATTTAATATTATTATAATATATTTTATATTAACACCCACTTAACCTCTGAGTCTGTTGTGCATAACCTGATGTGGCCTGCAGCTAAGGAGTGTTAATCATGTTTTGTTTTTTACCAGGGAGGTTTGAGGCCCCCCCCCCGGCTGATATCTGATGCCAGTGGCCAGAGAGGTTAAAACACAACAGGACCCCTATATTAAAGCACGCTATTCTTGCCACCGCTCATATACAGTGATTGAAATGTTTAAGGCCAGAGACACAACATATTCGAGGATTGCGTTTCAGGAATGGCTCTAGCTCGGAGGGAAACCGCGACATCTTTATTGGATTCGACATAAAAAGCGGCAGAGCCCCCACGACGCAGGAGAACATCCAACTCCGTCAAAAGCCCCCTGTCTCTCATGAACTGTCAGCCCGACTTTGAAATAAATTTAAGAAAATGGGATTGCTTTTTGTGACTAAAGGTAACTGGAACAGTATCAACAAAACAAGCCCTCCAAGAAACGCTAATGCAAATCAATGCGAACAGGTGCAGGTAGAAGACAAAAAGAGGAACTTGCCATAAGGCAGAGAGCTGGCAGCCTGTCGCAAACATTTCCAGCGACAAGCTGCCGCCGTCTTTTTCTATTACAGTTCTACTTTACCTGTACAGCACAAACAGTTCACACGGCGTGCATGAAGCCTTACTAGGACGGCATGTTCTTGCAACAATAGCTGGGTTTATACAGGACATAAAAATCCATTAATGATTGCCGCCTTATGCATCACGAATCATGTTCAAACACAGAGTACAAAGGATTTCGCAATAGATTTCCTACCATTTCAGTAATGACTATTAGCCGAGTAAACATTTAAATAAACTCCATTCATTGGTTCATAATATCCAACCAATTATGTGCACTTAAACAAAGCGTTTGCAGCACAAAGTGCACATACAGGAAAGGATAAGCCAGCACGGTGTGTCTCAGTAGCTATAGCTGCTACAGTTGTAGCTGTAGCTTTGTCACAAGTCAGGTCTTCATTCAAATGAAATGCAACTTTTAACAGAATTTCCATCTACTCTTGTTACATGAATAACAGGTGTTGGGGGGCTTCGAGATAAACAATAGGTGGTGCTGATTCTCCTGTGTGGTGCCATTAAACTGTTGCAGAAGAAGATGAAATTTAAACAGCTCCAATCAAACTTCAACTGATGGGAGACCCTGAGGAAAGCACAATATTATCATCTGCCACCTCCCTCATTAGCCTCCGTCTGTCTCCTCAGTGGACTGGAGCTTAAGTAACATTCATGTCACATGTTTCCTTACAATGTAGTCACTGAATGTAACGTTTATGTGTCCTCCACTAATAAATGGACAGCAAGCAGTGGACATGCAGGTGACAGCAACAGGGGACAGTTTTGATCCATAATGGTGGATGCTAAATGCTAAATATAATTATAAAAAGTAGACATGAAGGCAAATGAGTGTTTGTTAAATCACTATGAGAACAGAGTTGATTAGAGGACTTCCTATAGTTCCTAAATGTCTTCACCATGCTAGCCAGACAGTACAAGTCACAGGTGAGGGAGTGGGAAACACCAATTTAACTGCCCACTTCTGATATCCAGGGTAAATGTGAACAAATGGCCTGTTAGTTAGAACTGTAAGTGCCTTTCTGTTGTTTGTGCTGTGTTGACTAAGTCCTCTTATAGAGCTGATGTGTGCAGGTGGATGCACCGCCGCAGGTTTCCCTTCTATACATGAGCCAGGATTTTGTGCCCACTCGTTTCCATTGATTCCTAGTAATCCACTAACAACTGTTTACTGTAGCGGAGCGCTGGAGGCTTTACACTGTGTCAGCCCACGCCTGGATGTGCTGCGCTGCACACAGGACCATCTATCTTCCCCCTAATACAGGAAGTCAGCCAGAGCAGCAGTTTTTTTGTTTATAGACTATTGAAAAGCTGAACCCAAGAAATATTTTACAAAGTCTATTATAATTTATATTGTAAGGCTTGCGGGCCTGTGGGTGTTAAAATGAGTTTTGTGACTGTGTGATTGCATGTATGTGCGTGCGTGTGTGTGTGTGTGTGTGTGTGTGTGTGTGTGTGTGTGTGTGTGTGTGTGTGTGTGTGTGTGTGTGTGTGTGTGCGTGCGTGTGTGTGGTTCAGCGTCACAACATGACAACTTGCTCCCATTCACCATCTCTAAGGACGACACTGGGTGACACAGTTCGGCTCCTTCTGTCTTTATTTTCCAACAGGCAGAAGAACTACATGTCATGTAATTGCCAAGGACTCATAATAATACACCACGATACAATATGATAAGTCCCATAGGTCAACAAAAAAGTCCAAATACAGTCCTTCATGTGCACCTTACTCAGGGTTTAGTGGCCACCAGCTTCGACAAAGAGATTGCCAGGATGCCTCATCTGATGTCCTACTTGCCACCTGCTTCTTATATCATGCTGACTGGTAATGCTTGTTCCATTCAAGAAAAGACTTTGACACTGGAGACTGTCTGTGATTAGGTTTAGGCTATTATGGTATAATATGGTTAACAATGATGTAATCATACGTGTTAAACATACTAATGAAGTTCATTGTCATTTGTGGTTTCCATCCAGCTGTTTATATGCATGCTCAGTCCATGAAAAACGTGGAGAAAAAAAAAACACTTGGCTGAAGCGGAAACGTCGGTGTATTGATATTGATAAAAGGAAAATGTAATGAATCACAAGGTACATAAAATATTTGACTCAAACATCACTCAGTCTTCCACTGAAGAGACCAAGGAGCACTGAGGAGACTTTAACCTTCCTCAAAGTAAGTTAAATAAACACAAGTGCCATATTTTCATCGTGTATGCACATGGTATTCCATTGTTTAGTTTGACTTGTTGTTGCGCTGTCTTCTGCAATGATTGAATATTACTTGACTGGAGAATCAGCGCCACCGATTGTTTATCTAGATGCGACTCCTACTGTCCGCATAACAGTAGTGGAGGGAAACTCATGTTAACATTTTCTGGAAAATGTGCATCACAATCAGATGAAAGCTCAACATTTTGTGATTTTTTTGCATACATTCGATAAAAACGTCTTCTCATGATGTTGATAAAAGCATAACTTGGGCAGCAATATATTTTTATAGTATTTGCTGTTTCCAGGTAGTCATATGGTAGTGTAGCACACGTTCGTGGCGTTGGGGTTTGGAGCTATTGCCTGTTTCTGGGCCCATTTGGACCCCGCTGACCGTTTGTAACACATGACTGGAGCATGCCGATTGTTTGGGTCTGGACGGTTTGCTTGCTGACAACCTCGGCATGGCTACTTGCAGCATTCTCGCAAACTGCTCATCTGATAAACTTCACATTTGACAACGCACCCCTCTGGGTCCTCAGCAATACACTGTTACCAAGCGTGAAGTCGATCAGTCGACTGGATGAACGCTCTCAAGATAACACACACTCAGACAGAGAGAGACTCCTTCTTTTGTAGTTAAATAAATGTAATTTGTTGGAGACAGAGCTGCTATTTGACTGTCTTACCTGTGTTGGATAAGCCTCCCCGTGTAAAAGAGATATTTATGCTTAGAATTAAATGTAAGGTGACACACTCACCCTGCCTCATCTAGTTCTGCACAGTTGTATTCTCTGTTCCCCAGAATTCTTTTTGATAGTGCTCAGAAAAGGGACATGAACTTGATGCACTCAATTAATGATGGATGTGCAGGCATTGCTAACAAGCCAACTGCTTCATGAATATCAGGGCAAAATTCATCTTTTATTGTGGCTGTATTTTGTATTCTGCTTCATTGTGGCCTCTGTTGGTGCAGGAACTGGTCCGTCTGCCTCCTATAGGAGAGGTCACTGCTCTTAGATTTATAAGAGAGAGGCTGCTTTTTCTGACAAACTCAACTTCAAGTTTTCTGGCATGGTGTCTAGTCAATGTTATCCACAAAGAAATACACCATTAAACAGATGCCGTGGGCCTACAAAATATATTTTGACTGTGTTTGTGTCTTGGTTTAAATTTTTCAAGATAGGCTGTTTTCAAAAAGTAACCCAAAATTAACTTTAGGATGTAATAAAATGTAATGTAATAAAAGGATGCAGCATTTCTTCAGGTGAAAAAGAGGAAAAACTCAACAAACAAACAGACATTCTGGTTGGTATTGTTGTGTTGGTGTAAGCGTTAGCCCTCTGGTCCTGGACAGAGGTTCGGTCTGGGTTTGATGTCCGGTTGCTGGAGTATGTGGATACAGCCATGTCTTTGAACATGTTACTCGTGATTCCCACTTGACTGCGGAAGAGGTGCTGGAGAGCAACACATCTCTATGAAATCCAGACCAGAGGTCTGCAAACCAGATCTTCCGGACTGCAGGAACAAATCCTTCTGCATGCAATCCAGACACAGTCTTTAGCCAACAATAAATAGAATTACGCTGACTAACATTTTTGATCTGCAGCTCTAGCAGCATGTTTAAAGTATTACACTGTAAAAAAAAAAAAATGGTTTCAAGTAGATATTAAGCCTTGCATTGACTCTTTAATTCAATCTATTCATTATCTGTACCTATTCATTGTAATCAGGATTTCTGACTGAGGAAGGAAACCAGAGCACCCTGAGAAAATCACACTCTCCTCAGTAAGGTCCTTCCAAGGGCCGAAGAGGCGAACCTTCTTGCTGAATGGTGACAATGCTAACAACATCAAGATGTTTCTAAAAATGGAGCGCCAGTCCACTCAAAGCAGTTCCTTCCAGCAGCCTTCCTGGAGCATTGGTGGACAGCATTTTCAACCAGCTTTGAATTAGCAGTAACGTAACGCGTTACATGCCTTCTTTTCAGGAAAACGTTTTGATAGAGGAAAATGACCAAATTACCTTTCAACTGAAATGTCTCATGATTGACTGGAAAAGATCAATGACCACTAAGCCATATTAATCCTTATGTTTGGATCAGATGTGATGTAGTCAGATATCTCAAAACCTGTGTACAGCAAGTGTAGGTACCACTAAACATGACCAAATGTATGTGGACAAGCATTTCCTTACAGATCTGGCTTATGGGGGGATTGTTATGTTGAAACGTGAAGGAAACAAACACAAACTGCTGACATAAAGCTGGAAGAACACTAAAATTGTATTGTATTCTGTAGATGTAGCACAATGATTTCCTTTAACTGACAGTAAGGGACCAAAACCACATGGCCAAAGTCTGGTTGAAAAGAATGTTTTTGCCATAGGAATGTTGTTTTTTTTTATTGAAACTACGTATATACTGCATTGTTCATTAAACTAAATGACATTACCTTGCCTTGAGCATTGATGTCACTGTGAGCCCGACAGACAGACAGATTTCTAATGGAGGAGCTGAAGAACCATAGCGTATATCTCCTTCCCACTGGAAAGCTTGTGTGGCAAAGAGCGTTTCCACCCTTCGCTCATGATGGGGTTCCCGCCCGGCCACTGTGATGTCTCTCCTGCAGCATGAAGCAGCACGCTGCTACCTCATTATTCCATCTGTCAGAGAGGAGCTGAAATAGAGAAATAGAACAGAAGGATAGAGGAGAGATGGGACCATGTTATCAAACTCAAGGATGAAGGGTCAATAAAACCAGATGGGTTGAAAAGCCACTTTGAAAAGCGTGCTCTGACACTCTAAGCAAACAATGCAAGATTCCATTTCAGAGAGCAGAGAGGTCAGTTTTCCCTCCCCGTCACTGTCCGCTCTCTCCTCCTGTGTTTTTTCAACTGTATTTTCCTTCCCTATCCACTCAGAAACACACTCACCTCATGTGGGCCATGTTGACAGAGCAGATTCATGAACACAACAGCAAAATGATGGCAGTCGTTTGCCTGCAAATCAGATTGATGAAATGATAAAAGCCTCTTTTTTTTCTTTTTGTGTTGTTGTACAAATTGTTGTAGTGGCTGTTTGTTCAGCCAGGCATGAAACATTAACAAGGCTGGACTTGTACCCTCTCATCTGTCTGGAGTACAAACTGGATTCATGACAACATCATGCAATCTGTCTGCACAGGACCGTGACATTACAGTTAGGGCTGTGACGATGTCTGCAGTATCACAAGACCGTGGTCATGTGACGCCTGCCGCGACGTTCAGGTCATTACCGTCGTCAACGGGAGTGTTTTTCTTTTGTTTCTGGGTTTTTGCTTTTATGGTGAGGAGTATATGGTGTAATAATCATTGTTTAGTCATCATCACTGACTGTCTTCCATATTAGGTAACATAATATAGTGCAGCATGCGTAGGGATAAGATTTTACTGTTGGGAAAATGTAGTTCTAAGGGAATGGTCTGTCTGATGGCGAGGAAAACATTCTAAATATAGTTTTACACTAATACTGATTTTTTTGGAGGCTAAAATATGTTTCGCTGCCTCCCCCGTCCACAGCAGAACATCGCTTAGCTCCATTTTGATACTTTTGCCTGCTTCTCCATCTGGGGTCAGTCCGTTAAACATATGGGTAATTTATATTGTGTGTGTTTCATTAACAGCTTTGTTCACAGTTCCTCCTATGTGGTTTGTACACTTCTTTAAAAAGCATGGCCCAAGTGCATCGGTGGTAAACCGCCAAATTGCAAAGATAACCATCACAGCCCTAAAAAATAATGGGATTTTGTGCGATTTTGTGCAAATTAAGTTTATTGTCTCTGTTGTAAGCAATTGGGAATATATGAGTGAGTTGCAAGAAATTAGCAGAGTTTAACCCTAGAACACTAACCTAACAGTTAGTAACACCATCACTAACGTCGGGTGTATTTTACCCAATATAAAACATATTTCTCATCAAAATATTTTAAAGTACAACAATATATGACAAATTGAAGTACTCTTCTTTTATTTTCCCCTATACAACGTCTCATAAAACGCTTTATGTATGTCACTTTATGTATCTAGGTTATAGCGCTGCCGTGTAATACTTGCCTGCGTTTTATGTTATCAATTCAGCATTCTAACAATCAGAGATCCGACACATCATCCTTCCAAGAAGCATGCCATCAACATGATATCACAACTGCCTGAAACATTTGCACAGTACTTTGTGCAGTAAATAATGTGGTCATGGCGTGTGGTAGGTCAACACAGGTCAGCATATGAATTCCCTTTAGGTCTGACAGCCTCATTACAAAGTCTCACCAGCGCCTCTCACCTTTACATCCTCCTCTCCTCCTCTTGTATCCCCACCTTCTCTCCAATAATCTCACCATGCTGCGGGGTTCTCGCAATTCATCCGAGCTCCGGTCAGAGCCAACACAAGACAAACAGCCAGACTAAATACCACTTCATTGACTCTCACTTGCTCTTATCCCCCCCTTTGTCTGCCTGTCTCATGGCTGGGCCAGCAGCTGTGCTCCGGCTGTATAGGAGGCTTTTGTCTGACGCTGGTTACAGAGCAAAGAGAGCTGCAGCTGGAAGAGACCTGCTCTGTCACAGTGAGACAAAGCAGAGTCTTTTATTATGAGAGTAGAGATTAGAGTGTGAGTTCATGTGAAGACCTCTCCGCATGTATTTTGTGCACAATTGTACTTGCTCCAAGCCTAGTCCGCTGAAGTCGGGCTCCCTTTGGAGAAAAAAATGGAAAGTAGTAAAGTCTCAATAATACTCGTGGGAATAAAGTTGGGTGGATGTTTTCTTCCCAGGAATATTTCACTCTTTTTCCAACTAAACTGGGATTACTCACTGTTAGCCACTCATCCTTTTAGTGCCCATCTGATGCTATTTCTTGCATGCAGCCATGTCAGCACGTTGATTCTGAGGTCTGAGTCACAGGCGCGCTGTTTACTTGTGACATCAACGCCGTCGTCTCCACTTGAAGCTATAATTTTTGAACGCCGTCTGCGGGTGGAGGCCTTCGTGTCCCGTCGAGCCACTCGGTGACCTCTATGATTATCGCTCGCAGATTTTGCACAATTATTTTGCCGTACAGCTGAACTACAAGCTGCCATTTAAGCATGAAAAGTAATCACAATAAACCTCTGCAGCTGAAAAATTGATCCACTTATATCACCACAATAAAAAAGATTATGGTCACCCCCCCCCCCCCCCCCCCCGGTTCTTGAAAAGAGATAATTTGTGCCTGGAAAAAGGTGTGACTGTTCCCTGCATGGAAGGTCATATATCGATCTAAACAGGAGTGTTTGAAATGTGTTCCTGCCTGTCCGACTCATGCAGCAGGTATTTCATCATCGCTAAGTTTGGTAGGTGTAAGGATTTTTTTTTTTTTTTTTTATGTCAGACACTGCTGGAATGGAGTCAATGAGAAATAATAGTCGTATTAGTCATCCTGTTCTTGCACTGTACAGTAATAAGCTCTATTTTTAAGGCACATTGTGAGGGCTGAAGGGTGGGATATCCTCTTATTATGTCTTTACACTGGCAGGTCACATCATATCTCCTCACAGGTGCCGACTTGTCAGTGGGAGACGTCTCATAGTTTTTCTATTAAAGTGATGGTTTTCGAAATGCTTGGTCAGTTCTATCCATGCTCTCGCAGACTTAGCTCCCTCCCTCCCGCCTCAGCGCTCTGAAATCTCCAGCCCCCATTATTTTTTCATCTCCCGGCCTCCTCCTCTGTCTCTTCGGTCTCTCATCCCCACCCGCCCATCCTCTTCTGACTGATTTGCCCGTGAAAGTGAGCCATTCGTGGTTGGAAATGAAATATCCTCTCTCCCCTGTCACCGCCCATCCACATCTCCCTGTAATTAGAACTCTTGTGTAAAGCAGTGGCCTTTAAATTTCATTGTGTAAGTGTATTACGTACAGATCAAAATGCGGCTTGTACCGGCTTAGCATGGATTGATGGGCTGCCTGCTGTAATTATGAATGCTGCTGGCAGGAAATGAGAGAAAGGTGGAATTTCCTCCATTAGAGTCATTCGATATTGTGTGGATTAGACATGGGGGGAGATAATGTCACTTAATTTTCGATGCAAAGGTAAGTGAAATTTTCTTGGCACTCATGGCGTGGTCTCCCTCATTTGGTGTTGTTCCAAGAAGTGAGAGCACGACTAAGTCTGCACCTAGCTGGCTGAATCTGAAAACACTGTTCATATGCAGTGCATCAATGCTTCGGACCCTATTTGGTACAAATCTCCACTTTTGGTCAGCAAACAACAAAACTGTGTGTGTGCCAGCCAACATCAGACAAGTCAGTATTTTAGTTATCTCACAAACGAACATTTAACCAGCATTAGTTTGTGCCCTTTTAGGGGCAGCTAACACAACACTGACATGTGCTATTGTGAAACACTGGCCTATTAACACATCCAGCAGACATGGAGCAACATTAGAATTCATTGTTAGTTGAATTTCTACCTTCATAGTGAATATAACTCCAATATTAACTGCCTGTCTGCCTGTTTTTGGTCACCACCAACTCCTGAGAAAATATCTCTCTCTTAACCCTTTAAAGGACACTCATTGAAATACTTAGAAATTCAAAAGTTCAACCATAAACCATTACTGGTGGTCATTACAAGACTTTTTTTTTTTTAATGTTATGGTGAAAATCAAGGTCAATGAAGTTACCATATATATATATATAGTTTCTTGCCGGTCTGTCATGTAGCCTGATTGTCGCTGATTATCTTGGAGAAATCTTGTAGTTCTACTGCCTCATGGTGAGGCAAGGGGCGGTTAACACGGTTAAGCTACCGAACTGGCCACTGCCTTGTCTACACTACGAGTAGGCATTAAAAGCAAAAAATCCATTTTCCCGACACTCTCAGCAAGCATATCCAGATTTAGTTTCGTTTTCAGGTTTGAACGTAAGCCAAAACGTTTGATTTTAGTCTGGACATCAACACATTTTGCCAGTCTAAATATTCTACAAATAATTTTGAAGCAGAAGTATATGTTTATGGCCAGTAATGGAGCAGATAGATGTTTAAAAATAGCTTTCGGACCTGTGTGGTATCCTTTTAGAGAGCAGAGTTTGCTATGCTAATCTTCTCTGTGGTGTTTTATTTCACAGTTGAGTTATCCACAAACTCTTCATCCCTTTGTTCTTGTATGAGGGGTTATTTTACAAAAGAAAAAAAGAACTCTCTGGTGATAAATATTGAATAGTTTTGAAGAGAAAGTGGGCTACATAACACTTGTTATTTGATGCTCACTCTGTGTCTCAGAGCTTCACCCACACACACTCTCTAATAATAATTCCAATAATCCTCAGGACGTACTGAAGGTAGAACAGATATACAGTAGGACAAGTTGCAATATATTACCTGGCTTGAAAGCCTGCTTCTTCTCTGCCTGTTAAATCTATTTAATGATATGTCAACCTTTCCATCTCGCTCACTTTTTCCTCCTGCTCATTCACAAAACACAGTCTAAGTTTCAGCCAGTTCAGGATATTGCACCTCGCCGTAAAAGCTGAGGTGAAACATTTCCCAGAAGAGGGAAAAAGCGAATTGAGCATTACACCCCCACCCCCATGCACTTTTTAATATCAGCGAAATGTCTGCCTCTTGAGGAAAAAAACTAAACAATTGAGCGATATGGGTTCCAAGTGGCAGAAAGTCCCCTTAATTGAAAATCGTTGTAAGGAAATAGAAAAGGCATATGCATGCAGTGTGATGGGCTGCTGCTGTACATCTTGCGAGTCGAAAGTCGCAGGGAGAAAAAAGCAATTGGTGCCTGTATTAACTTCATCTCTCAGACTTCAGCACGTTCATTAACCTCTTCCTCCACTGTTGATCAATGCCGGCCGTCAAGCATGCTGTCTTTGCTTTGCTTGCCGTGTTTTCAGTCAGTAGAATAAGAGATAATATTAAAGGCCCTTAAAACCTCTTTTGTCATTAAAAGCGATGGAGTCCAACTGTTATAACAGTGCTTGTTTTTTCACATGGGGGGATTTCTTCAATATGAGAGTTTATTTCCAACACTGAAAATTGTAGTTTGAGAAAAAAGATCTTGGCAAATGACAAGTTTGAGGTTGAAATCTCTGAAAGAGGCCACTCAGTTAACCTTCAGTGAAGGGTATTTGTAGGTTCCTTGCTCTTCTTGGTGGCTTGAAGTGTTAACCAGACGCCGCTGACCTATCTGATAAAACCAAATTTGATTGTTCTTACCCAACTGGTTAACCCTGCATTGTATGTACTGTACTAATAATTCAGCCGGTGTCCTGGAAAAACATATTGAATTTTGGCACTTATAGGTAAAATAGAAACAGAGTTAAATTGGTTATTATAATAAGATTAATTAAAATGAATTCCAATCAATTGCTCCACAACTTGGGTGACTGAAGAGAGTTCCAACAAAATTCTTATAAAAAATAACAGACCTGTAAAATAAAGTGCTACTTTAAATTCTTATTAATTCACAATTGGAGACGAGCCAGGATTACCAAATGAGCTGTGTGGGCAACTGCCCCAGAGCTCGAGACACTTGTGGGCCTCAGCACCCCCCAGGGTTACTGTCTTCTGTTCTTTATTCAACAAGTTCATTCACTACCAGCAGGGCGATTGCGAAGTACACATTTATTTTTTGTCTAACATGCTCAGTAACATAATACAGCTCAATACAAAATGAGGGGCACTGCATCCCACTCTTTTTAATGCCTTCTATATATCAGTAGATATTGTGTTTACATCGTATAACCACACATGGGTGGCATCTGATGCCCCAGAACTGTACTATAACAGTTAAAGTATAGTAGCCTAATTGGTTTTGGGGGCTTTGGGCAAAACATATTAAATCTGCTACAATGCACACAATGGCTACTTATGTAATTAAATAAGTGGTAATAACATATTTTGGAGGAAAAACCAAACGTTAGCTTTTTTTTTCTGTCTTAATGACTTAATTTCAAGCATCTCATGTGCTTCACTGGGTACTGTGTTGATTTCCCGCCCACTTCAAACCGCTAAGAGGAGAGAAAAGACATCCAGATATCTCTCGTGTGAAATAACCAAAACTGTTCTCATTGCTGTAAGAAGTTTTTTTTGTTCATATCAGATCCAATCCAATCCAAATGGTAACTAGTTGATAAAAAAAAAAAAAAACGCTGCTTTAGTAATGATGAAAGCAAAGCTGGACAGGAAAGATGTGATTAATAATTTACAGCATAAAAAGAGTAATAGTAGAGAAAGAAAGTGTGAGCATCTGACGTTCCAACCTCCTCTCAGTAATCCACGGTTTCACTTCTATGAAATGCTTGTATGAATGTAGTCACACTATACAAAATCCCTTCGCTCTGCTGAGAAATCTCTTTTTTCCTTATTAAAAACCCACTTCTTGTCAAATTTCCCAAAATACCGTCAGCCAGCCAATTAAATACTCCATATCTGTTCAAATCAATTATCTCCACCACCCAAGTGCCCTGCAACACTGTTGTGAAATGATTGAGCTAATGGGTTTTTGTTCCCACGCAGACGGTATCAAACCACTCCGCGGCAATTAAGATCATTATCCACCCTCGTGTTTTTGTTTAAGCCCATTTTAGGTCCATTTTGTAACTCGCAGGTTCAGCCATGATTGAATCTGAAGCTAGAAGCATGTTGTGCACTTTCAACCTTGTTAAAACGCATCAGGTGACCACAAATGCACTTCAGTTGCTGAGAGCAATGGTCATTTCACCCTGAGAGCTCTCTATAGCGCAGGATAATTGACCTTGTGGTGGAAAATAGCAATTAGGACCTAAGTAGCTAAGATATATTTGAGGTTATTGTATAATGTGACTTTGTGCCTGGCAGCCGCATGCTGCAGAATCAGAGAAGGAGGAGAGAAAACACAATGTGGGCAGTTATTGCAAATTAATTGTTGCACATCTGCTTACTGCTTCCTCAAACTGCCAACTCTGTGTGAGGTAAACTTCCAAAATAACATCAATTACATCCTGAGATGTACGAGAGCGTTGATGCAATGGGGCTATGAGTGACAAATGATGATGGAAATATAATGCAAATATGAATTGCTCAGAGCGCCAGGCTCCCCAGTAGGGTTACGTTTTATGGTGTTTTTCTCTCTGTGGTCCAGTCCAATGCCATGGACTGTTGATGCTGCAATTTTAGTTAAAAAGATGATTCAGCAGTTTTATTTATTTAATTTTTGAATTTCAAACACTTCAAATCAAATCATAAATGCAGCAAAGGTGGTTTCCGAGCTTAACTGGAGGGGTTTTCATTGTTCGTAATGGAGGGGTTAAGGGGAATGTAAGTCCGTTCATTCTTCTATTGGTTCTGTTTTTGGTCTCCACCAACCCCTGAGAAAAATATCTGGCTCTTTAGCTTCTAAATGCTTCACTACGTTCTCCAGCTATTCTCTAATTGTGTCTCTCCGCTGTTTGCTGCTGGATAGATGTGTTGCGCTAACCGAGAAACAAGATTACCTTTTATCCCCGGCATGGAGGATGATGCCCAAAGTGAAAGTTACACGTGTAACTGTGGTGCTATGATTGATGAATATCTGGATTCATAATAAGGTGTCTCATACAACAGTGAATTACCACAGGGATGTGTTTTACTGTATGTGTCTGGTCCTGCTTTCATCTAGCTGGGTTTCTCCAGGGTTTCTCTTGTGTGCCAGTGAGTGTGTGTCCGGCGGCAGGGTTGTGCACGCCAGTCAGGCCGATGCTCCCTGTCACTGGTGATAAGTGGTAATTGCATTTTGCCAGGCGGAGCTGACAGGGTAGGGCTGGCTGACCAGCGAGTGTTGCATGAGAAGGTCTTGGCAGCATAATGCTTTTAATTGTGTCAGTCAGGGGCCACACGGAGGTCCATCCACTGTAAGCTGCCATTTCCCTCTGTGTCTCTCTGCTGTCTCTGCAGTCTTTGTGCCTCCATTTCTCTTTGTCCCTGCATCTTTTATTAGTTCTACCGTACTAGCATTAATCAAATACAGGACCCCTAACACAGCATTTAAAACTTTTAAAGCTGCACTATTTATTTGTTGTCTGACTTTTTACTCTCACATGTAATGCTCGTCATCAACACATCATCCAACAGTCATTCCTACATTAGAGGAAAGCTTAAGGTCGTTGGTCCTTTCTGTTCTTATAACTTATTTTAACAGTAAGTTATTAACCATCAAAGGCACTCACACATTGTGAAAGCCAACACAATGCATTGGAACTTGTATTGAACTTATTGAATTTGTAACTTTTATGTTTTTTAAGCTAGAGAAACCAAATCAAATGTATCTTATTGTTTCAACCATCAATGAGTCATCATTATTTGTTTGAATTATTCTCTGTAAGGAAAAGTAAAATGAAGGAATATTTCTGTGTTCTATCTAGCTTTTATTAAAGCCACAGTTTCGTAACAGCTCATTATGAATATAACATCTAATGGATGTCACAGGTGTCACAACCAGCCCCCAGAGTACTGAGACAACCGACCCCAGCTATCACCTTCCTCTTTTCAATAAATGTTTGATTATGAAATGCATAATCGCCTACAAAACTTTCATTACAAAAACATTACCCATTCAAAATACAACATTTCTGCCAGTAAATGTGGTGAAACATACAGCTCATGGACAGACTGGAAGCCTTAATCAACCAATGGAGACATGTTAGATAAGATACATGAACAGCAGGATATTTGTGTGATTTAAACAACTGTCTCTGCACTCTATGCCATAAAAATTGACTTGAAGCGTCTAAAAAAGCAGGATGTCTCTGTGAGATGCGTGGATTAATTCATTTGATAAAATGAAAGCATATCTGTTCCGTTAGCCGCACCAGTGACAAATGTCAGAAATGCTTCCCCACATCACACCAAATGCACCTTGTAGTTGGGCTGTAATAAACATTGTGACAACCAGTCACAGCCAACACCATATTTCCCTACAACACAGCAAACAGACAAACACAAGTAATCAGCTAGCAGGTGATTATAGTGGAGGATTTAACACCTAAAGAGCCAGATATTTCCTTCAGGAGTAGGTGGAGACCAAAAACAGAGCTAGAAGGAGAGTGAATATTCAAGGGACAAGGACCATTTATTCATCATTCTTAAACACAAGGATGTGAACAACATGTGACTTGTAGTCCAATGCTGCTACACAACGAAAACTTTTGTCATGTTGGAGTGCAGAGGATGAGTTTAGGGAGTGAAGCTGCTCTGTTGTCAGCTGGTAAAATAGCGGACACGTCTGTATCATCGGATTCCAGAGCAGCTTCTTTCCTGTTGGACTTTCATTTATCAGACAGTCAGATGCAGGACTTCTAATTAACTTTGTTGCTTTTGAAACATTTTTTTCTTAATTTCATTATTCAATTATATATTTATAATATATTTCATATTATATATATTTAATTTATTGATATCCTTTTCTTATTTAGCTACAAATACATTTGATTGTTTTTGTTTTCATTATTCCTTTTGGAATATTTTTCTCTTTTCTTTAAGTATATTGTTCCATATGACGTAGTGCAAAGTGCAAATGTGTTATTATCTACTGTGTGATAACCTTAAAAGACTGTGAAAGATCATTAGCATCCCATGTTAGTGCCTCCTGACGAAAACACATTAACACTTCATACAAAACTAGCACTAAATCCAGCAGAACATATATTAACTATATATTCATTTCTAAACTACACAATGTGCTACGACCTGAAGCAGCATGATCTCCCCACATTACTTCTTTCTTTCTTTTTCCCATCATCTGTTTCCACTTGTTTGCTCTTTCTATCTTTTTTCTATTTTGGATTTGTTTCTATCAGTCTTTCAGTTTGTTTTGAGTTCGTCAAGTTCTTCCACTGCCAGCTTTCCTTTCAGTGACATGGGCGTTTGCTGCTGCTGCTGGAAGGTTGTCTGTGTGTGTGTGTGTGTGTGTGTGTGTGTGTGTGTGTGTGTGTGAATGCACTCTAATGTGTTTGTGTCAGTAGGAGGGTGTGGTGCTCAGCTGATTCGCCATAGCAGTGCAGCCACCGACAAATTGGCCTGGATTCATGGTGGTGCCAAAGTCTGATCTGTCACTCTCTCTCTCTTCACTTCTTTTCTTCTCTCTCAGACACACACAGACACACACACACCCCTCTGCTGCCACTCCCCTGTTTGGATTCTGTGTGGAAGTTTGAAGTCTGTGTGGAACTGTGTTTTTTTTCATTGAAGTTGTTCTTCCATCGGTCCACCTGTGTATCATCCAGGTGTAAACATCAGTTGGTTCTATATGGGCCTAATTTAAGTAATTTCCTGTTATTGATTACCACAGACGCTGCATAGTCGTTAAAGGGTAAAACACAATTCCAACTTTTACCACATTTTTAAGATATCTGATGCGTTGGATATTTCAAATTAATATTACCAACACCATTAATGTAAAGTTTCCCAGTTGTATTAACTAAACCTGGCGGAAGTGTCCTGCTTTGATTTGTCTGTGAGCTTGAGTCAGACATGATTGACAACATGTGTCCTACAAAGATAGCCGCAAAGAACCAAAACGCTCTCATTTCTGGAGATGAAACAGGAGCAGAAATTGGAAATGAGACGCCCTCTTTCAATCTTATCTCAGCTCTCGCAGCGTCCCAGAATGATTGCAGTAATGAAAAACAGGGAGTGGAATTATTTCTTGTTGCTGTGTTACTTTTGCTGATGAGTTTGTAGCGTTGCTTTCGTGTCTTTGGAATTAAATAAGAGTGAATGATCCCAGAGTGGCTCAGTAGTTTAGCCATGTCACCTCACAGCAGCAAGGTCGACGCCAACGTCCGGCTGTGGCTGAGTGTCAGTAGCGTTGTCTATTTACGCATGTATGTCATAGGCCTAATGATAGACAGGCAGCCTGTCCAGAGTTTACCCCTCCTGTTTACCAAAGCATGCTGGGATAGGTTCCAGACATAGCAACCATGGGCAGAATTAAGCAGTTCTGAAAATATTAATCTGAATGGATCATATAATTTAGCCCAAGAGGTCTTATTTAACATGGGATCTTAAACCTTTATTGATGACAGCATCATAGAGTCACATATAACAATGGATGGGTGGAAAATGTACAAGAAATTAATAAAACAAAACTCAAATCATGTTGGACTCTTTCCTATAAAGTAATTCAGGTTAATTCTGACAATAAAACACCTAGTTTCCTCTACATCTCATCATCTTCTTTTTTATTATGTGCACAGAGTGATGCGCCTACTTTTCTTTCTACAGAAACAATTGTTGACTTCATGGTTAAATGGCATCAAACAATATGTTCTTTTATTTTTGGACATTCCAAAAGATGACTAGATTCTCTTGGGGCTGTTGCTTAACACAAACTAAAAAGACAAATGCTAATATTGTGTACAGCATGCAAAGCATTTTCATCTGGTTTCTCTGGAGCTTGGTGTTCATTCCACCCAGAGCATTCAAAAGCTGACTTTATATCCATTTCATAAGGATTCAATTCCATTGCATGGCATTGATTTATTCCAAATACTGAGAGTTAGTCCTAGCTATGGTTTCTATCAGCCTGGCCAGTGTCGGCTGCAAGCACCTGCGAGCCCATAATCTAGGCCTAACTCCAAAATGGACCCCATGTGAAGTTTATATGCTTTAATCCTCACTTACAGTTACATACTTTAGGGACCAGAAGCAAAGGCAATGAGCTACCTCAGACAGACAATTGAACACTATTGTTTTTCCATCCACTGCAGCATGATTTAGAGAGCCTTTGCTATATGACAGTGCATTTTAGTCAATGCTCTGCTAGGCTTTACAACTCATCTGAAAACTATGCTACAACTGCTGCATTAATTGTTGCCGCTGTACAAACAGCATTCATGAAGAATGTTACAGCCCATCCTCATTTTGGAAACAACAACAGTACAAATAACCAATGTTTACCTAGGTGACCTCTAAGTGGCTGTTGTAATTATGACGGAGCAAAGAAAGAGTCAAGTGCCGTAGTATAAAGAGCAACTGAGCCTGCGCCAAACACAGGATTTTCACCCAGGAGGACGCTGTTATTGTCCAGTGTGAAAATAAAAGTCAACTTATTTGACTTATTTAACCGATGTAAGTCGCATCATGTGCGCAACATAATGTGCGTCATACATCACTTCTGTCTTTTCATATCTGACGAGCATACTTTAACCCAAACCATACTCTTTTCCTAAACCTAACCAAGCAGTTGTGGTGCCTAAACCTAACCAAACTGTGTCAGTTTCACAATGTTAAGTCGCTTGTGTAACATAATGTAACTTTGTCCTATAGAGCTTTCTGAAAGTGCTCATATATGTTGTTTTGGGAGTCATTGGAAATCAACCTATTCTGTTCTACTCCATCCCAGGATCCAATCGTAAGCTCTAAGTCTAATTTCTCATGTGTTTTGAGCACATGTTCACACATGTCAGTGTGTCCTTGCGCAAGACCCGAAACTCCAGCTTTTAATGAGCAGGCCATCTGTAGCCACTGGTCTTTGAGTGTGTGTAAGCTAGGGAGAAAACTCATCACTCCTCAATCCCTACTGTTCAGTGATGCTTGTATCATTGTGGGGACTGATCAGATCAGAACCTAATAGCCAAATATCAACTCTGTACATTTTCTGAGTTCCCAAAATCATCCATTCCACATGGATTAAGATTATGGGTGCAAAAAGGCTAAAGAAGAGCAGGAGCTGAAGGATTTGTCTGAACATGCAAGAAAGTACCAGAATGCCTAGAGCATGGTTTAGAGGCTCTTGGAAACTTGGTGAGATCACTTTCTGAAGTGTAAATGAAAAAGAGTACTAGAAAAATTGTTCTTGACAGTTTTTTGAGTACTGGACTCTTCTCTTGAGGGGAAACGACTGGCATCCTCAGCTACGAATTTGTGGCTCCATCATGAAAAGTGTACAAAGCCGCACTCAAGTAATAGCCAGTTCAATATGTTTGGAATATAAACCAAGCAGGCCAGCCAATTCTCCCCTGTCCTCTTTGCTTCAGAGAGTTCAAGTACTCAGAGAACAAAGAGACTTTTCCCTGGAAACGTCCTTCACTGAGCAGCTATTTTTAAGGTGGGGAGTGGGGGGGGGTCAGGATTCTCACTTACAGTAGGGCATAATTATTGCTTATAAAGTGAAGATGAAAGGCAGCCAGGCATGTTTGAAACCTTTACAAAAAGGAACTGGCTGCACAGGTACAGACTGCTTTAAGACTTGCTACTTGTCAAGCGCTTCCAGTGAACCCAGTGCCGACTAGTCAATGAAGGACGCCTCTAACCAACTCTAACCTGCAACATCTAGCTTAGCTAATGACTTCTTGAATGTTTGAGATGTGCAAGTAAATCAGATTTTACTTTGAGAGCATTTTTTATATTACTTCAAATGAGGTTATACATTATAATAAGTATAATAAATGAATCCCTTTTGTATTGTCTTTCCTAATATACCCCAGCCATGCAATACCCACTGATTCACTGCTAGCTTCAGATCCCATCTCCTTCTGGTGCAAATAGATTTACATAAAAAAGGTTCAGGGGACAGAACCCTAAAAACCAATGAAACCTGTCTCTATCCAGCTAGACTAGGTAAGTCTATCCATTATGAGTTAGTTATAGGAGGCCTCTTCAATCTTATTAATCAGATAGCTCATTCCATCTGAGGCACATTTACAGTCAGATGTTTCATCAGTGAATACATGTTATGCCGATGCTCAAATTTCGTGTTTACTCTGGCATTATGATATTATTTCCAGTAAGTTTAGAGTTATCATGGGGATGAACAATTGACACTTGAATGGCAGCCATCAGTAACATAGGAACGTCTTTTAGGTGTGAACCTATGTAGTGAGGCTCTTCTCCTTCTCACACACACACAGTTTCTGGCAGGGAGGTACAGTCTTTTTTTTTTTTTTTTTAACTTTATGTAATTAAGTCTAGAATAATTGCTCAGAGGTTCTTCTGTTCCTCTCCTCCCTCTCATTCTCCTCTCCTCTTCTTTACTAGGAATGTAATTAAAAAAGGAGAGAGAGCTTTCCCGAGGTTTGATCATTGTCTCCGTCCTCTAATGGAGAGCTTAGACCCGCCGTCTATCATCGACAGCGAGAGAGGGATACGGGGAGAGAGACTCGGAGGGAGCAGGAAGCGATGTGGGAAGAGCGATGAAGATAGAGAGATCTGTCAATGAGAGGGAGAGCGACGGGGAAAGGAGGGAGACAGCTGAGTCAAACAGAGCATCAAGCGGGCAGAGAAAAGGAAAAGATGTGGAGGAATAGATCAGGGAGGAGAGACAGCGAAGGAGAAAGTGATGCATTATGGGCTGAGGTATATCAAACTGCAAAAGGTTCTCATGTCACAATTTGCAGTAGAGGAGACGCCTGTATCACCTATTGTAACCTACAGTATATGATACCACATTCAAAAGCCACAAAATACCACAAAAATGTCATATAGTTCAGTTATAAGCTATAAATGAGAACAACCTTTGGTGATTTCCATGAAAAATCCTAATGCCATTTGGGGTCAACTTAGACTTAACTATATAAGTGCTCATACATCATTAACTAAGGGGTTCTTACAATAATAGGCCTACCTTAAGTCTGCACCTGTAAATGTTAATAAAAAGTTGTTGGCCCATTGCAAACAGCATCTGCATTGCCAATGTTTGCAGCATCTCCAATGAGCTTTCACACTCAAATATAGATTCATTACGATATTTGGTCAATTTAAACATAGCAGAAAGCTGAAACAGCACATTTGGTCTCCAGATAATGTTTTTAGGGTGAAATCCCAAGGCTGAGTGCAGCATCTGCATTTTCCCGGTGTTATGTAAGGCCCAAGACAATGATATTTACAATTTGGGGTGCAATAATCTGTCTGAAACTTAATTATCCCTGCACTCATTGTCTTTTTAGGGCAGAGTATGTTTTTGTTTGTGTGATGCTCTGGAAACCTCTGCATTTGTTTTAGCCAGCAAATCGAATGCTCTTACTTTTTTTCTTAATTGCCTAAGTTTAAGGTAATCTTTTAAAAAAAATGCGCTCTGCAGCTGGCTGGTGAAGTTATGACCAGTGCATGAAGGGAAAAAAAACACAAAGCGAGAGGAGAGTGTATCTAAGTCCTTGTCAGTCACAATCTCTGCACTTTGGGAGGCTTCAGATGGAGGGAGTAGCTAATAGATAACAGGGCTGAATCTGGGACAGGCAATGACGTACCACACTCTCACACACACTCACACACTCTCACACACTCTCACACACACTCACACACACACACGGACACACACGGACACACACGGACACACATTTAAAACCATTCTTTGTTGTATCTATCCTTGCTGTCAGTCTCAGCATTGCCACACACATTCTCGGTCTGTCTTTTTCTTTCCCCTTCCTCATTTAAAAGATCAAATTTGCTTCATTTGCATGAAATAACACACAAAAACATCCATTCCAAAACTACAGCGGTTATTCACAAAAACATTTTCAAAAAATAAATAAAAACTCATGTTTAAACAGGATCAAGTTTGGGGTAATGTGTAAAAGTTAACCCATGCGTAAAGCATGTGTGTGTGTGTGTGTGTTTGAACACAAAATACACACACATCTTTAGCCAAGATGTGGGATTTGCTGGCGCCAGGCGTGTTGGCCAGTCACCTCCACTGCATCTACAAGCGCAGCAGCTAATATGTATAATGCACGAGGATGCCTCCAGCTAATGCACTTGCACTGTAGCCGATGTGGGCGAAAACGCTCTCAGGCCTCTCATCTCCCTGTACCTGACGCCTGTCGCCCATGTTTGCTTTCCAGACGCGCCATTTCAACCAAACATGTATCATTTCTCACCCTACAGTCTGAGAGGTGTGAGCGCGAGGTGACGAACTTGTGCTGCTGCCGGAGGTGCAGCGCAAGTTCTGCACAATAGAAGGTATTCAGGTCTCAGTTTAGTCTTGAAGTGTTTATTTTATAGATTAAGTGGATAACAGTTCTTGTTTCCACGGCGAACCAACTTGTTTGATGGATTAACTTTATCCAGTGACCTTTTGTTGATACTATTCTCAGTCTGACTTGATTGAAGATATCGACAAAAGGGAAGCTGAACTGGGAACAAGTGGAATTATCTTAGCAGGTGTTTAATAGAAGGAGAGATGAGCAGAAATACCATCATAAATATACCTTCTCCTCCTCGATCTTTGTCAGGGCAACATTTCATGATTGAAGCACATTCTGTCTCAAGTAGAGCTTGAAAGTTCATTCTCGACCTCAGAAACTCTGCATAGTTTGACTGTTCCAGTGCTAGTGTCATTTTAAGTAGAATTCAAAGTGTTTCAAGGCAACATAGAAGTGGTTGGTTGACCAACAGAGAAACCTTCAAAAACAGGTCATACTAAACCAGAATAACAGTCCCTGGGTTTCATTCATTTAAATTTCCCACAAAAAGTCTTTTTCATCCATTTCATTGTGCTGTGGCCCTGATGTACACCATCGTGGCGTGACAACATAAGACAAACTGGATCCCACACTCTGTCCGGGGATTGCAACAACTACATTTTACTGAAGAATAGACAAACCTTTGCTCCGACAAGAATCCCTGTCAGGTGAGGCCTGACTACCTGATAGGGAACCTTGTACTACAAATCCTAACAAAGATCTAACGGGGTATTCAGTAGGTGAGACTCAAGGAAAATGTCGTAGCTTTAGTTGCAAGCTTCTGAGTTAAGTTACAAAGTTGTGACTTAACTCATCAGGAACTATCTGATCAAGGAACAAGCAAAGAATTCTACAAAACCTACCTGACATTTCCAGGTTTCAGTCCTCGGTAGTTTTTTAATTCTCTATCCTATGGCGCACCAGTTGGTACCAGATTCGATACCCAGCCCCAGACAGGGCATGACAACTAAGCGCCCCATCATCAAACAGCTTCTTATGCTCCTCTGCTCTCCCAGGTCTTAATTCCCAACAGACCATGGCTCAATGAGCTGCCGTCACACGGGGCCCTCTATCCCAGTGGAAACCAGAACCCAAGCAATTTACATATGTAATTGAGTGGAAAGCAATTGTGCTGGGAGCCGCTCGCTGCAAGCAGCTGCTGGTATGCATGCATATGTGTGTGTTTATGTGTGTAGACCCAAATGCCAGTGAGAAAGCAAGGATAATTCTGATTCATTTCGAAGTTGGGCCTTATTTTTCTAGTGTTGTCCATCTTCTCAATCAGTTGTGTAAAACAAATATTGTTATTAATTAAAATGGAATCCAGTCTTTTAGAATGTTACCAGTTCTCCTGCTAGGATGCCAAAACATCAACTGTGAAAAAGGTCTATTGGTCTTGAACACTGCTGGAGCCTCCTGCTCCTGAACCCCTCACCCCTTTTCCTTCCAGTTCACCATCCACACCCACTGCCACTCCTGCTGCATCACCTGTGTGCCAATCAGCTGCCAGCCCGTTCAGTCTGCCACTCACCTGTTGCTCATCAGCTCATTAGTCCTCTGTATTTATGCCAGTCAGTTTGTCGAGTTCTTTGCCAGATCGTTGCTTCCTTCGTATCCCGTTCTCTGACTTGTCTCTCTGCCTGGTTGTCTGGATTTATAGTTTTGACCTCTGCACTATTCTCTGCCCTTACCCTTCAGTAATGTCACTGTGTTACCTAACTCCTGCCTCTGTCCAGTGAATCAGTACTGCATCTTCTCAACTGTGACACTACTGCAAAGATCAGGGATCAGGGTGGCACCCCTACAGTCAGGTCCAGGTCGAGAAACATGGCAGTCAGACAGCCATGGGCCGACACCAGGCTATTTGTGACTTGGTGGCTGTTATCATCACTGTGGGAATGACCTAACATTCACCTCATTCTCCTGCATCATCTTTGTGCGCACACGTATGTTCATATTTAATACTCTCCAGGTGTATTTGACAGGCTGCTATATTTGTGTTGAGTGTGTGTGTATCATGTACAAGCTTTCTCCATTCTCCAGACCTGAAGAGCTTTCATCAGCCACGTAAGCTCCGAGCATTAAAACCCTTTCTGCTCAAAGTTGTGACATGCGATGCAGAGATAATGTACACAAGCATTCTTATCCTCCTCCGGCCCGTAGACCTTAATGCTGTTCATACTCTGACTGCACGCCAGCACTCCTCCATAAGCTATTCTAAGCTGCTAAGTAGATTGTGTTGTTTTATAATAGATTATAGGGTTGATACCCTCTGATGTGTGTCAACACAGCAGGACTTTTGCGTCTTCAGCAATCAGCTCCCTCTGTCAGATTGGCTGTGATCGAAAGATTATTGAACATCGCACGGATTCAGCAAAGCCACACTGGTGTTTGAGCCCTTTACAGATTAAAAAGAGGTGTGTTTTGTTTTCTGTAAGTCCCCTTAATGTGTTGCACCCCTCGAGTCTCCAGAGCAGACTCAGGAAGTTTAGAGTCTGCTTTTATCTGCTGCGCACAATAGCAGCACTGTGCTTCCCAAAGCTTGAGTTATTACTCAGAGGAAATCGTTACGGGGGAAGAATGTATCAAAGTCTTTTGATTGTGAAAGATCATAAGTTGTGCTACAGGAGAGGAACTGTAGTGTCTGTCTGCCTTCCCCCATCCTCTTTTTTTGCAGCTTACCCCCCAAAAAGTTCAGTCTTATCTTGTAAGTCGGTGACTCAAGCTCAGTTTTAGCTTTTATGTGAAGATTTAAAGGCACGCTTACAGTTTGACAAGAGTGCCACTTGTTGGTAAGTCATGTAACTGCGTCAGGAGACTGCGAGTCAGTGCATTTCTGCAACCTACTAAGAGCACTGCAAAATTCTTTTTTAGACCTTTCTACTCTATTTTTCAGCATGTTTTTAATGATTTCTGTGACTGAGATCAATAAAGGATCTCACTATTTTCCTGGATTCATCTGGTCAAACTGTTCATAACCTTGGAAGATAAACCAATATTGTAAATCACTTCGGTCCATCCTGTGCTGTATATATTCCCAAGCTGTGGGGTTTGGACCCAAGAGGGGTCTCTGCAACACAAAATTATGTTTCAATCATGTAGTCTGGCCCTTTTTTTGTGTGACATACTGGAGCGTTTCATTGGTGCAGAGACTACACTGTTCTTAGACTAGGTTTGAGTTTTCACACATGTTCACATAACTGTTGTGTAATCATTAGATAAGAACACGTCATAATGACGGGTTTATCAGCCCAAACAAAACAGAAATATGAAGATTCATGGTTGTTACAGGTATAAAAGTCTAAGTTTGTAAATGTTTGCAATGCTGTCTAGGGTCTGTGTGCAGACAGTCCCAGAATGTTCCCACAGAAAAGCTTAGATTTTGTGTTTTCAAATGTTTCTTTGGTTTTACAAGAGAAAAGACGGTTGACTTCCACACCAGTGATAAAGACGAGCACATAGCTGCTCCCCTAAGCTCTTCTATGTGAACCTCTTTCTCATGCATTGGATGAGACAAATCCAAATAAGGCAAACTATGGCTCTGAACTTCATATGTAAAATCAGCAGAGTGACCATTTAAAACTGTCAAGATATATCTTTTTTGTTTTTTTGTGACCATCACATCAACAGTGTGTTCAAAACAAAGCAGGTGAATGGCCATTTGCTTCATTGTTTAAAATTCAGGAACATTCATGAGGACAGCTGTTTCTGGCTGCAATAGGTCTAATAGAGGGTCTAATTTATTTATATGCAGCAAGACAGTCATGGGTTTACTTCTCTGAATGAAATCTCATTATCCATGAGATTAAACATTCACAGATACAGCAAACTCACACATTCATGCAGCATGACAGAAACATGATTGTTTTCCAGGTGCTTCTCGTCTCACTGTACTTTTTCTGTCAGTGTTTGGTAATGCGAAGTGTGTGGGCGGAATGTGTGTGTGTGTGTGTGTCCTGAGGATGTCCAGCTGTCAGAGCTCAACTAGGTTAAACTGAGTGATGTCCTTTAAATAGAGACATCCTGGCAGAGGCAGGCTGACCTGATTGATGGTCCGGTCCTACAGAGACATGAAGGGAGACCACAGTGCTTTAAATGAAGGAATTTCTCAATGGTTCATATAGTAGAAGCCAAAGATTTAGCTATTTTTTACATGAAAATAGTTGCTGCTTGCCTTATCATAATTCAGTTATGACCAGCAGCAATGTGAAGGGTAGAAAAAAGCAGGATTGTGACTGGAAAGGTGTTTGTTGAATCCCTAAATCCAACACAGAGCAAAAACTCTCAAGGTGCCCTTGAGCAAGGCACTGAAGTGGGAGTTTTCTAGCAGCCAGCACACTCGGCAGCTTCCAGGTGCAAATACCCGGTGCCCAGTCAACATTCCTAAAATAAATAAAAGGAAAGACTTTTATGTTAAGAGAAATAATACGATCCTCTGTGCCTCTTCTCTCCTGCTCTTCTGGCCTCACCACTCCACCACTCATCCTTGTAGGCTTCCTCTGACAGCCAAACAAACGCTGGGCCTTTAATTGACCATGCTGCTCAGAGAAGTGTGTTGAGAACGAGCAGGAGTTACACACACACACACACACACACACACACACACACACACATACAGCTCTCAAGTAGTGCAACCAGCAAGATGTGAGGCATGCTAGGCTGGCAGCCTAACTGCAGTCATGATGAGAATACTGAAAAGGGTTTGTGTGTGGGCATGCATTCTTACTTACTGGCCAGTGCGCCTCACTTTATACACATTTGTTTTATTTATCGAATAGAATTATGAACCGACTCAGCCCCAGAGTTCAATGTGTGGCCGGTGTCAAGCTGATCAGTGAGAGAAAAAAGGCTGAGAAAAGAGAAATCAAAGATGAAAACAATAAGATGGAATGATGGAATGTAATGCTCGTTCATTCTCTCACATTATGTTCAACACTGATGACGACAAATGAATAGATTTAATTTGATTCAAGTAGTAATCTGCTTTTAATTGCCTGTTCTACTGTGACTTAACCATTGTAATTAAAAATGATAACATTATAAAGACCAGACCACATACACAAATATAATTATATATATATATATATATAATTAACTATATAAATATATCACATTTCTAGCTTTTTCTAGAGCTGTGGTGCCTCCCACTAACCCTTTGCATCGATGATAAATCTAGTGTGTCCTTATGTTTAATTTGTGGTCAATGGATGAAGCATTGTTTGAAGACGAATTGATTTTGAGACAGGACCCGTCTACAGCTTAGGATCACCGTTATTGCACAGCTCAATGAGTTCAGTACCGTTACACATTCACCACCTGCAGTTTTTTAACTCTCAGTTTTTTAAAGAGCAGCAGGCCTTTCATTCATTCAGGCAGTTGCGTGTCAGGTCTCTCACCTATTGGTCTATTTGACGTGCAATATAACCTGTATATGCATTTTAAGACACCGTGTTCTACAGTTATGAGGATCCATTCATCATAGGAAAAAAACAGCTTGAAGTGATGCCTGTCTCCTGGATTCCCCCATCCAGTGGCTATTTCACCCTTGAAAATAAATTGCAAATAAAAAAAAAGGAGTTGGAGTCAAAATAAGAAGAAATCATAAACACTTGTTTGATAAAGTCTATCACGTCTTATAAATAGTGTAAGGCAGCATGTGGATTTATTTGTGTGCCTGCTAAACAACCATAATTAATGTTTTAAATAATCATCACATGCTGCACTTTCCTTTCCTATCGCACACATTCTGTCTCTTTAAAGCTCGGCGTCCATTAATCTAAAACCTGGCAACAGAACAAAACAGATGTTTAGAAAGAACACAGCTGTCAGCCAATGAGTTTCATTATTTGGTTGACTGAAGAAACAGTTGTAAAGGTTACTATACTATAACTAATACTTGCTGCGAGGAACAGGTGGAAACAGAGCCAACACCTAAAAGCACTCATTGGACAGTTTCCCACCTCTCACGACCCCCTCTTGAATGTGAGTGGTTCATTAGTTCCTATCGATCACCCCTATTGGTAGCCTTATTTGTGGGTGTCCGGGACATAATTGTGATTGGTGGGTTGGCAAGTCCTGGTGTGCACTGTGTTTAATGCCTTCACTTTATGAGCTATAAAACTCTGAATAGATAATCAATACAGTGTCACCTCAGTCTAAGCAGCACGTAAGGTTGATGGAAAGTTCTTACGGCCCAGAGAACGGCCTTGAATAAATGTGCGTGGCCATGCATGCATTTATATTCATCAGTTTTCCAGTGCGAGCGGGAATTAATATGCACGAGTATTGATATGAGGAGGATAGCCTCCCCGATAGCGTCTTCCACAAACTGCTGACTGAACAAAGAATATGTCGTAGGACATTACCCTTTGAGCCTCTGACCTCTGACCTCTGTTTTTCTCTCCCTTCCTCCTCCTCGGCCTGTCTCTCTTCCAGGTGGTGCTGGTGGGTTCCTCCATAAATGAGAGGGATCAGATGCTCTTCATCAGCACCGACGAAGGTTCCTCCTTCCAGCGACAGTCCATCTCCTTCACCCCAGACACGCTCATCTTCCACCCCAAGGAAGAAGACAAACTCCTGGCCTACTGCAAGGAGGGCAGGGTGGGTATCCCAGCGCCGCAGAAACATGAAAACAAATAGCTGATTCTGTAGCTGAGAGAGCGAACGAGAAGACGGTAAGCGGTGTTACACCAGCAAGACATCGCCGCTGTCAGTGCAGCAATGCATTAAATTTCAATTTTCACACGCACCAGCAGAACACGAACCTCAGAGGAAACTTGATGTGTGATTTACCATTGAACAATCCAGCTGTAGGGCAAATCTTATGCAAGTGCTTATCCACATCCAAACCCACACATACGCACACACTCTTTGATATTACGTTTCATATTGAAGACATGTTGCAATCTCAGTTGGCTGTCCGTAGGAACTTCTTTGAAATATTTTGATAAAAAAGGGGAAAAAAAGTTTGGATTTAGATGCAACAAATACACTTTGTAAGGCCGTTTGGATTCACTTTTTCTACCTTCACTCAACAATAATATTTCAGATGATCGTAAAGGATCATTTTGGGTCTGCTAGAATTTGGAGCTTATTCCACTACACACTACGCTAACATTGTATTTACCAATGTAATTGCTGGCATTTGGGGACATGTCAACGTAGAACAGTCTGATGGGGAAGAAACACCAGCAGTCAGATGAAAAGTTTAGCTATATTATATACACCACTTTATTTTGAAGCAAAACCACAAGAGTGCTCCTGAATTAGAGAGACTAACTGGCGAGTACAGCTGAACCATAAAGGTCTGTAACACTGGTGCAGTCTATGTCATATGCAGGTAAACGCATAGACTGTATAAAAGAAGTAGATGTAGCCACCGTGACGTCATCCACTGATTCTGAAGCCTCACGTTTTGGCTTTTTAGGCATCGCCATGTTATCTATTTGTCTATGTCACGCTAAATGGGACCATAATTTAGAAAATAAACATCATGATGTATTCAGAAAGACTTGAAACTAGCGACTGAGACCTTAAACTCATTAGGAAAGAAATAAGTCATCAAGTAAGAAGTATCAAGTGAGAAAAGTGATTTTCTCATGGACGTCCATACATTCAGACGTCCTTTTGCAACCAGGAGAAGTCATTAGGAAAAAATGCAGACGCTTCCTCATTGGCTTTACTTTTCAGACCTACTTCCACTTTTTTTAATGCATTCTTTGGATATACGCTGTATACCCACTAAGAAAGCCCCAGTGTATGCTCTATAGTTAAGAATATGCATGCATAAGAAACAATCTAATTTTATCTCCATACCCAATTTACCCATTGCGAATGCGTAGGGCTCCACAAATTTCGTGTTAAAACGGGTGGCAGTGTTTACAATCTGAGAGGATGGAGCAGAGCTATCTCTCTGTGTATGAAAAAAAACACCATGAGAGTGAATTGTGACAAACAAGTGAAACATGTTTGATGTCAGTAACAGTAAGTTAATGTGCAGCTTGCAGCGCATCTCTCTGGTCTGTCTATTAGCCTAGCTGGGCAGTGCATCGCTCGGTTTGTGTGTATCCTGCCGGCTTGTTCTGGGACTTGAAAGTGCGAGTGAAATACGACTATTTATTACATTTGCGTTTCCAGCAGCAGCCTCCGTGGAGACCAGTCCAGACAGAATGTGGGTGTGAAGGCACTCCTCATTTATGCACATGAATTTAAAACAAGACAATGATTATCTAGTCTCTCAGTCAACAACTCTAGACTACTGCAAGACTGGAAGCAATGGACTGACTCTGACTATTGATTGAATATTGAACTTAAAGTGTTGATTAGCTGGGCATACTGGGCAAAATTGATGCACATCTGTCAGTAAATAATCTCCATCAAATTCAGTCAAGCCACAGTATGAATAGTATTTAAAACCACAGTATATCATATTTATCACAAAATACCCACTACAATAATCTAGACAACACCACAGGTCTGCAAACTCTGATTGATATTTACAGTGGACAGTTTAGGTAATAATTTTAGCCCTGCTTTCTCTTCCTTTTCAGTTTGGCTAATCTCTGGATTTGTTTAGGCCTATGCAAGTTTATTGTTATAGCACCTCTGAACAACAGCGCCATTCAAGGTGCTGTACATTACACATAAAAATGCATTAAGACACATTAACACCACAAATAAATAGAATTTTCCTGTCAAACTGCTTTTTGGGGATGTCGCCATGTTTCCCAATGTTAGTTTCACTGATGAAAATGGTGGATGAAACTGTGAAAATAAGAACCAAATTTTAATAAACTGAAAGAATCCCCTGCATAACCATATTGTAAACTTTAACTGTACTATCACAGTTAGCTATCAACAACAAAAAGTACCTTTCTGCATTGAAGCTATTTCAGATCATGAAACATTTAGCCTGCTGTTACATAAAATCATAAAACAAATATGCTCATTCTGTTGTGGTGTACTTTGAATAGCATTGTTTAGCATTTGGTCATGCTGCAATGCTCCTGACTAGTATCTACACTGTTGCCCATAAAGTTGGAATAATTGTTCAATACCCCCAATCTTGTTAAAGCCTGAATACACAGTTTACAAAGGTTAATTGTGGTTTAAGTTGTGATACTGTGATATGTTTGGAGGAGTTTGATCAATAAAGTTGAGAAGATATACACTTTATTTATCAAGAATAAATCACATTGTCACAATCATTTCATGAGAAGAGGTCAAAACATTTTATTCCAACTTTACGGGCAACAGTGAATAAGTTGCTTGCAAAATGTTACATGATTTTGAGTAGCTAGCAAGGACCGCTGTAGCTATGCTACTTTAACACTAGTGGGAAATGTAGTTAAACTAGTAGCACTGCTGCTGTACGTGTAGTGTCAACACTGGCTAAAGGTTCTACTGAATGTTTTGTCTGTAGCAAACAGACAAGTAAAAGCAGCTTGTAATCATTTTCAATTCAGGTGAATTCCTCACTTTGGTGTTTTGACATTCCACTATGAAAAGTTGTCAGTGTTAATATGAGTGTTACAACTGGCTTATGTTGTGAGGTTGGAGTCTCAGGTGGTGGTTAATGAGAGCACATCCACATTTGTAGAGCAGATAATAGCTCTGGTGCATGGCTCTCCATGTCACACACTGCTGTTTTCCATCCCGCTCTCTCTGTCACAACATGGAGTTAATAGCTTCCTTAGTACAATACATGCCAACTGAGATATTACACTGCTGTCATATGCATTACTTATGTCTTATTGCCGGAAGGCATTGAGTTGATTCAGTTTATGAGACCTACAAAACTCTACAGCACCACAGAAGAAGAGCCGCAAGATGAAAAAAAAAAAAAAAAGTAACTGCAAACAACACTTGTGGGCGTGGAGGTCCAGACACAAGTGCACACCGGCTCATTATAAGGGGCCACAACATTTGGTAACCACTGTTTCAAAGCACACAGGTTCCACCGTTTCTGCCAATGGCAAGTAATGGACGGATCAATTCAAACGTTTTTCTCTGCTTCAGGAAAAAGAAATACACCAGGGAGGGAGAGTCAGCAACACGGCTTATAGGAAATGTCATCTTAATTTTGAGAGATGCTAACGTTAACAAGACTACTGGTGTGCAACAGAGGCAACTAATTATCTCCAGCACTATCTCATTTGTTTATGGCGGTCACACAAAGGTAGCCCAATCAATTTAGAAATGAAATACTGATTTGTTTAATGCTGATTTGTTTAACTCTGGGACTAAATACTGTAAACAGATGCTCATACAGACATTTTATATGTCAAGAATGATGTATTTGTCATTATAATGTTAAAAGTATAATATTAGAACAAGCACATGTTGCTCATGTTAAACCATATACAATAGATCGTCATTAGCATACAGGAACACGTGTTTATTCCTTCTCCGAGACAGCCACTTTGATTATCCAATAATGAACTGAAATTGTTGAATTACTCCTTCTGACAGCTTATTCATAGCTATTTATCTACATATAATACATGTTGCTCATTTGTCGAACCTTCAGCCATCAATGTTATCACTATGACCAACCATCCATAGTCTTGACATTGGGTTCAAGGTTCAAATCGCATACCTGCCAAATTCGAGTGCCAAACACTGCACCCCCATGCTGCCCACATCACTGCGATCATGTTGTCCTCATATATTATATAATATATATCAAGGATAAATACCACCAAACAAGCATTGTGTTTCTTATAGCAAGAAAACATTGTCTTATTTATCGAATGTTGATGAATTTTTGCAATTTTGATAATTGTTGCAGCTTGTCATTATGATGTTGTGGAAAAGGCCCCAATGTAATGTATATGTGTGGATGTATAGATTATAGTTTTCGGCTACAGTGCTGTCAGGTTCCTGTTCTGTTCCATGTGGTGCCTCACGTTCGGCAGGGAAGGCGCGTCACCTGCGTGGTTGCGTGAGTGACGTCACACAGTCGTTAGCAGCGTGGCGGAGTTATGCTAGGTCGAGGACAAAGTCTGGAAAGAAATCCCTGTTTTTTGTTTGTTTGTGCGTAAATGAAAACGTGAGTATGCGCCCAGGTTACATGTACGATATTGTGGTCGTCCGCATGCGATGCTATGTCTTTGAGTGAATGTAAAGGAGTAACGTTTATTTCGCCGTTGTAAATTGAGTGTGAAGTTGCTGCTGCTGCTGCTCTACGCGCAGTCGATAGTTCGGACTTTCACAATAAGAGCATGTTCATATTTCAATAGGGAGAGTATTTTAATTTGTAACATAAGAGGAAGTGCTATGCTACGAGAAGCACCGGGATTGTAGCGTCTGATTGCGTCTGCTGTGTGTATGTATTTAGATGTGATTGTATTGAGAATATATTGTTCATTCTCTTTTCCTATAGAAACAACAACAACAACACAACCATAAGAGTTATAAGGGAAAATAAACAAACCCTCAACCAATCCACTGCATCCTTTATTCTTATATTCTGGAGTACAAGGCCTCAAGTGATAATCACCGAACCAGTGACTAAACCAAGTTCTACATATTATCTCCACTATTGCTTCAGTATTTCTATGGGGTTTGTTATATTTAGATTCCTCCAGCTTATTCTGTTGTTATTGTAGAAAAGAATAGAAAACCAATCGAATAACAAAAGTTTTTTTTCTAATGACAAAAACAATCTTATCACAAAGACCATGTTTATAAAATTCCATCCAAAAGCTTTGTTGTGTCTCAACTCTCATTTTGTTCCTTTGTTGTTTTCTGTCACTCCCTAACATGGACCACCAAATTAGAGATGAAACACCACAAAAATACTAATAAAAATCATTTTTCTTTTCAGTATTTTTTTAAGGCAAATCAAATAATGAATGGAGCGATGCCACTCAGCAGTCATTACAACTCTTCATACAAAGTCATTTCTGCACTCTCAAACACACACACACACACGCTCCCTAATTGAAAATAGTGCTGTAAAGCAGGAATGGAGCTAGAGACATAGAGGCGGGACATCGGGTCCAATAGTTCATAAGTTTGAGTCAGCTCAACTCCTCCTCAACTTTAATAATTTACACGTAATTAAACAAGAAATTCAATTAGGTTTTAATCTGTTCCATATGGCCAGGCCGCAGTTGGAAGCGAGGAATCCATTCTAACAGAACAAAAAAATCATTTAGCTCGACGGCGACGGAAGGGACGCATAGTGGCACATGTAAATTAAAAAGGTGTGTGAGGTCAGGGGCAGATTTCTATCAAGGTCGGCCACAGCTTTTTTATTTCACGGCTAGAAATGTGCATCTGGGATGAGTGTGATCATTGATGACTAATATTTCCCGCTGACCCTGAGCAAGAAAGGTTGTTATGAGCAGTGCGTGGACAGGATGTGCTGCCTTGACAGAGCATTGAGAGAGCGCCGTCTCATAAAGGCGTGTGTACGTGTTTTGTATGGTAGTGAAATCCTTTTTGTCAGTTTCAATGTGCTTTGTAGACACCAAGGATACCTTTGCGGGTAGGCAGATTTTCATTATGGGTGCGATCAATGACCGTACAAGCTCAGGCAACACACACACACAACAATAAACACACTGCTCATAAAATATTAGGGATGCTCAAACACACACACACACACACACACCAAACTTGCTATGATTAATTATTAATGGAGCTCAGTCTTAACTTGGTGAACTGTGAAATTCAGTAGCATGATTGGATGAATTATTTTTTTTCCAAACAGACACTTGATTTATCCTCCACCGTAAACGATACAGCTGCTAATAGGGCTCGTGCTCGGCTTTAGAACTAAATGCTACATGCTTTGAGTGTGTTTGTCTGTCTAATTGTGGTCTTCTCTGTGTTTTCTGTGTCCAGCTCTTTGCCTCCACAGACCTGGGCCGCAAGTGGACTTTGCTCCAGGAGCGCGTGACCAAAGACAGAATCTTCTGGTCAGTTCACCTTCACTTTCTCGTTATTGAAGTGTCTCAGTTGAAAAGATGATACACAACGAGTCATCCTTGTGTGACATGCCGTGGTTCTTGCGACACAGACATGAGGCATAGTTTTGTAAGAATAAGACATGAAATAGATGAATGCATTATGAAAGGCACAAGGACTTCCTTAAGTGAAAACTTTCTGTGGCTCAGTAAAACTCTTATTCAGTGGGTCTGTTATGCAAAAGGCCTTCATAGCTATAAAAAATAGGTGAAATGTAATCTGTTGAGCTTCTAAAGCAACAGCACAGCATTTAAAAAGTGACGGGAAGATGAAAATCAATGTCGTGTGGAGTATGAAGCTGGAGTCTGGCCACATTTAGCCCTGCTAACCAAGACTGAACAGAAGAAGCAGCACCTCTCCAATGGGACAAAAATGTGTGAGCAATTTGTGATTTCATCCACCGTCACTGTAATTTAACCCTTGTGTGGTGTTCGGGTTTGTGGACCCTATTTCATCCGTTTTTATGTTCTTAACAAAAGAAAAATGATACGATTAATCATTTTTTCAAACTCAGACTCATCAATATGAGAGTTTGAAAAAATAAATGAAAAAATAATGAATCGTATCATTTTGCTCTTGGTAAAAAAATGAAAACGGGTCCCACAGACCTGAACACACAAGGGTTAATGAAGAGAATAAAGGGAAACTTCACACAGTATAACCTAACTGTGGACAACACACTCTGTACATTTATAGATATAAATACTTTAGCAGCGTTACTGCTTTAACCAAAGACGTTTTTGTGCTCTTAGTCTTGTTTTACACATCTGGCTATGTATGGAGAAAAAAAACTAAATGAATTGTATAAAGATGACAACTTTAGAGTTATTGGTAGGTCTGTTTTTTTAGCTTTGAGCCACTTCCCCCCTGCCTGCTTAAAGTCTTTATGCTAAGCTAAGCTACGCTAACTGAATCCTGCTATAGACCTCATGCATACTGTATTTCCAAGAATGCTGGATCACCTTAGATATGATTATCATCACAGAGTAGTCTACCAACAGTAATATTGAGTAAAACAATATTACAGACACATATTGTGTATTCATACCGTTCAACGGTTGAATATTGGTACATGGTAAATATTTGGAAATATGGTAATACCAACACTGTGTAGGAGTTTCAGTTTCTTTTATTAATTAATATATTTTACAATTCATTTCTTGACTCATTATTTCTAAATCATTTTGACTACATTTCTGTTAACCATAAATTTGATCTCCCGCAGGTTAATAGGTTTATTATTTGACTATATCTTGATTCCATTTTGCCATCACTTACACAATATAGCTCAAACAATAAAAATCTACAGCAGTTATATGCTAGATAGTAATAAATCAGTTTTATGTTTATCGTAACACAGAAAACTTTCACTCCGGTTTTTCTTAGATTAGAAATTTGAATTGGATTTTGTGAGCACTGGAGTTTATGCAGCAGAACCTTTCCGGTGATGGCTCTCTTGATAGTCTTGTCGTTACAGTGACAGAGAAAGTACAGGTATATGGCTATAGCTTCTCCCTTCACATGTAATATTTCACAGGTTGAGAGCTCTCTTTTCCAGTGCTCATTCCCTCCCTCTTTATCTCCGTTTCTTTTTAACTTCTTACTCTGGTATTCAAACTTGTTCCTTCTTCCTCCTTCGTTATTGTAAAATGATGCATGCAGATGTGCTGCATTTAGATACAATTGACCACATTCTTTCTCATCTCCTGAAGGTCATAAAGGCAGTGCGGGCTCCCGTTAGTTTGTTTTCCCTCACTGCAGATAGCAAATGAGCTGGTTTGCACACCCAGACACCTCTGATTTATACCACCAACTCCAACGCACAAATCATCCACACTGTGCACTGAAAAAATGAGAGTGTGGGGGAGAGAGAGAGAGAGAGAGGGAGAGCTAGAGAGGGAGAGAAACAGCACCTTACCTTAGGCTAAAGTTACATGCTCAAGATCAGACTCTGAATGGATCTGAACGTGCACCCCAGACCTTGACCCCTGTAATGAAGACTGTTAGTCCATCTGAAGTAAAATCAAGGTTTAAAGTCACAGCGAAACAAATGTTTCAGCAGATTTATCTTCAACAATGTGACATATTTCTGAGAGAAATAGAACACGTGTAGTTTTGCCTGTTTAGATTTAGTAACGAGAAGGATTCTCATCAAATCTGACGGATGTGATTGGATCACTCAGAAGTGGGCATGGTTTAGCGAATGCGGTGCCATGAGGAGCCGTAGGGTATTTCTCATCCTCCCACCTCCCTAGCCTGCGGTGTTAGATCAGGGGGAGGCCGATAAGGGTTACATGAATAAATTAGACCTCGGCCACATTCTTTGGAAACGTGAACAAAGTTTCTGCCGACTGAAATCCAAATATTCACCTCCTATGGCGGTTTTACAGGACGATAAAAAAAACACAGAGAAGGATTTAAAAGATTCTCCAAACTGACACATGCTCAGCATGTACAAGAGATAAGCAAACAATCTAGACAAGGACACAGGACTGTAGCTTGTTGTTTATTTCACTGTGTCTTTGAAAGAATAGTTGAACATTTGGGGAAAATTGCTTATTTGCATCCTTTGAATAACTGAGATGAGAAAGTTAGCGTCCAAACTAGAGCCAGGATATGGTTAGCCTAGCTTAGCATCAAATCCAAAATGAAAAAATATACCCTTCTATCTTTAAAATTCCCACATTCTGTCTTGTGTCTTATATATCGCAGACATACAAACATACCATACATATTGCTGTGGTTTTTTTCCGCCCCAGGTAAAAGTGTCTGCACACGATCCTGTGCATTCATGTGCTGTAAATGTGTGGTACTCAGAGTAGACAGAATTAGCCAGTCGTTGGCTCTGGCCTTGCCTGTGGCGTAACAGTCATAAAAGCAACAAGAGAACAGAAGTCTAGCAGCCAGCTCTCGTAAATCACATTAAAAACATCCCATTAAAACCAATCTGCTGTTGGGGTGGTCTGGCCAAATGTGGTCCCGTAGACCTTGTTTTTTGTGATCCGGGGCTGTAAAGTTTGTGTTTGTCACCCCGAATGAAAAGAAACAGCAGCTTTTGGAATTGAACTGGCATCTCACAGGATGACAACTGACAACTAAAGCAAACATCGGAGGATAGGCGATAAAAATGAAATGCTGCGGATAAAGGCGGATGGCAGTGAAACCAGAGAGCTGGCATGAAACGATGTTTTTGCAGCATCTTGCGCTTCCTCCTTCTTTACTTCTAAATCAATTCCCTTTTTTCTTTGTGTATGAAGCCCCCTATTTCACTATCAGTCATGTCTAGCACCCTTTTCGCTTCCTGTCCTTCACTTCCAGCCCTCTCAGTCTGTCTGCTTTAACTTCCCTGACCAAAGGAGAAGGAAATCCCACACACTTAGACGGTAATGAAGGTCTAACTAGACCAAAACGCTGGTGAAATGAATAAATGATGTATTGCCTGTGCAGAGTGTGCTTTCACCTTCAATCTCAGGCATTTGCATTTCCAGCAGGCAGCTTTTATCCACAGCAGCCTGCACTGACTGAGAGCTGAGAGGTTCAAGGACACTTGGACTCGTTGAAGTTATTTTCCAGTTCTTTTTTTTTTTTTCTTCTTTCTCTTCCTCTTTCCTCAATCAACCACATCTCCAGTTTTTGACTGGACTCTTGTGGCGACCTCTTGTGGTCATTCAAACAATTGCATTACCCAATCACCACTCACATAGCCGTCATCAGTGGTAGCTGGTCAACTTACTAACCACTTGCCTCACTGATTGGAACAATACTGCTCTAAAAACAGTACCAGACCAGTCCAAATGTAACAGCAAACTAAGGAATCTGACAAAGCTTAAACTTGCTTCAAATTAAAAGGTAAAAACAAAGTAAGTGGACCTTTGAGTTAAGATTACTTTTTCTTAAATCTGCTTCCAAAGGGATATCATGAGTTAAGAAGAAACAAAGTACATTTACTGTTTTGTGGTTCTGAGACTTTTCCTGATTACTGTGTCTCCATTTTGGAAAACTTTGTCCTTTCCTTCCAATAAGAGTATAAGTATGGTGCTTTATATCACTACCAGCTTTAGGCAGTAGTCACTGTAGAGATGTCAGATAGTTGTGGCGGCCAAGATGTGAGTATCTCCAAGATGTCATCTTCCCAAGAATCTCTGTTGTGATATTAAGCTGGGGAAAAGTTGGCTTAACTAGACTTAACTAGAAAACACTTTCACTATCAATAATTTTGACTGCAGGGTGATGACACGGGGCCCAGGAGAGCTGAAACAATTAGTCAAGGAGATCAACACACGAAATAATCAGCATCTATTTTGCTAATCGATTGATCGTATCCATCCTTTTTCATGCCAAAATACCAAACATCCTCTGGTTCTTCTCACTCTGAGGGCTTCGTCTTCAACAAGCAAACAATCGATTCATCCAAAAGGGAGAGCTGCCCGGTGGAATTAGATTTATAGAAACAATCGTGGAGATGATCTGGATTTACCTCAGTGTCATCAGCAGCATTGAAAATGACAGTTGTAAAATAAAAGATAAAGCAGACTAGCTACATTTTTACTGCCGTCGTTACCTGTGAAGGTGGCTTCACTTAGATCTCTTGATTTTTAGAGATCAGAAGGCAAAGTGCTCATACAGACCACTTGAAGGAGACCGAACCATCGTTCACGAGTAACAGATCCCGTCGCGCTTCCTGAGATCCATCTTCTCTCCCTCATCTCCTCCCTCCCTCCCCCGTCCCTCTAAGGCCTGCTAATTGCTCATAAAGTCTCTTTACAGGCAAAGTAACGAGGTTCTAAATCTGCACTCTATCTTTACTGGGCAGGAGAAATTTCACAGACTGCACTACACAGTCCTAATCAGATGAACTGCTTAGTTTACTGCTCACTGAAGGACACACAGAGCGAGTGTACCGTACTGCATGTCAGTGTTCTTCTAAGAAGGGTGTAACATTTTGGAGGCTTTAAGCACGTCAGGCAAGGCTGAGTATGTCTGAGTGCACAATCCAGGAAGAGCTGAGCTGTGCATATTTACTGAGGTATCTGTGTAATCAAAGGGGGCCAAAGAATGTGGATTTATATTCATCCTCTGTAATCACTGTTCATTTCAGTCCAACGTTCAGTTTGAAATATTTTATGTATCGTGTAAATACGCCTGTAATTCAAGATTTAAAACAAATCTGCTTTGACAGTAAGAGTAGGACAGTAAGAGTAGATGTAGCTCTGCCCTCTGTTAGGATGCCGGAGCAACAAATAAATGATCCCAGTCCGCTGGAAAAGAACTGCATTTCCTTAAGTAAGCTACGGTTTGAGAGAGCAGAGGAATGACATGCAGCATAATAGTCAGCCAGGGGTCAAACTGAGGACGTGCTGCTCAGGGTATTCTACCAGGTCTGCTACCAGGTCACCCTCTGAGAGTCTCACATTAAATATAGACCTGTGTCTCCAGGTAAGAACGTTGATCTTCGTCCTTGAACGATGGCTTTTTTTTTTAACCCTTCTTTGTACAATATAATACAATAAAACTAATAAATAATATAATTTAAAAACTATGGTTCAGGTTAGTGTTGGGTAACTGAAGAACTTGGTTATGGTATGGGAGATTGTGGTTAATGTTAATTGCAGGATGATAACCCCGGTCTCTTAATTGAAAGTCTGCTCGGCCATTAACCAGCCCAACCTCCACATCCTCCTACATAAAGGACGCACCGCTTCCTGCTTGGCTTCTTAATGTTGGTATTGGGCATAAATCCTGAGATGCTGAATTGTCCAATGAAAATATAATTCCTTGCAAAACTGTACCGAAAATGAGATCAATAACGTTTAACATTTCAACACAGATTTACGTTTTTGTGACTGTAACGTACCTAATCTAAGAAGAAAGTTGCTGTTATGTGGTTTTACATCTAATTTCTGATGAATGTAATCTCCCTGATCATAATTTTGACATATGCGTCGCCTCGTTCCAGGTCAGTATCTGGTGTGGATGTGGACCCCGATCTGGTGCACATGGAAATGCAAGACACGAGTGGAGGTACAGTGATGTTCCATCTTCTCATTTACCATTTATATATTCACCCATGATACTGTGGGACCAGTCGCACCATAATAACAGTAACATTTCAAACTGAAATGTGTTCATTTCTAATGGAATTGCCATGATTGCTGTGGATTTGCTCACAGAGGCAAACTAAATGTGTGAGTTCAGCTTTGGTTAACTATGTCACATTACATCACCATTCCTGTGCTGAACCCACCCACATCCTACCTCCGTCATGGATGTAATGGAACCTGTACATAGTCATTCCATGTTTATTCCAGCATCTTTGCACTCTTTGTCATAGACTTTTACATCTACACTTATATATATAGTCATACATTTGCATTGTACACAGACTTTAAATGTTTTGCTTGAATTAAATGTGCGATTACTTTGCTCAGCTTTGTTGTTCCTGTCTCCCCTTTTTGTCTGTTTATGTGTAATTACACGAGAGCAGTGGAAAAACCAAAGTCAGACTCCTTCTATGTGCTCACAAACTTGGCAAATATATGCAAATGTGCTTCTGTTCGCTGGCTTTACATGCAGTCAACATTTGCTTTGCGTTCAGCGTGAGCACACCTTGGCCCTGAGCTGTCATCCTCTTTGTAGCATTTACATTTCACTTGCATCATCTTCAAATGTGTTTTTACATTTGTAGATAAATAACAGCACAGTAAATCACTTACTCTGTTATCAGAGATCTAATCTGTTTGTATCAGAACTCACAGAACTTTCCAGACATTTGGTTTGAATCACTTCTCTACGGTGCCAGTTCCAATGATCCATTACTCAACCCCAATAATCCAATGTCCCTCTGGACTGAAACCCCATTATCATGCACTAAATCTCGTAAAAATGTATTTTATGACAGTAAACACCCACCAATTTAGCCCCATGGAGAGGGCTGGCCATCACTGAGCGCACAACTGCGAGGGAGGGGGAGGATTTTTGGAGCAATGACCGCTTGCTTTTGGGATGTTTGGAACATTTTTCGGACTATTGGGGGTTTGGAATAATGGGCCATTGGGTCCACGGGCAGCCCCCCCCCTCTTCTTTACAAGGTTTACTGAGTTGGAGAATTCTGATGTACTCTCTCCCCATGATGGCAGCACTAGTCTGCATAGCCTGCAGTGTCAGTGCAAGTAATAGAAGAGATGAATGATTGACCTTGCCGTGGGTATGTTTCTGTGTGGGGAGTGGGGTCAATGGAGAATTAATGGATAAGCTAAGGAGGGGTGTTAGGGGGCCCCTTGGGCAACAACAGCAAATCTGGATTATCATATCAGCTGTGTGACAGACAGGTTAGTGCTTGCCTCGCCACTGAGGGCCAAGAGGGTAATAGAAGTAGTGTATTTGAGATTGTGTGTGGGTCGGGAATGCATGTGTGCGTCCTGGGCTTCACCTCCTTTCGGTCTCACAACCCATAATCCCTCATTCTAAATAAACCTGAGTAGGCAAAGTCAGAGAGTAGTGACGAACGCGAAGGGCAAAATGACAGACCATAAGCCTCCCCTCTAAAAAAGATCCACCTCTTCCATCCCTTGAGGAGCCGCCCTGTCTCCTAGAAATTACGTTTCTACACATCTGATTTGCAACAGCTAATTTGTTTTGAAGGACACATTTTGCACACTGAATTATGTTTTCTGTCAACATGAATAACTGGCAAAGAAATGTCAGAAAATATTGGCACCGATCATATCAGTACAATGTTCCCTGCTGACGTATTTCACTTGTTTTCCAGCAAGATAACAATCTTCCCAAAATTCTAGCCAAAGTGCTTTTGTTGCCTAAACGTAACCACAGACCAGAGTGTGACAGCTCTACACCTTGTGCATCAATCCACCCTCACCCTGACCACCTCCCTGCATGGTACATAAATGTGGTATTACACTCACTCAAAGAAACATTGTCTGTGAACCCAGCCCCGGTAAAGATGACTTTTGTCTATAAAACAGAATTATGACATTTAGTAAGAAACAAATGTAACTTGTAGGAGGCAGGCTTGTGAGGAGACATGCAGTCTTTTAACCCGCACACTGAAAGATGCTGCCTGCAATGTGAAAGCTGTCAGCCCCAACAAGGCTGCCTGTGTCTGTGGAGGGTGAACGAGAGAGGCTGTCTGTCTGGGCCAGCTGCCCAGGCACGGGAGCTCTTCCTGAGGCTAGGCAGCGCCACATGGTCCCCCCCCCCCCCCTCACCCCCACCCCTCCGTCTCCTTCTCATTCTCCCCCCTTTTCCTCTCCCCGCTCCCGTGCCCAGATAGACAGATAGTCGAGGGGGGCTGGAGCGATCAGGCATGCCAAACCAAGCTGTTCACCCTGCGCCCCCCCCGTCATACGCGGCGTCGCCAAGGTTAAACGGTGGCATGCCACATAGAAGAATACAGGATCATGGGAGTCTCCGCAGAGACGACGAACCGTCCCTGGTGCATTCCAGGAGGGGGGGGGGGGGGCGGGTCTGCACCCCAGGACTGCTTGAGTTGATGAGAGGGACAGAACTCCAGAGAAATGGGGGTGGTCGATTGATTGATGAGCCGTGTGTGCAGGGAGGCTGGCAGGGAGTGTGTTTGTGTGTGTGTCATTAAGGGGGATTGATGTGCAGGAGAGGGGGAGTTTACCTTGTTCATACACCGATACACACAAGCATGCACACATTCACTCCCCTGTTTGGTGTGTAGATAGACAGAGACATGTGTAAACACACACACACACACACACACACACACACATCTCCAGTACCCTCCATTGTATAGAAATGTAAATGATGGTCTCAATGCAGTCTGTGCAAAGTAATAACTTCATCCTTGTTTATCTATGAGTGACTATTTAGTTCTTACAGTTTTCTTTGTCCCAGCCCCTCCTAGCACAGGTGCAGGGAACGTGAGTGTTTGCAGGTGTGTGAGGACAGCAAGTAGCATGAAAAAGTGTATGTGCCACGAGCTGGAATTGAACACTTAGCCCAATCTAATGGTTTTTTAATGAGTTCTTCGCCGTATGCTGCTTTGATTAAATGTCCAGGCTTTTCAATAAATTAGCCAGTCCATTTGTTAGACCAGACACCTCCAGAACAAAGACAAAGCAGAGGGAGAAAAGTGCAGAGAGCCACTGCAGAAGATGGGCTCAGTGTTATATAGTGGAGTTGTTTCATAAGTTCAGTGTGGCCGTTTATATTCTCTGGTACTTGTGGAAACCTAATGTTGTTGCACGGCTATGCAAAAGGAGTGTAGGGTACCCAGGTAGGTGGGTTTCTGTCCTTACCAGCTCACCCTCTGGCCCCGTGAGAAGTTACAGTCCTGTTAAAAACACACCTTTACTGTTTCATACTTCTGTGGCAGCAAATCAAATGGGGAGAAATCAAGAGGAGCCGCTCTTCCCTTTGGCTCTCAGATCTGGGTCTCCCAGGTGGGAGGTCTGCGGATGGATCCATAGGAAAGATTTTGTTATCATTTTTTAATGTTCATTATCGTGCCAAAATGTCCTCATTTGCAAATGTATCCCTCTCTCCATTCTTCACGCCCACATTAGCTTTCCTCGCACACCCTGTTTGTGAGCTCGAATGGTAACTTTCACACATGATCTCTCGTGATCTAATCATCAGATTTCCATGAGACGTCTGAGCACATTCATTCCCCCCAAGACGCTAACTCCCTCTTGTGCTTTTGCACTTCAGTGCGGGATGATTGTTTTTCAAACCACAGCCACATCTGCATGCAGTTACAATAACTTCTTGAAAGATTTGCATCAAAGTCAGTTCGGTAAATGTCTCATCCACTTACGTGGTCGATCGGCTTTTAAGTTCCTGCTTGGTGACTTCACGCTGAAAGTTCTAAGTTGCGGCGAAGCAAGTTTGCATCTGGTCAATGGAAGGTCAAACCTAGTATTGTTTGTGCAGGGAAAGTTTGCTGCAGCAGCTCACAAGTGAATAAACTCCACATACGTATGGGTGCAGACTTGCAAGGTTATGTGTGTGTGTGTGTGTGAGAAAGAGCATTTTCTCTATTGCTAGCTTGTCACCTCTGGGAGGAGAATAACAGCTGAATTTCAGCAGGAAATGTTGCTGATGCAGCTGCTGGTTGAAATTCAATACTGGGTGAGCTTTGCAACAGGCACTAACCTCTCTGTGTGTCTCTCTGAGGATAATCCCTCCCGGCCATTTGGATGCTAGAACGGCTATATGTCTGTGGGGAAGCTGTCATATCTTATAGAGTTTAGAAAAATGATGTCTCAATTTTTCCATTCACCCAGTGTCTCTCATACTCTTCTTCCATGTCCACTACCTCTCTCCTCTTTTCTGTCTCTCCTGGTCGGTTAATACTTCATGTTTATGTGTGTGTGTGTGTGTAAAAACGGACCTTTTTCTCTTACCATATAGCTCACTACATAAGGCATGGCCCTGTAAGGCGCAGAGCCTATTTCAAAAATGCAAATGAATATTTGATGAATCCTCAAGGAGTCCTGAGATAGCTTTAAAAACCATGAAAAATGGTAATTGTCAAAATATGAATAATATATTTAGCAACAGTATGAATTGAAGTGGATATTTTTTTGAATAGTTAAAGTACATTTGAATATATTCCTCTTCATATGGATTGTTACTGTTTATGTGAATCTGTATTTATGTATGAAGCACATGAAACCAACATTGTTTTAACTTTGCCATTGATCACTGTATCCCAGCTTCAGTCAGTCATCCACTGATCCAGTGCTATCGAGATTACATTCTATACTAGAAACTATACACAATACAGCTGACATACCCATTAGTATGGACATCCATTAACAACGACCATAATTATATCCTTAATAAATAAAAGAAGGTGCATTAAACCTTTAGGCGTATTACATAAATCTGGCACAGTTCACCTGTTTCGAATGTGTTCCACTGCACTATAAACACTTTTTTTTGTACACTGTACCAGCACTAACCTTCTGTCTGGTCCTGTGTGTCACCGCAGGCTACCTGTACGTCACCTGTCTCATCCAGAACTGTTCGGACAAAATGGTGACGGCTCAGTTCCTCGGCAAGATCGACCACAACTCTCTGCTGGTGCAGGACGACTACATATTTGTCAAGGTAAACACCACCACAACAGGGGGAGGGAGGGAGGGAGGGAGGGAGGGAGAGCGAGAGAGAGATGTGCATTGTTGAATTCTTTCTCATATTTCTTAGTAAAATAAAAACATAAAACATTTTAATATTGAAAGTAAAACATATTTTCTTGCTTTCTGTTAATGTAAATGACACAGTAGGTACAGTGTAGATACCACGTATGCAGAGCCAAGTTTCAAGTCCAGTTCAGCATCAAACTGATGCAAAACATAACAATGTATATCATGTCAAAGCAAGCTGCCACCTAAATGCACTGTAATTTCATTTCTAAGCAAAATGATTCTGACTGTTGTGCCTTTAAGCAGCCGAGCAGCTCACCACCACATCTGATCTCTTTGTAAAGTGCAGGGTGAAGTCTCGTACACAATAGCAGCTCCCAATCTTCTCAGCAGTGCTCCAATTTGTTAATTACACTAAGGTCTCAAAATGAATATAATCAGTGCTATACTAACACTGTGCCGTGCCTTTAGGTCTGCCTATCTAAAACCCGCTTCTCCCCTCTTATTCTTAATCATTCAGCTATTGTGCATGTGTTGTATCTGCCAGTGTATCTGCTATGTGTATGGCTGTGTTTGCACCCACACAACTGAGGCTGCCGTCTCTTTACTGATAAACTCTGCTGCTCAGATAACATACTGTACTGCTGGCTTGAGATGGGAAGGAATTGCTATTCGGGACATAGTGCAGAATTAATCTCGCCTTGTCTATAATTGACTTGCCATGCAGTACAGTACTGTACGCTCCAAGGAGACAGAGCACTGAATCCCATTTGCATATGATAACAGCAGAATATACATGAGCTGCTATGGAAGAGCAGAATTCCTATAGTGGGGGTAGAAGAGTCACATCCTGTGGGTGGATGTATCTATATGTTTTTTTGCATTGTGTGTATGTGAATGGGTGGAAGTGTGTGAATGTGTGTGTGTGTGTGTGTGTGTGTGTGTGTGAATGTGTGTGAGGAGAATTAAATCCTCATTAGGCAACAATAGACTGGTCCATTATCCCCCAGGGATTATCCTCCCAGTATTACTAACCCACTGATATCAGATGTAGGGACAAATGTGTGGGCATGATTTCCTCTGGGGACACCCCCCCCCACACACACCCCCACCCCAACACACACGTACACACACTTTCATTTTCAGTTTGACTTCCTCACTAAAATCTCTCTAAATTGTCTTTGTGCAGATTGATTTGCAGATCTTTTTCTCCCCCTGTGGGTTTTGTCTCTCAGGCTGTACTGAGCCTGCTACCCCACCATCTGATAGGTGGGGGTTATTTGTTCTGTACAGCCAGAGAGGAAGATCTGTGGGCACTACTTAGAGCTGTAAAGATACAATCTTCTCTGCATTTTTCTGGGTAAAAAAAAAAAAAAAACAACTTACACACACTTGCCGGCGGAGTAGCCGGGTCCTTGGGGTGCTTATCTGATGTTAAGGCCATATAGAAACATGCGGAGTCAGAGCTCAGAACGCAGCGTTGGCAAGCACACACTCGCCTCCAGTCACTCACACACACTTCATCTCGTCCCACTTAGCCAGCCATGCTTTAGAAAGCGATTCCTTTTCAAAACACAGTCGATAGTGCTTCCCTTAGGTGCTCTTACTTTTAAAAATGGCTTTCATTGTTCATCACTTTTTCATCACTGTTCAGCATTAAAAAAAAAAAAAGCTCAGTCAGTCTTGCTCCTTTCAATCACAAACGATGGTCGTAATCACAGCTCAATCTGAGCGCAGACGGCAGAGGCTCAGATATCTGAGAGAGTAAAAAACAAAAGCTCTTCCCACAAAGCCAGATATAGAAGCCCTGAATACAAAGTTACCTGTCTGATTTTGAAAGCAGCTCCTCTGAAAGTTTAAGTGCAGCTCACCTTACAGAAAGCCAAACGGTGACAGGGAGTGTGTTTCAGAAAGTGTTATGCGGGCCCATCACTTTGGATATGTCATATTTAAGTGACTGTCAGTCACCCTCTTCCTCTGCTCAAAAGTAGCCTCAGCTGCTTGGATATTCTGGTTCAGCGCCTTGTGAGCTCTCTGATCAGCTCTCTCAGCAGGTGGGGGGGGGGCCTTTTACCCACAGGTCCTAGTTTGTGAGGTGGATGTCGAGGTCTGGAGAGTTTTTTTTCTGCGTTTACCTTTCAGCACGATGTGAGTCACCAACAGCAGATGGTGAACTTTGCATTTTCACGCAAGGTCTGCTCACTCGTGGATGTTGACTACTGCAGTGGAAGTCGTTTTTCCTCTTCTTCGAGAAAGAAAATATTTAAATGTCTTACGATTAAATGTTTTTCTTCCAAAAGAAAAACATTAAATTCAGTTGTTACAGTTTCTGGATGCTGAGTTCTTCTGGAGTCCAGTGGCACAAACTCTACGGTCCATTTTAATCTTCCAATTAGCCAACTGGACTTATGTTATATTCAAACTGACATCCCTTTTTCAGCTTCAGTTGGACCTTTATTTTATTCTCATCTCCTCTTCCCTCCTCTGTCTTCTTTTTAGTTCTTTTGCAATATTGAGGCTTTATTGTGTGCGTTTGAAAGATTAAAAGCGACCCGATCTATAACAGGTAGATCTGCTACTTCACACTAGAATACAAATTTGGGATGTTAACTTGTGGATTGTTCTGAGCAAAAAAAAAAAAAAGAAGCCATGTTGAGACTGTGTGGTTTATTTCTTTTGTTTTTCTTTTGTTTTTGTCCATTTCCCAGGTCACCACAGGCAACCGCACCAAGCACTATGTGTCCCATCAGCGCAACGAGTTCGTCCAGATGAGGTTTCCCAAGTACGCCTTGCCAAAGGTAAGGCACAACAAGCAGTTTCAGTGTATAACAAGGAATTAACAGCCAAAATTAGCCTAGATAACAAAGGAGTGTCCGTAGCAACAGCATTTTTCTGTGTTTCTCAAGTTTAGAAATATATTTTTTTAATATTTTATCAGTCTAGGCCTCCAGTTTCACTAATAGCTCTCCAGCTCATTCTGGCAATATGGAGTCATGGTGTGGGAAATGTAATAACTGCATCACTAAACAAGTAATTCTATTTTCCTCTATCATATTTCTCATAGACTCTTTACATTCACATTAGTTTTACAAAGCTTCACACAGTCACGCTCTGCCAGTCTGACCATTTGTGCATTAAGACTGTAAGACGTGCTCCCCAATAAACCAATACCTGCCACCGAAGGTGAGATGTCTTTCCAAGCATTCCAGGGAATCCAACCTGCAGCTTTACAGCCCTCTTGCCACTGCGTTCTGCTTCTTCGTTTGGGGTGCACCCAAATTAGTCCAAGAGCTGGCCTGACACACGATAGCTCCCATAAAATATTCACCACGGAGCATCGATCCAGTCACATCCTGTGTCACTGACAAGGCAAAGACGATAAATGAGCTCCACTTCGACACGAAACCGGGAACCTTTCCCTGTCAGCATCTGTGGCACAGGGGGCCGTTTTAGTGTGACACCGGGCTGAGTGCTATTGAACTGCACTGATTGAATGCAGAGCCTGGGGAGAGCTCTCATGTATTTTTCAGCCTTAATCCAAGAAAAGAAAACCTTTACGACAATCACTGCCATTGACACTCTGTCAGAGAGGACTGTGTGGAGTGGGTTTTCCACCAGCGCGCGCACACACACACACACACACACATTGAAGGAAATGTTTAGAATGACTCTTGTTCGACTCCAGCCCACCACTTAGAGAGATCTTGTGCCTCAATTGCTTCTTCGGCTGCAGTACTCAGTGATCCTCAAGGAAGGTGAAAGGAATTGAATTACACACACACACACACACACACACACACACGCACAAACACATGTTTACATTTCATAGGCATTCAATCCCTAACCACTTCTTGTCTGACCCTGAACTTAACCCTAACCACTGACCCAAAAATCTGCTTTTTCCCTGTTGGGGACAGGCCGTCCTCAGTTAACCTGTCTGGAGTCTGAAATGTGTCTCCGAAGGTAACCTGAGTCATAACCACACACACTTTTCCTCTCCTTCTAACAAGAAGAGACTGCAGGGATCAATTTGATTAGGTGTGGCAGGAAGGCATTGGATAAATCAGTTTGTGTGCGTGTGTGTGTGTGTGCGTGAGTGCGTGTGTGTGTGTGTGTGTGCGCACGCAGTTGTGTAAGTGTGTGTTTAGTTAAGGTATGCCCTAGTTGCTCTCTCACTCTTGTCTCCCTCTCTCTCTACATGTGTCCTCTTACTTGGGTGAGCAGATAGGTCACACATTGCTTAGCTTTTAGGTCGACCATCATGGGAGGGGAGAAGATGGGGGGGGGGGGTAGAGAAGGAAAAGAGGGATGGAGTGAGAGACTGAACAGAGGAGAGGAAGGGAAAGTGTGTGTGTGTGTGCGCGTGTGTGTGCGTGTTGGGGGAGAGGGGGAGAGGGGGAGTGTTCCGAGTGCCATGTTTTTCCACTGTGAATAATTGAAAGGCTGGAGGATAAAAAATGCAAAGGCCATCAGAGAAAGCAGTTTGGCTGTGTCCTGTGAGACCTGACCTGAGTTATGGATTAATCACAAACACATACACACACACTCATGCACGCACACACACTCATGCACGCACACGCACTCACACACACACACACACACACACACACACACACAAGCGTACAGCCTGGTGGGCTGTGAAATCACAGGTAATAATTGTCCCTTTTTGCTCCGCTTCCATCTCCCATCCTGTCTTTTTAACACTTTATCAAGTAACACTTAACAACCTCGGCCTGCAGTCAGCTGCAGCGGACCAGCTGGAAGGTTTTGCTCAGCAGCACCTCAGTGGTAGCTCTTGGGACGTTCAAACCTTCAGTTCACATGGTGTGGACCAGGTTTACAGCTCGACACACTGACGCTCTCTGATGCGTGTCAAATGTAGTCTATGCAAGTCCAGTGTTGTCATGTTGGTCATCAGGGACTCTTTACTGTCTTATTTCACACATGAGCATGTTAGCATTAGCATTAGCTCTCCCAAAAAATGTGCAAAATTTGCATTACATTTGTTCCCTGGATCAGCGAATCCTGGCTGCCAGAAGAATCACTTTGTCTGTGTGGCAAACTGTAATGCTTCAGATTTGGTCATTCAGTTTCCCTGCACTGTACTGTGTGTGTTTCAGGTTAGCTGGTGTCGGACGTTGTACACATTTTAAAGCCACCTGAGGCAAATTTGTGAATTTATGTTATACAGCGGAAACTGCTTACAGTGATCACAGTTACAGCGATCAGCTCCCCGTATTGATCAAAAAACAGAATAATTTCTAGTCTGCCTCCGACAGGCTACCTGAGACTGCTGCTCCGAGCACAATGAAATCATGACGGGAAAAAGAAAGTCATTTTCTTTCAATGAAAAATGTAGCCTTCAAGGGTGGAGGGGGGGGGGGGGGCACCTGTGGTTGAAGCCTTCCTCAACATAAGTTAGATGCTAATTTTGCATGATAAATAGAGACAAAAATTGTTAGAAGGCAACATAAGTGATCCGTTTGACAGACATGGTCATTATGAAGTGTTTCCACTGTAGAAGATGAGAATTTCCCCCTTGGGGGATAAATAAAGGTGCATCTTATCTTATCTTAAATAAAATTGGCTCAACCTGACACTAACTTTTTCAGAGCTACAAACGCCATCTCACGGTCTTCAGCCGCAAATGAATGAATAAGTGAAGTTGAAAGAAAGTGAGCAAACCTGCAGCTGAAATTATTTTCTCACACAATAACACAAAACAGTTACTAACACCGAAACACCCAATACTTATACGTCTAATTACCCATCAACCTGCTGCAGCAGGACTTGCCAAACTCTGCAGGCAGTTAGGAGTGGCATGGTCTTGAATATTCTTTGGCTTGCAGGTGGAAGTGTCTACAGGAGGTGTGGAGTACTTTATGTTTGGGAGTGGAGTTAAATCTAGTGTACAGTTCACCAGTAGTATTGAACAATGTCTGGAGCAAAGGTAGTGCTGACATCGCAAGGCTGAGTTGTCCAGAGAAGCTTGGAGTGTGTGGGTATGTCAAAGGAAGCTGAACAGAGCCAGAAGCCTGCAAAGTCTTTCTGAAAGGTGAAATGTGTGGGCCGACTGTATCAAAGACCTCTTAACAGAATTCGGTGTGAATAATGTCTCAGGGGCATGATGAGGATTTTAATGATTAATGGGATCTGTTAGAGTGTGAAAGGAAATGAGCTTAACGCTGCTGAGAGAGGGTGAGCACGCTGAAGAGGCTATTATGTCACAGCTGACTGCCGGGGGAAATCTGGCATCAGATGTTGTCCATTTTTTTAATGAAATGAGCACCTGACATGATTCTGTACCAAGTCTCAGTAATGTTGCAAAAAGAAGTTTGGAATGGCTGCATGTGAGCTTCCAACGGGAGAAATGACAGAAGTGAGTCTTACATCAAGAAAGTATACAGTTTTATTTAGCATGTGGCATGAAACAGGATGTCTGACACGTTCCCCCTGGAATAGCAGGATGAGGTGCACCGTTTATGCCTGCCTGGGAATGAGGGGGGGGGAGCTGTGATCAAAGTACCTGTCACAGAGAACAGAGGCGCTTTTAGTTACCATCAGCATGATATCATGATTACGGAGACAACATGCTGACGTTAAGTAGGTATTATGTTTACCATCTTGTTCTAGTGTGCTAGCACTAACACTTTCTTAAGTAACACCAAACACTAAGTACAGGTTAGGTTTTTTGAAGCATTGGACTGGGCGGTGTTGGGCAAACATCATTAGAAGTAATATTGATACTGGATGATGATGTTCAGTTGAAACTTTTCTATGCGTATTGTTTTTCAAGTATATCAATCTAACTTAACCAAGCTGCAATACGTGTCATCAGTGATGTAAGCAGTATCTCTTTTGTAAACCGTAAAATGGCCCGTTACTTTCCAGCCTTTGCCAATCTCTCACACACTGACGCTATGCTTCAGGAGCAATTTTGACTTCAGTGTCTTGACCAAGGGCACTTCGACATGTGAATGGAGAAGCTGATGTGAATGGAGAAGCCGATCCTCTGGACGATGTACTCCCCCTTTGTGATCACGGTTCGTGATGACTGACCCTTGTTAAGGAAAATCCTGCCACCATGTGTCTTTTCATTGAGGAGGGTGAAATTGCTTAATTTGGACTGCACAGGAGCTCAGGAGGTAGAGCTGGGCGTCAATTAATTGTGGAGTGACTAGTTCAATCCCTAACCCCCTAACACCCCCCCCCCACAGAGTGTGTGTGAGTGGGTGCCACTTTCATCACAGAAGCTCTGACATGTTGTCCACAGCTGAAATTAGGAGCTGAGATCAGGACAGACACATTTCCTCAGTAAGCAGATGTAAACAGTGTTTGATGGGAAAGGCGGTCTAACAGCAAGACAAATGACAACACTTAGATAAATCACAATGAAAATGAAAGATGGATGATGCTCTGTGAGGATGTGTAAAGTTGATTAATATTCAGTCTCCCAACAACCTTCACGTATACATTTGTCTATAGGAGACAGACGCACATTTGATAATCCATCCATCACATCCATCACATCCATCCATCCATTATCTGTAGCGCTTATCCGTCAGGGTCGCGGGGACATTTGATAATGTCATCAGTAAAACACAGCATATTATAAAGTAACACAAGATGTTCATAAGCACACCGTAGGAGCTGGAACATCTGTTTCACTTTTTCACTTCACGCTTCCTTTGATTCACCTTCACCCTCCGCTCCGCTCCGCTCTTGTTTCATTCTCTCTGGCTTTCATACCGCAGTGTGGGTTTGAGCTACTGTGTATACTTTACAGCTGACTAATCACGCCGTTTATTTTCACTCATTCTTGCGGTTTGTTTTTGCCTTACATCGGGTCCTTACATTTTTTTGAGGATGTGCGTGGAGTGTCTCTGCACCCAGACAGTTTCCATTCATGTGTAAATTGAGCTTTAGCCTTCGCCATCTCGTTATTTCTTTCTGTCTTTGACTTTCTAGTGTTATTAATATCATACTGAGTTTGGGTCAGGGGAAGTTTAAAATAGCTGAGTGCAGGTTATTGCTTCCAGTGGCTTGTGCAGCGTCTGGGACCCAGGATCTGTGATATTTCACTCCTAGCAGTGACTCTTGTCTCTGGGGTGACTGTGGCCCTGCTGGCCCTGACAGAGATGGATGGCAGGTATTTATTTCAGAGGGCACTCAGTGATGCAGCATCATTAAGAGGAACACTGGTAGAGACATCCTGCAATATCAGGTCTGGGTTTCAGTCGGAAGGTTAAGGACAACGCACTTGAAGCCAAACAGGTGGCCTTTTCGAGACACTCGGCTTGACATGCCAGATGCAGAGATTTCCCATGACCATTTGTCTTTACTTTGCCCTTATAATGCAACATTTAGCACCTTTAGCTGTGGTGAAAAGTAAATGCACAGCTCAAATGCCACTGACTCCAGTCATAGACCGGAGGGTACAGGTATGCTGGAGTTTCGACATTTTGCTGCGTGTTTTGCACAGCAGCTTTTGTATCTCACCGGCATCCTTCTACATTTTTGGTTCTGTATTTTTGCTTCTAGCACCAGTTTGTCAGCCTGTCAGAGGTCGACTGGGATCCAGTTCAAGACTACACTGATGACGGTGCCACATTTTCAGCTATTTGACTGCAGACTATTCGCATCCTTTTTTAACCATTCCTACCATCGTACCATCTGCACATTCACACCCTTTACAAGTTGCAATGAAACGGACCTCCTGCTCGTAGAACACATTTTTTGAAAGTATTGATTTCAGTCCTTCAGAACACTTGTGTAGTTTCCGGGCTTTGGGAGCTGGAAGAAAACTAATGCTCCCTTTGAAGTTTCTTTGCAGCACCCATTTGACAAACTGCCTTCATCACATTCACGCTCCCAGACAGTGTTACATGACTGCTCTACATGTGTAGCTTACAAAAGCAATCTCTTTGAATCGTATCTGTCTTTTCTCATCTCAGCCAAATCCATCCGGTTAAATTTGTGTTTTCATATGTTGGCTCACCGGGTCCTTAAAAAAGCCTCTTCCCACTGCCGTTCCATCATAATCATTGGATTCGCACTGTATATTTCAAACAGAATAGAAGGATGTTTAAATATGTTGCCCAGCTGCTGTGTGTGATCTCTGCATTTAAGGTTAAAAAAAAAGGCTCAGATGGAAGCACTTCACAGGTAAAGGCATTCTGGATGGGGCTCATGTCGCTGAGGAATTACCATCTAAACTGTGTTCCAGGGAGTTTATTTCCGTATGAAAAGGTCAGTTCTGAAATGTTCTGTACCCTCTTAACCTTTATGGGCACGACTTCATTGATTACATTTACATTAACATGCAGTTCTGAGGTTTTAACGAGAATGTAAACTGAGTAAAAGGCAAATATCAAGCAACAACTTTTGATAGGAACTGTAGATTCATATAAAGTAGGACGCTGCACCTAATCAATGTCGTGACTCTGATTTCATTCTGTTCATCAATTTGATCTTACCTATCACATCACATATCTAAAAATCCATTTCCACAGTACATACTGCGTGTACCCTATCGGCTTCAGTCATTCCGTGATTAGCTCGTCCATTAGCCGGTATAAAGTCATCCACTGAAGTAAACCACAAAGGTAAGCACTAACTGCAGTGATAAATACATTGTGCTTCCATTAGCTGCTTCCAAATAAAAACCACCCCATGTTTCACCAGTTTATTGCTTTTAATGTGAAGCAAGAGAAAATGTTATGTTTGCATTAAATTACTACCACTCATACAGCTGTAGGAGAGAGCTAACAGTTGACAGTAAGACTGATATCAGTACAGGAATGGTGGCCAATAACATAAAATACTGCCATTAGCAGAGATAATAGATGATTTTGACCATAAATAGTATTCAAGTCCAGCCAGGACCCCTTGCTGCATGTCATCCCCTTTTTTTTATTTATCTTATCCTGTCCCAGTGAGGCAGAAATGCTTATTAATGTGTTGAAAAATGGGGTTTTATTTCATGAAAAGGATTATAAGCTTTGGTTAGGTGCAAAAACTTCTTGGTTAAAGTTAGGAAAGGCAAGGTTTAGACACCAAACTACTTGGTTTTCTAGTTGTACAGTCGTTTACCCATTCATCCATCCACCCTCCTCCTGAAAAGGTTTTGTGGCGAGATATGACAGTGCTGCACTACTTTTGCCTGTATTCCTAACAGTCAACAGTCAGCATTTGAAGAAACACTAAATGCTGTTGTTTTTCTCATGAGGACCGTATCTCATATTCATATTTTCACTCATATTTTACCCATTTACCCAAGCTATGGTGAGACTAGGGCACTACAAGCTCTTTCCCCCATGCCACAAAAAAGAATTTCTTTGCTTTCAACTCTCGGTCTTCCAACCAAGGAATGTGATCTTGGTTCTTTTGGTCTAGACTCACATGAAAAGATGATCAAATCATATAAAGAGAGTGAAAATAAAGTATTTGTAAGCATGTGCTGGGTGTTCACGTGTTCAGTCAGTGTTGTCTGCATGTATTTATATCCTCACCTCAACACATCTTCTGCAGCGTAGGATTATGTTTTAGCCACTCTGGTGGGTGGAGGGCTCACTCTGAATGTTAAAAAGGCAGCAGAAGTCGAAGTTTGCACACTTCTCAGTGCCAACTCCTCCTCGAGCTCCAAGCTGCTGCCTGAGCAGAGCTGTCAGTTACAAACTCAGGATACAGGGCAGTGCTTTAAAAGAGGAGACGGGTAGACGAAGTGAGAGCAGCAGAGGTAGATGGAGGGAGATGCAAGGAAAAGTAAATGTGGTGGAATATTCCAGTTTGAACTCAAATAAGATGCCACCATTACATCGACTGCACTTGTATTTCCTCATTTGCGCGGTACAGTCTGTACAAAATTGACGGCTCTTCTGCCTGTAACAGTTAGCATGACTCACTGGTAGCATAACTTCATAACCATAACCCTACACCATGATATTATAGTAATATTTTGTGTAGATATAGAAGGATTGGTTGGTTGTTGGCAGGTTGGTTGATTATCAAGTCACCTTGATAATTTGCATAATGCTTTCAAAGTGACAAAGAAACTTTATTCATGAATTGTAAAGCTCAGAGAAGGGTGAATGGAATAAAGTGATTGGGACATATAATAAGAACACTGGAATTCAAAAGAGATGCCATATTTTATAGTCACCTTTAGTGTTGCCTTGGTGAATACATGGAACATGTTCATTGTTAGTTTTGATGTGGATTGAGGCTCTGTCTGGGAAAACAGTGTCTGCATTATATTTTTCCTTGTACCCTACAGTGTGTGTCTGTCGCCAAGTACTGTGGGTTGGTCCATTTGATCAGGTCAAGAACAGATTAAGTGACCGAATGTCATTTGTAGAAACCTGCAACCCTATCGCCAGACAAGAACACCGATCAAGCACCTCAAACGCACACTGGCCAATTACAGTGCAGCATCAGCCAGCTCTGGCCAGGGTCCAAAACAGGGCTGTGATCGCTAGACACTCATGCAATCGTTTCAGATTGCAAGTCCTGGTTAAACATTGTGCCGTGTGGGCTCCATGCTAGCCCCGTGTACAGCTTTGTTCTCTTTTGTTTTTACTTGTTGCATACTTGTCTTCCTGGCAGCGCCCAGCTTACTGGATGACTCAGAACAGTACATTTATGAATATGAAGATTAGTGCGCAGATTTCAATACTGCTATTGCTCAGAACCACAACCATAAATCCAAGGGTAATTGAGCTCTTGTGTTTTTTCTAAGCAAGATGGCAGAGTGTCAATGATTAGAGACACACCTTCTCGGGCACTTTCCCCCTCTGTTCTGATGGCTTTATCTCCAAATGTTATGTTAATGTAATCACTAAGACAGAGAAAGTGCTGAGTCGCTCTTTGCACCGTCGTTACAGTCTTTCATAAGTGATGAAGTCATTTGCATCAGAGGCTCACAAGCTATGACAAGAACACCTAACAAGTTTTCTAAGCTGCCAAAAACAGTTTTTGGATGGGTGAAGCATTGCCTTATCTCCCCCAGTTTGTTTCTGTGACTCTGTAGCTCTGTATTTATCGGATTATGTTCCCCAGCTCACAGCGAGTTACTGTCAAACTTCTCCATGAATCAGACTTTGCTGCTTTTACTGCTTTATCTGTTCTCTCCTCTCCTTTTCCTCTGTCGTTTTCCCTTTTCCTCTTTGTTCCCTCCACCTGTCATCACCTGCTGCGTTTATTTTACTGATATTATTTTCTGCTTTAACCTTTGCTCATTTTTCTTGTTTTCCTCTTCTTCTATTTTTAGTGTCTAATGTCTTTTTCATCTTTCAGCCTTTGTCAATGAATGTTTCATGTAGAGCCGTACAATAAATCCTCCCTTAATAAAGGTTCTATTGTTGTTGATTGGTTGTTACAAGCAGATGTGAAGATTCTACGGTCGTACGGTTATTTTGGAGGATGCGGTTTGTGATGCTGTTGAATGTATTGCATTATACACAGATGTTTTAGCCTGCCCTCATTGACATAAATGAGGTGGACAAAATAACACAAACACCTACTACATACCCAAAATGACCATACAGTCGAATCTACAACTGTCTAGAAAATACTAACTGTTCGTTTTTTTTTTTTTTACCCCCCACCTCTTCTTCTCTCTCCTCCATCCATCTCTGCCCCCAGGATGTTCAGATAGTGAGTACAGACGAGAACCAGGTCTTCCTCGCCCTCCAGGAGTGGTACCAGTCAGACACATATAACCTGTACCAGTCTGACCCCCAGGGCGTCTACTACTCCATCGTCTTGGAAAATGTTCGCAGCACCAAGCAGCCAGAGGAGAATGTTCTCATCGACATACTTGAGGTGAGGTGAACAGAGCTGAGTCCACATCCAAGCAGGATCTAAATGTAGGCTTCGTCTCCCCTGGGGACTGACAGTTGGCTGAGTAGCAAGACACATGAGTCCAGCAGTCCACCCCCAAACCCCCCAACCAGGTTTTATTGTTAACAAATCCCATTAAAAGACCAAAACCAACAATATGTTTCTGACTTTCCCACCTTATCTGCGACACTCAACTCTGAAATAGTTCATTTGTTGTGGATTTCAGTTGTGGATTCGTACACATTTGTTTCTCTGGATAGTAGCTCCACCAGCAGGATGCTGTCAAAATAAACCCAGTGTGTGTGTGTTCATGGTAATGAGAGAACATGCCAGCTAACTTACCGTTTTGCTGAATCCTAACCGTGGCATAGATTTTGACACATCTGATGGCTCTGTGTTTGTCTTCGCTCAAACTAAAACGAGGGAGCTGTCTATCAGAAAATTGTGGCATTTCACCCACGGTGTAACATTGCCACGACGCACTGGTTAAGTAGCAGCACATCAGCAAAAACAGTGGGTCTCCTATGAAAGCCTGCGGTTTTGAGTGAGTTGTAACAAGAGATGACAAAAGGAAGGGAGTAGTTTCTGCAGTTTGCAGAAAATTCCTGCAGTGTGCAGGAGGTGTGTAATGTATCATAGTAACCATTCATCCATGCACACCCGTTCCTCCAGCCATCCTCCAGTGCTTATTAAGCCACAGGTCACAGTGGCAGCAGAGAACATCCTAGACTGGATGGCACATGTAATCCCCTCCCGTGTGTTTTGGTTCAGTTCCTCACTCACCTCTCAGTTGGGTGTACCAGGAATACCTCCACAGGGAAGCATCTGGGAGGCATCCCACTGCAACCGGGTACCTGTACAACCTCAGCTGGCTCCGTTCAGTGCAGTGGAGCAGAGATTCTACTCTGAACCCTTTCCAGATATAGTATCTGACTCCTTATCTTCTTAAAAGTAAGCCCAGACACCCTGGGAAGGAAAACTCATCTCAGTGTTAGGTCTATCTCAGGTAATGTTGGCTGAAGTTGCTAGAGTGAAAACCTCAATAAGGAGCAAGACGATAACGATTCCCTAGACTGGAGTTGCTGTGCAGGACTACTACACAGTGGATATGCTAGTAGGACATGCCAGGACATTTGTAGATGGTGAGCTAGTTTGCTGGACATGTTGGAACCATTGCAGCTGATGTTACAACAGAGAAACAAACTGTGTGATTCCTTGCACTTGTGCTGTTGCGTTTTTGGTGCAGTGTCAGCCCCGAGCACAACACTTCAGCACGTGAAGACGACCACAGCTTGACAGGCTTGTCATGCCTAGTGGCTGTCAGTGGCCGAGTTCAGTAAACTGTCGATTATACAAAGACACTCCTGTTAGCCGTGCCTCCCATGCCTTCATTCTGTATGTTCATCTGTGTCTCACCTGAGAGTTTTATCAAGGTCTCTGGATAAGTGGGCGCGTAGGACGCGAAACAAGAGGAAGAAGGAGAGAGCGAGTGGTCGAGGAAATAAAGGGAGGTGGTTGACCATAGAGGCACAGCCCCCTCACTGCCTCTCTCATCCCTCGCTCCAGGCTGCACTCTGAAGATAGAGATAGAGAGGCAAACAGCGTGCAGGGGGATGGAGACGGACTTGAGAAAGAAGGAGTGGAAACAGAAAGCGGAGGAGATGAAGTGCTGAGCATAAGTGGAGAGATGAAGGAGTGCAGACAGGAAGGAGAGAAGCCAGAAGTCCAGAGAGAATACAAGCAGGCTTTATGTCCTTTGATTTAAACAATTATCTTGTTTCGCTCTAAAAACATCAGTGCTACATAATGGATAGCAGTGGGAGCTGGGGGGTCTGCAGATGGACACGTCTGACATGCTGCCTGACTCTGTTTCGCTGTCTGTCTGCATAGTTTCTATCATCATCTTGCTGTTTAAAGTTTCAGCCTCAGAGCCCGTGGCTATCAACCTCACAGCCGCAAAAAAAACCATGCAGTATGTATTGATTTCAGTGTATTAAACTTTTACAGCCCTGTAGTTTCTGTGTCAGTGGATTCCTTTCAGCCTTTTAAGTAACATGCATTGGTTCCAACCACTGCTGACAGTTAAAGGGCACGTTCTCGTATGCTCTGGTTAATATTCTAAATGTAGCCGTATAGTTCAAGGTAAAGTTACAATCCAGTTAAAGCAGTCTTACGTTTGAACTCTTCATAAGGATTCTACCAAGAGCTGAATTCACCACATTTTCCCCTCAGCCTGCAGTATGTCAGGGCCTAAGTAAGGAACATCACAGTTTGACTACCCAGCTAGTGGATTACAGTGAGACTATGGGACTTAGATAACACATTCTTCTTCTTAGAAATGAAGACTTTAATTCATAAGCAATAAAGACGTACCTTTGGTCATTCTAATGCACACAAGAGTTTGCCCCTGCAGCCTTCCTTGGTTGTATGGTATGACCGTTGGCCGACTCTTCTTTGCATCTTTCACAGTCACCATGATGATTCCCAGCTGTTGTTTAACCCAAACTGTTGTGAATCCACCTCGTTCACCAGGTTCGTGGAATCAAAGGAGTCTTCCTGGCCAATCAGAAGATTGATGGCAAAGTGACAACTCTCATCACCTACAACAAAGGACGAGACTGGGAACCGCTGGCCCCGCCTGCCACTGACATGAATGGAAAGCCGCTCAGCTGCAAAGCGGTGAGCGCACTAACACATTTTTGTCTTGTTTGCTTCATCTGCGTGACAGTGGTTTGTTGTATTTCTGCTTTTGTTTTTCCAGTGGCCTCACATTTACTGTACAGACACGAGCGCGGTGTCAATCGCCTTGTCCCTTGGCAAGAAAGCCTGTTTCTCAAAACGAACTTGTCCCATCAGATACCTGGCTTTAAAGTACAAAGCAAACACCTCAAACCGTTGCTTACAACTTGACTTAACTTTTTTTAATTGGCACACATTACAGTAATATAGGTACACCAGTGAATGCTGCTCCTACTGGATATGTCATGTATGTATGTTATGTGTACTAGATATGATCAATCAGTCACAGGTGTGACTTGTCAACCAGTTTGTGTTCAGAGAGTGAACACAAAGTAAGTCAAGTGTTGCCTAGCTCCTCCATTCATCTTGTCAGAGTTGATGCTGTAGGTTCAGACTGCAAAGAGCAATGAGCCAGCTGATATCCATACATCACACCTCACAGGGAGATACCGTAGAGCGAGTCCAATCCTTTATTTGAGCCATTACTCTCCTCAGCTGACGGATTTGAAGGGAGACACGAGTATCACCTCGAGGCTCACACACATGGCTGTTGTTGCCCTCCTCTTCTCTTTGGCCGGATCCATACATCAACATAATGACCTTGCAAAGAAAATCAGCTCCCCTGAAATTTTTTCACGTGCATCAGTCAAAGAGGCAGCTGTTCTTCAAACACTGGCGTAACACACCTTTGCTGACATTACAAGTCTCCCAAAGCCAGATACTAAATATCTAATGTGTCACCGTATCAGACGAACGCTGTCAGCTTTATCCATGACATTACCAGCAGACAGAGACGGGCCGAGAGCGATGACCTCTCGTATGCACAGAGGCAGTTTATCATAATGTCTGAACAAAGTGTGTGGGAGATAGACGCCTTCAATCTACATTTAATCTGTAGAATACAAAATAATCAGTATCAAAGTAATCATATGCGAGGCATATAAAATATAGAAACAATAAAAGATTAAAAAGGGAGAGTGCATGAGATCAGGAAGGAGCGCGCTAAATAAATCTGGGCGTTGTCAGCATAGCTATGATAAGAAATGTTATTGTCTCTAATGACATGGTTAAGTTGGAGCACATAAAGGTTGACTATTGAAGGCCCTGAAATCACACTATCCTTGGCAGACTTTTTTTTCCCAGCTCTGCCTACTGAGGTTTAAAGCATCGACATCCAGAGCGGCTCTGCGTCTGATGACTGTTTGCCTTTGAATCCAGCCTCACTCTCTCCTTTGAAACGAGTTAGCTTCTGCTAAAGACCTTTTCCTATATTAAACTTGATTAGCAGCACTGAATCCCCACACTGAGCTGTGTTTGCAGCAGGATTATCTGGTATCTGCGTGGTAAGACTCATTAAACATGGCTGAGTGTCTTCAGTTCAAGTGATGCTCAAAGCTGACTTCCCAACTGTAGCACTTGCCTTCGGATAAGAGGTGTCCCTGTGATGCAGTATCTCATGGCGTGTCTCGTGGCGAATCCTTTTTGTTGCAAATCTTATCTTTGTATGTCCAGTGTACAATAAGTGGGGCGACCTCATAGTCTCAAGCACTGAAAGCTTAGTTTTGTTCCTTTTTTTTTCAGAAAGAAAGCATTGATAGTAGTAAAACTCACTGCTACTGAGGGAGAATGGCGCTCTTATCCTCACATTGAATCCTCTCCATGCTTCTTTTCTGCAGCCGGACTGTCACCTCCACCTGCACCTGCGCTGGGCGGACAATCCCTATGTGTCCGGGACCGTCCACACCAAGGACTCTGCTCCAGGTCTCATCATGGGTGCTGGTGAGTGTGCAGAGCAAAAAATGACATTTCATTTATTCATAAATTGACTGCATGACCTTCTCCTTCATTCATGCATCTCTCTCCCACTGTTTAAGCGATGCAATCAATGTTTCCACTCGGCTGTGTGGGACTTTAAGCGAGAGTTCTGCATCTCACAGACGCAGCAACGGGGTTTGTTTGTGTCTAACTAAAAAGTGCCACTCCTCCAGAGACAAACCCCCATTTACCCCGGGAAAAAGCTCTGACACAAGTATCCCTCTCTGCCTGCGCAATGGCGGAGTATAAAACCACGCTGCTTCATGCCTGAGCACCCACAGAGGATTTCCACCGAATCTGCCAGCAGTTTTATTTATTGAACACTTGGCTGTGTTTGTTTGTGCACGGGCACAAGAAAGCTTGATTAGAAAGAGAAAAAAACAGTAGTCCTGAAATGAGTGGGCCGCCTGTATTTTTTTTTATGAGATTAGAATGAGAGGAATATGTGCTATGTAGGTCATGCCATGTGTCTCTTTGTCCGCTGTGGAAAAGAAAAGCAAATGCTTAAATGTTAGGAATGACCAAATACTGTCTATGTTCAGAAGCAATTATCATCAAATTAGGAAAAATATCAAGCTGATGAATGAAGTATGTTTTTGAGCAGTTTAAGCAGGCATTAAAAGTCAAAATGAAAAATGAAAAGATATAAAAAGAAAGGTAGATGAATAGTTTGACTCACCAAGAATAACTTGTTAGTCCACTTATTCATTTTCTGTTGACTTAGTTGTCCGTTTGTTTGACGTGATCCCACAATCATGACCCAGTCTTTCATCCTTTTTTACTTTGAAAGGCAGTATTTTGACTCATCATTACTGACTTTATGATTTGTTCTCATCTCTTGGCAGTCCTGGGCCTCTTTCTAACAGTTTCTAACAGTTAAGAATTAGAAAAAAAAAAAAGCAAACTCTTCTTTTCTGTCAGATTTCTGCTAACTTTGCAAATCTTTAGCTGCACAGAATCTTCCAAGGTCTGATCTCCATCCATTTGGTAAACTGTTAAAGGGAAAGTAAAGCAATAAAAAGGTTTGGGTTTGTTATTTTTTTTGGGTTATTCACTGTCTCCTCACATCTGCTGTCTGTGTCTTCTTCACTCTCTTTCAATCTGTTGTTGCTACGTGCCTCACATGAGCCTCCCGGCCTGATGAAATTTTCACTTTCTCATCTTTTCTTCAGGTAACCTTGGCTCCAAACTAGTGGAGTATAAGGAAGAGATGTACATCACCTCGGACTGCGGCAAGACGTGGAGACAGGTACATCAAGTCCTCTCTTGCTTATTCTTTCTCTCTCTCTCCACTGCTCCCCTCCTAACCCTCTCTTCACGCTCCCTCTGCTCTCATGAAAGTTACACAACCCGTCGAGTTCGGCTGTGCACCAAAGTAGCTGATTTCAAGAATGGACATTAGTGGCATCACTTCACACATCTTTTCACCTCCGATCTTTTTGTAATTGCTAAAACTAAGGTTTTCGAGGAGGAGCATCACATCCTGTACCTGGACCACGGTGGGGTCATTGTCGCCATCAAGGACACCTCTATCCCCCTCAAGATACTCAAGTAAGATCACTGTTATGTCACTGTAGCAGCAGCAGCCCATGCTGCTGCAGCCTCAGTATGTTATTGACTTTTATCAAAACCATTTAGTGTCACCCCCCTCTGTTATGACAGATATGCTGCAGGTTAATCAGCACTGATTATTGTAAAACTGATCAGCTCCAGTGGATCATCCATTAGAGGCCTCAGTCAATAAACCTTTGCTTTTATTGAGCATTTCAGATTTTTATAGGTCGAGACTAATGAGATGAAATCTAAATGTTAACACAATGGGACATTAAGGCATAAATGAAAGAGCTAGAGGTACAGCAGTAAAATATGAATAATGTATTCCAACAGTGAAGAAGATAAATAAGAACAATATAACAGTATAAAATGATTTTTTTTATCTCATATGATAGCCACAAAACAGGCAGGTTGCCGTATATATATTGAAGTAAGGTATGTATATATATATATATATATATATATATGTATGTATATATAACATAATGCATTCAGTATTATCCTGGCTTTAAAGTGAGAGGTTTAGGGTTCACCCAAATTATGAAAAAACCCATTTTCTCACCCCTTTTGAACCTCCATAATCTGGGTGAACTGACCATCAAAGCTCCACAGCCGCTGAGCCACTTCTACATCCGCTCTGTAGATTTTTGCAGCACGGGGAAAGATCAGTTAGTTCCCAGTCCAGCACTGTACCCTTCAAAATCATTTAAGATCATCCCCCTCTCTCCCCACAGCTCACGCAGACTATTTCAAGCTCAGCAAGATGTTATCTCACCGACCTTAATAAATAAGGATGAAATAATGAGAAACCATAGATAAGAGAGTACTCAGAAAAAGATTTATCACAGACTAAAATCAAATGACCTTTCAGACGGGTCCTCGTCTGTCTCTGGGTGAAAGACTGCCGAGTGTTGTCCTTCACATTTCTCTCTCGCTCATGCCTCAGCTAAATCAATAACCCCAAAGGCCTCTGCAATGTGGTGGAAAACATCTCGCAGACCGAAAGTAAGAGAAGACAGCTGATGAGCACAGCTTCTACCACTTTATTACACAAAATGGCTAAATGAGTGTTGTCACCTCATCTGCTTTTTTCCAAAAGTCTGTGTTTCATTTGGGAGAAACTCTTCTCTTAGCGGAGTTTTTCTCGACAACCAGTATCTCTTTTTTTTTCGCCTCAGCTGCTCCATAATGGAGAACAGTGTTGTGTGCGAGAGCAACACATCTCAGCTGTGGAGACTGAAAAGCATTGTTCTCAAGCCAGAAAGCTAATGTTAGAAACCGCAATGTTATTCCAGTACTTTTCACATTGATTTATTGCATCTCCAGTACGTGTCTCTGTTGGACGCCTGTTCTAATTAGCTGGCTCACTCGTCTCTCTTGTAAAACTGCAACTTCTTTGTTACGCTGGCATCCTGTTAGATCATAGGCTTTTGTAGAAGGGGGTGAGTGATGTCCAACTGGCCTCCAGTAGATCAGCAAAATAACATTAAGTAGACTTTTAGGTTTTTACTATGTAAAGCCTCATTGTTGATACTGTAGATGGTAATTAGATTTTTTTCTGGCTTTGGTTGGGAATACAGGAATATGCACCACTAAAGGACTATCCCCCTTTAGTCTTTTTTATGGAAACACTGCACTGTAAACAGATGCTTCTTTTCTGTTGGGTTCCTTGTGTTTTTTTAAGGTGTTTTTTGGGGGTATTGTCTGTATTAAACAGACAACAGTTGACAGGAAATGAGGGGAGAGATGTTTGGGAATGGAAGCACCTTAAATTTAAACTAAAAAAAAAACATCTAATCAAATATAATCTGCGTCCATGTGTAAGAGTGTTCTCGCAGGGCTTCAGCAGATTTATCTTTCAACCCATGGAAGTCAGGCCACCAGTTCTTCTTATTAGAGGTAGCATGAGACAGAAATAAGCAGAGCTGACAGAAAAAAAAAAAGGAAAGGGAGGACAGAGAAAAAGACATACAGCGATAGACAGAGAGAAACTGAGGATATGACAAGCTGCAGTCAGAGAGAAGTTTAGAGGAGAGTCAGTACTTATCTCCGCTAAGAACCCTTCTTGACCTAAAATGCCTCCTTCAGTCCTCAGCGTTTAGACACTCATGATACTGCAAAAATATCTGTCCACATTCTGAAAACAAGACGCCGCAGTGCCTTTGACTCTCTAAAATAATTGCACAATGTTCCCATGTGGGGTGGGGGGTGAGGGGGTAGGATATCTACAACTGTGAGCATCAAAGCAGTGCCATTTTCACAGCCACTTGAAAAGCGCCGCATCCAGACTTTTAAAAGTGACGACCGTGCTCACATGCACACGCTCTCAAATGATTTCAGATAACTCCATGTTCCTCTTGTCGGCTCTCTCGAACTCAATGGAGTGTTTTTTTTGTTTTGTTTTGTTTTGTTTTTCTCTGCTTAACTCGATGCATTCATATCAGTTAATTATGAAAAGCTAGCAGGCTGAGAAATGAGATGCCACCGCGACACGCCGACTGGACAGGACCGTGTTATGTACACTTGTGATTTATGATTAGCGCCGCCTACAATAAGTCTTGTTTTAGGTTTTCGGAGCACCGGAGGGATGGAGTACAGGCTCGTATGTGGCGTGGAGCGTAATTATAAGTCTGGCCTGCTAATCTTTTTGATTACAGGGTTATCGCTCCATCCATTTCTAATAGCTCCTCGGGTATTAGCTGTGGGAAATGAGATAATTGGATGGGTGACTGAGGGTGTTGGCATGTAGGTGGCTACAGTGGTCCAGCTGATGCCTTCTGGATCAAATGGCTGGTTTAGTGTCCTGCTCAAGGAGAACTCATCAGGAGTCACTGATAACAATGAGTATCACTTAAAGCTTCAGTGTTTTTCAAGCAAACTGGTCATTCACTGTTTTGTCTGATTGTGGGCAGAAGTCCAAATGACCACACTTGAAGGTAGGGTGAAAAACCCGCCGCCATAGCGTCCTTCAGGCTGCACCAGAGTGCCTCTCCCATCTGCTAAGTGTCTTTCGCCTCGACACGATGGCTTATATGAATGAGGACACTCCTGGACGGTCGCTTCTCGAAAGCTTTCATGGTTTTGTACTCGATTGTGCACATCGGCCAAAATGAATACAGCAGTATTCATTTTGGAAAAGTTTCAAAATCGTCTGCTGTAAGACAATCTGACGAGCTCGAAACATTCCGAGGCCTTTACCATGGCAACAGAGTCTTCAGTAGCTTTTGGATATCCATTCTGTTTCCTTGTAACTGAGCGTGTTTACCTGCTGATTATCACATCGTGGTCCTTGTTAGTACATCATTACCACACGCAGCCTGCAGTGCGAGCTACACACTGCTCGATTCCACATTGATCCCTCTCCATCACGCAGTCACATTTACTCAGCACTGCTGCCACTGTTGACTGCAGGAGTCGGCGACACAGTGAATAAAGCAGAGCAGATGGCCCGCTTTGTCTGTCTTCACTCTGAGTTTGGATGGAAAGAAGCTGAAATACTCACACAGGAACGAGTACCCAATTTTCAACTCATCTTTCAAAACACTTCTTGTGGGTTTTGTCCTTCAGAGTATAACTGACACAAAACAGCTTCCCTAAACTGACCCCTGGCAAAGCCCTGACCCCGGTTACTGTTGCTATACCTCGAGCTCTTTTTCTCTCACGTGGCATATTGTAGTTTATATAATAATAAAACAATGGGGTCCCTTGTGTCGTGATCACAGACCCATCATGAGGTAGACAAAAGCTGGCCTCTCACTTCAAGCCAGCGACCTTCGATGGCTGCTATAGCCAGCACACCTTATCAGCTGCAGCTAGTTAGATAAATTGGCTAAATGAGCTGCATGAGATGGTTGTAAAGGTCTTGACGTATACAGGTGATTACTGTTTTAAAAGACAAACCCTGAAAACTGTCCATGTCCACGGTCCATGTAGCAGACATATAAAGACACAGCATATCATCTTGCAACAGGTTAGTACTAGTATCATACGTTTGTCAATGAAAAATCTAAGATCAGACTGTTTCATTCTGACATAACCGTGTTTGGCACCCAGAGGAAAGGTCTTTAGGTTAAGGACTAACGGGTGTTTTTGGCATTTACCATCCTGGGCAACGCCGCCTAGTTAAGCTTCCCTAAATCCAAGATCAGATTCAGTACAGTAACCTGTAACTCAACAAAACAACATATTAAGTTAATAATGTGTTCTTTGATGGGCAGTAAGTTAAAGGGTCTAATCACACTGTGTAACCTGCTCCCTCCACCGGTTTTGGAAAAGCTCTTTAACTGCCAAATGGACAAGGAGCCTCAGTGCCCTGGGCGGGAGTTATTTGTAAAGTCATCACTAATCCTAGTGCAACACTGCCTGTTTCTCCACAGGTTTAGTACTGACGAGGGAAGGACGTGGACCGTTCACAACTTCACCAGCACCTCTGTGTTTGTCGATGGACTCCTGAGCGAGCCAGGAGACGAGACCCTGGTCATGACGTGAGTGGAATCCCAATTTCGACAGGAAAAAATGTTCAATGTTCTGCTGTCGATCAATCAAATCAAAGTCTATCTTTTATATGTGTCATTATAAGACTTCATCTGAGTCCAATAATGAACGTCCATTCAAGTATGAGTATAAATTACAATACGATTAATGGAGAAAGCTAAGTCGCAGCATGAATAAACCTCCCACAGCTCCAGTAGCTTAACCTTTCCCTCACATTTCCCGCTCGGTTCCAATGAGTCGTCTAAGAAGCGTCGGACAGGACAGCCCTGCCAGGCCGTACACTACATCCAAGGGAACTCCAGTTTCTCTCCCATCACAACAATTCCCTCTCGATCCGTCTGAGCAGGGCGCCCAGCGTAGTGGCGCTAACAGCAGCTGGTCTCGCTCCTGATTTGCTGCAAGGCCGTCCTCTCTCTTCACCTCCAGAGGGTTTGATTGCTGTCCCGATCTCGCTTTTCTCCTCTGTGACATTTCATTTCTTTCGTTCTGCGCCGCCAGCATGCCTGTACATTTACATGTTGCTCTTATCATTATTGTCTTGAATTTCTACTGGGACGTTTTTTGAGGGGGGAATTATCTGTCTATTACTCCACTTCAGGTGGAGAACAAACAAACCTCAGTCCTGTCAATCATTTGGCTTGGAAATGGTCAAAACTAAGAGTATTGAATATCAGCACGAATGTCAGCTGTCAGCAGCTTCTTAGCCAAACTGTTGATGTTGGCTTCAAGGCTTCATGTCTTTTGAGACATCTCCCCCCCCCCATCTCTCCATCAGTAAGTTAGCTGGAGTGAGACTTGTCACATCATCTCAGACTGCAGGCCGAGGCCCAGAGATAAGGCTGGCTTCCATCTGTAATCCGCTGAGAAGGGCAAAGAGATGGTCACACACATACATACCGATACACACACACACACACACACACACACAGAGACAGGCAGAAGTAACCAAGGAACAGAGAATTGAACACTCAGACTCATCTGCCATGTGTCAGACACACACCTACTGGGATGACACACACACACACACACACACACACACACACACACGTATGTTGCCCATCTGGCTCCAGTGATATAGGGTTGGCAGCCAAGGAGGGGCGTCGAGGGCAGCTCATGCCTGACAGATTAGCCAGGGTCTATTTCCTTGCCACTGAGTTTTTCGATTTTCGACGGCGCGGCCTGCCATCCCATAATCAAGTCTTTAAGCAGTGACTTAGCACCAAGGACAGGTGGGGGAGCGGAGATCGTCCGACACAGGCTGCTGTATGAGGGCGTCAGAGGTAGAGCGGGTCCGGCTCCTGTGAGTCAGCATGTCGAACCCCAGCCTGCTCCTGAAGCAGCTTCAGTCTCCTCCACCTTAGAATCCTCCTGAATGAATGAATGATGAACGGCTGAATGAGGATGTGACGTTAAAGCGCTTTGAGTAGTCATACGAATACAGAGCATTTACCATTTATTCTATTCTATCTACTGTTGAACCATCTCCCCTCCCTGAGCTCCCTGCACCATGCACTGTAACAAACACTCAGGGCAAAACAAAGACAGGAATCCTTGCATCTGATCTCATTCAACATCAAAGCTCTCCTGCGAACACATTCCCGAGGCTGTCCTCTCCATCACAGCTCTGTAATTCAATGAGAGAAATCAAAGGAAGACATTTCCCACTGTTAATGAATGTTGTTTTCTCTTAACAGAGCCGATTGCAGGCTGTTGTCCACTAATAGAGCTCTTATGGCTCTGGAGTGGCCATTCAAAACTAGGGAAAAGGGGCTAAATTAACTCTGAGGCTGCTGGGAATTAAGAGGCAAACAAAGCAAAAGAGTTGATTTGTACTGTGTGCAAGACAAGCAGTGACACGCCACACTGTGTTTCCACTTTTATTATACACTATATAAGAAACATGCAAACAACATACTATATTTTTCCTACACCTTAAATGTAACCATGTCTGATTTACCAAACTCCCTCAAATGCACAGTACACCCGGTGTAAATTGCTCATTTCAAGCCTGTTGAATTAGCATTATTCTAATTATTATTACAGCAACAAAACGCCTATAAAAGGCTTCCTGTTAAACATTTTGTTTGTGAGCAAGTTTCATTCACAACAATGCTTCTAAAGAGGAAAAAAAGAACAAAGAAATTCAGCAGACAAAAACAAAACACAGTCAGTCGGCGTTCGATATAAACAGAATAAAGGTGAATAAGATAAAGCATGCGTTTGTACTGTCAAAGACCCAGACACAGAGATGTTAGATGGAAAGATATTTTAGTTATTCATATTCGCTGTAGTTCAATTTGAAATTCATTCCAATGCATTATGACTCATTAAGAGTCTAACAAATGTTTTCTTCTGTGGACAAAAGGAGACTCAGGTCTGGACTTCTTTTGTGCTTAAAAGAAAATTCTAAGTACGACAAAAGAAGGAAACCAAGTTTCTTAAATCTTCGTGCTTCCACTCCAGGACACACCTGTCCACGGGAGAAACACTTCATTTTTACCCAAGGACCCCCTCGCAAGTTAAGCTTTTGTCACTCAAGTGAATTCACCCTTTAACAAGCCTGAAAGGGACAATACAGTGAAAAGAAAACAGCAGACAGATGAAGATGAGAAACAATAAAGATAAAAGGGGATGAGGAGGGAAAGCATATCTGAGTCCACAGCTGAGGCATCCATCACTCCCCCCTAACCACAGTGGTGAAGACGGCATTAGTCATGCTTGCCTTGCACTTCAACGAAGTGAACGCAGGCCGCCACCGGCACAGCAGCATATGTCGGAGTCGCTGACTTGTGTCACATCAGTCTGCTTAAAAAAAAAAACACACACACACACACACACAAGGAAACGACAGCAGAGTTCAGGAATGGGGACGGCACACACGACCTGCAGTGCACTGTGAAACATCACCATCTAATGGAGAGGAAGGGGAAGTGTAGCTCTGCGAGGGGGGGGGCACTTTGAAGTGAGAGTGAGTTTAGCTCTAAATGCTCCACATGTAATGGAGCAAGACAGTTTAGGTGAAGATTATCTGTGTGTTGGAGCGCAAGACACCAGATACCTCGTGTAACAAACGATAAACCAGCCGTGACACAACATGCAAATAGATGGAAGGTGGCTCGCAGAAAAGAGGGGATTTGGGATTTAAATGAGTTTATCCAGTCTTACCTGGGACTGAACTTTAATGCCTTTTTGGTATTTTTCAAAACTCAAAGGCACAGATTAGGACACCGCTGATCCCATTCAGCGGCTAGATTTAGGGTGGATTGAAGCCTTAGTGATGTAAGAGGTGAGAATATGGGGGGAAACGCCTTGAATGCAGATCAGACAATAGCTTGTAATAGTGTCTTATAATCGCTTATTTAAGCATATGAAAATAAAACCGTCTGGATGATCACTGCGATCAATTTCCCCCTCGAATGAATATTTCAACATTTTGATAAATATGCTTATGCTTGGAATATTCTTACCGTGTGTTCAGACAGAAGGACACAGAGGTGAAAAGATCACAGACAGAGTGGACTAAAAGATGCCCCTGGGTGCAGGTCTCTGAGTTTACTTGGCTTCTGTTCATCTGTGTTTTTCGTGTACAGATTGAGTTTGGGCAGATATCACAGATTAATTAGAGAGCTTTCGTGGCGCTGGCGGACAGATTGTTCAGCCAAGGCTAGCTGTTTCCCCTTGTTTCCAGCATTTATGCTACGCTAAGATAAATGTCTGTTGGCTGTAGCTCCACATTCAGTGTACGGACACGAGTGCGGTATCGTTCGCTTCATGTAAACCCGAGCAAGAATTTGGATCAGTGCAGTTTTCCAAAATGTCAAACTGTTTCTGTAATGTAGATTCCATTTAGGATTCATTTGCCATCTGGTGAGGTTCTTGTTCTTTATCTTGTTCAATGATGGACGAGTGAATAATCCTCTTTTGCACTCATGCAGGTTTTAATAAAGACATCTGAATATTCTAAAATGCTTGGATCACATTCATGCTGTTTTTATTAGATCAATCTGATTCTTTGCAACAACAAAAAAGACTAGATTTGTAATCATGTTAGTGGCGTGCAGCTGCGTGTCCACATGTGGAGGAATGTGATATGAAATAATTGTATGTGGCGGGGGGGGGGGGTGTGTGTTCGCAGTGTGTTTGGCCACATCAGCTACAGGTCAGACTGGGAGCTGGTCAAAGTGGACTTCAGGCAGTCCTTTCCCCGTCAGTGCACTGAGTCTGACTACGACTCGTGGCAGCTCACAGACCTGCAGGTAACACACACACACACACACACACACACACACACACACACACACACACACACACACACACACACACACACACACAATGCAGTGCAGACACAAACACACATTCACTGCACATATATGGCCGTGTCTGACACTGAATCCTCGCCTCTGCGTGGTCACTCTCAGGGAGAAAAGTGCATCATGGGCCAGGAGCGGAGTTTCAGGAAACGGAGGGACACGGCGTTCTGTATCAAAGGAAAAAGTTACACCTCGGCTCTCACCAGCAAACCCTGTCAGTGCAGCGAGAAGGACTTCAACTGGTGGGAACTGATTAGATATTACAATATATATATCAGTGTATAGGATGATGACACACACTGTGAGGAAGCAAAGAAACACAGAACTTCAGCATTTAATTGTGTGTGTGTGTGTGTGTGTGTGTAGTGACTATGGTTTTGAACGCTCACACATCGAAGGCAGTCGGTGTTTTGCTGACTTCTGGCACGATCCAGATTCACCACCTGAAGACTGTCATCTGGGACAAACCTACGAGTCCAGCACTGGGTGTGTACATGTACATACACACACACACACACACACACACACACACACACACACACACACACACACACACATATATCATCTTCTCTGAAAAAAACAAAACAAAGTATTTCCCGAAATGTTGAACTAGTCCTTTAATGACTTGGCACACACCTCCACACTCTTACACCTGCACTGTCCTCTGCTGTGGTTCAGCTACAGGAAGGTGATATCTGACCTATGTGAAGGGGGGTTAAACAAGCAGCAGAGCGCCAAACAGCACAACTGCCCCCTGCTGCCCCCCAAAGGACTGCAGGTCGGCATCAAAGGGCAGATGTTGGCTGTGGCGCCTGGCGATGACATCACGTTCATCGTCCACCAGGAACAGGTAGGACGAAAGGTGCTTTTCTTTTCCGTTGGCTCCTTCCTCACCTTCCATCCAGGCCGAATCTGCTGAAAGTCCTCGTTCCCTCCCAACAGGGCGACACCAGCAGCACCAAGTACCAGGTGGACCTCGGGGACGGGGTTCGCGCCATCTACCAGAACCTGACGGTGACGGACGAGCCGATCCAGCATCGCTATGAAAGCCCGGGTGTTTACAAGGTGACAGTGAAGGCGGAGAACATGGCGGGGCACGACCAGGCCACCATGTACATCCAGGTCACAGGTCAGCCCCCCCAAACACTCACTGAATGTCTTTACATGGTTATTTTGGAAGGAAGGGATTTTTCAGTTTGGGAGTCGTTCTCACCACAGCTGGTTTCAGGTCTTTTAGTTTTTTGACTTTGATTCAAGTTTTCCTGGCCGATCACTGCTTAGTGTGAAAATTGCAGTAATGGAAAAATCACACCAAATTCTTGTTGGGTTTTTTTTTTTTTTTTTTTTATGAAACTGATACCATGCACATCACAGGGGAGATGGAAATAAAATAGGTTGTTTCCAATGATAAATACAATAGACAAATCAATACACATTAAAAATAATCTACTAGATAATCAACTAAAAGCAGGAACTAGTCCATTAATCCGATGTCACAGTATGCCTTAAAGCATTCCCTCCTTTGACCTGAATTTATGTCAAACTCCTGGCAGAGGTAAGGATGATGAGTTCAGTCATCTCAGATCTCTGATGCTTCTCTCTCTAACACTCACTCTCTGCTGTTCAGGAGGCGTGTTTGAATCTCACCTCTAGTTTTGTCTACCTGACCGGTGGAAATGTAATCATGACTTTTACCACAGAAGGCAGATCTGTGGTGTTTCAGTCCGTGGGGATTGTGTAAAGATTACACTGGGTCACATATTACTGCCTTACTTACCTTATTTGGAGCACTGACTTTATGACATTTATGTGGCTCTGACCTGCAATTTAAGGACCTTTCAAACTAAATCACTGACATTTTTCCACGTTGGAGTAAAATAGTGCGCTTTGTAAACTTCTAAATCATGTTCTCCTCTCTCACAGCCCCTCTGCAGGAAGTGCATCTGGAGGTGGTTCCCATCGCTGGGAGAAACCATGAGGTCAATCTGACGGCCATAGTTCTTCCCGCTGAGGCCAACCTGACTGTCTTCTACTGGTGGATAGGAGACAGTCTGCGGGTAAAGGACGCTCACTATCAAAATATATTCAATTAGTACAGTAAAAAAAATAAGAAAGCTTCATTCATTTTTCCTTTTGGCCGTTGTGGGACAGCAGAACAAGCTAAAAACACAATATTACATATTATCAGGTTTTATCAGAGCTTTTTTATTTCGCTAACAGCTGCTGGGCAGAAAAACAACGAGCTAAAAGATGCTAAAACAGTCTGTAGAGTGGGTATTGCAGGGCTCGGTGATAAGTATCTACGGGCTCATCGACACGCATGATTATGTGAGCCGGTTCTTTTCAGACAGACTCTGTGGTTGAGCTCAGGTGAAGTAACATCCAACCTGTTGTGACTTTCTCCTGAAGCCCACGCTGACGCTGCAGAACAGCCTTCTGACCCGTTTCCCAGAGACAGGAGGGGTTTCAGTCACTGTCCAGGCTTCCAACGGCCGCTCCATGGTGCAGGACACCAGGACAGTCCAAGTCTACGGTAACACTCTGACACTTTTAAGATCCTCATGGTGGACTTTCTATCAACTCACTGTAGTTTTGTTCTTTTTTCTTAGCCTAAACGTTGGTTTTATTGCGTTTTTCAGTCAAACTTCTTCATCTCAGTACATTTTGTCCACTATTCAGATGGTAGATTAATACAGATCTGAAACTTTACACTGATAAATGTAAAATGCAAGGTCCTCATCAAGGTTTATGTTGAGTACTGGCTACACAGGGACAACAGATTTACTGTTTTAGAATTACAGACCAGTTTCAACTTTTTTTTATCACAATGACTGAATCTGATGTGTGACATTACTGAGTCTATTCATACTTACCAATTAAACTAAGTAAAACAGACAATAAGTAAAAATAAATGAATAAAAACAGTTAAGGCTTAAATTCATTTTAGACCTTTTAGAAAAGTACAAATATATATTTTTTCTACATATTTTATGGTCTCTTCTGTTGTTGCAGGACGGATTATGTCCCGTTTGTTTTTTTATAAAGGAATGACTAGAGGAAGACGCAGGGTGATTTTGATTGTAGTTAAATGATCCGTATCAGTCTGCTCAAATGAGTCTTGTTTGCCGTACACACTCCCGTACATCCTTGCGAGTTGTAAGTCAGCACATATTCTGAGACATTTGCAAAGTGCCTGCCATCTGTTAACGCTAACAGCTCACATCTGCACGTCCAGATTGTGTTCTCCACATGTTTCCCTCCGAGCCGATAACCAACAATGCACATCCGTCCATTCAGGGCAAATCTGTGCGCACATTTGTGTATTTCCACATCCGCAGTTTCCGCTGTTTAATTTCCATCACCCCGCGGCTCATTTAACGCTGCCGCCGCAGCCGGCAATGCGGTTTGAGTTTTGTGATGATCGCTAACCTCTCCGCTGTTCCGTCCAATGCCAGATACCTTCCAGGTCATCCCTCTGAGCTTCAGCACGAACCTGGACCAGTTCAACCCAAACATCCCAGAGTGGAGAGAGGACGTCGGCCAAGTGGTCACCAAAATACTCGCCAAGGTGGGCCTTTAGAATGAAATGACCACAGGCACCCTGTAGAAATGGATGGCAAGCTGAGGAACTGGGTGATAATTCTCTCTCAAGTGACCCCTTTCACATCACACTGTCATTTGGCCCATTGTGAACATGAGAAAATGCTGATTAGTTTAAGACGTGACTGACCTTTTCACCATCTGGCCTCAGATCACAGGGGTCCCGCAGGAGTCCCTGGTTACAGTGGTGAAGCCGGGCCTCCCGACCACGGCCGACCTCTACGTCCTCCCACTGGACAGCAAACCAGCCAAGAGGAGCATGTTTGTCGATAAGGTACAAAGAAGATCAGATCCAGTCACTTCAGAATCACATTCCGTACTTACATCCCTCAGCCACTAGCTCTAAGTATCTTCCTTCATGTAATATTTTCTTATCCTCAGCGTATTCCAGCCATCATGCAGGCCTTCAACGACAACAACGTCAGCTTTGTGGTGCGAGGAGGTCTGCAAGTGCTGGTGATGCTTGCTGACCCGAGCGCAGGTACCGTCCAGTCGCACGCTGTTTGTTTTGCTTCCCTCATAATTTGCTTTTTAAAACTGCATTTTTCAAAAAAATATTTTTAATAGTAACTGCATGTTATTGATTTATTTCCAAGGGCTAGGTCTAATTTCTAATGACTCAGCAGCTACAGCGGCAGAGACCGGTGCGTTCATGAACCATACCCCCCCTGCAGCTTTCTGTATGGATGCACAGCACATAACCTCAATACTCTTTGATTCCTGCGCTGTTCTTCCCTGGTTTCCTAACGAATCCAAATCTTCCGCAGTTTAAATCTGTCTGTGCCGCGCTGTGCCACGCTTTTCTTAGCCACCTGAGTTTAAACCAGGTGTTTTCTTCGTGAAAAACTCTAGTTCAGCTTTTTTCCACCACTTTTGTCCTTCACTGCCATTTTTGACTCCAGATCTTCTTGTTCCTCACTATACTTGGATTTGTTCACAGCTACTGTTTTTATAAATCAAATTACATTCTGACTGTGCAAACATGATGCATTTTCTTATTGGTTTGTGTGTGTGTGCACGTGTGTGTGTCGCCGTTCCAGGCTACCACGGAGCTGCTGGAGGTCCGGGTGTTTGGGCTCTAGCGGTCATTTTCCTAATCAGCATTATTGCCACCGGCTCCTTCATCCTCTACAAGTTCAAAAGGTGAGCCGTGTCACGTTCGTGTCAGTCAGCCCCGGCAGATAAGGCTGGAATCAAGCATGTCACTTTTTTTGGCCCCCAAATTCTACTGACGCAGGCAATCAGACAGTGCTTGTACTCTGTTCTCAGGTTTATGGAGGTAGTGTAGCTTCACGTGAACAAGCTTTAAGTTATTTATTCATTCCTCATTTTGGCACAGCAGCCAATAACGACGCCCCGAAGTCCAAACATGTAGCAATGCAGCCATGCTAGCTGCTCTGTGAGGCCGCACATGACAACAGAGGTGCTTTAAGCTAAATGCTGACGCTCACATTTGCTGTTTAACACTAAACACAAAAGGTTTGGCAATAAGAAAGCAAAATATTGGACTTATTATGATGATAGATAGATAAAGCATGGATAAAGCATGAATGTCTGCACCATAGTAATTACCTCACATTTACCAAATCCAAAGAATGATCTCCCTGACAAACTAAGGCAAAAACAGCTGTCAATCCAACAGTATTGTTGCCTGTTTTGCAGCCACGTCCACAGTGGCCTGATACAACCACATTTGAAAGGGATATCTATCTCTGTATAAACGTGATTGGAAAAGCTCTGATGGTTCCAATCTTATATCATCTCATGCTTTATAGCATCAGAACACCCAACCCTAGTATGTTGCATGAGTTCTCAGTTGATGTTTTATTGTGGGCGATGCCTCGTGTAACTGCATGCTCTGTGTTCACATTAGCAACACGCCTGCAGCACGTCCTCGCGTCCCGAATACACACAAACCTCCACCAAAAAAGTCACTTGAATGAAAACATGCAGTGCAGAAGTACAGCCCCATCTTACGAAAACAACAAATCCCACAGTCCTTGGCTTAGGACTGAGGATGCCTATCCCCCGCTGTTTTTCAGGAAGCTTCCGGGCAGCCGCAACGTCTACGCCCAGATGCACAACGAGAAGGAGCAGGAGATGACCAGCCCGGTCAATCACAGCGAGGACACCCAGCACATCATCCAGGGTGAGGAGTTCATCGACGACGACCTGGACTCGCAGACTCTAGGTAACGCAGGAGGTAGCCCCGCCTTCCGTTCCCTTATAAGGACTACCACTAACCACTGCTACTAAAACCCAAGCCACTAACACCAGCAGCTAACACACACCAAGGTACTGGAGGACTTGTCCTTTTTCATCCTTATCATTGCTATTATTGAAGCTTTAAAATGAATATTCCAAACTTCACTTTTGCTTCCAAGGTTGGTCGTGAGGTTCTGTTTGCTCATCATCATCATGTCATACGATAACTGTGTCGTGTCAATGTGCCATACCGTTAAACAGAAGGAGAAGATACATCGCGTCACTGTGCGGGCGTAGATGATCATCTCCTCACACACCGATTAGTTCTTTCATCACTTTTGTAATTTCATAATGAGCTCATAGCTGTCTCAAACGCACCACGGAATGTGGCGAACTGAAACGTCCAATATTTGCCTTTCATTCCAAAAGTAATTTGCAGCAATGATCTGATATACGATGGCAATGACAGGCCCTGAGATCAGACATGCAGCGGAGGACTAACTCCTCATGATTCCACCTCTTCATTGTGATATGAATCATTTTCATAAGAATAAATCAGTTCTTAATTAGCTTCTCCTGTTTACTCTCCCCTCTTGTTGCCAGGCAACCATTCGGGTGTGGTCCTGAGCATCAACTCCAGAGAACTGCACAGTTACCTGACCAGCTGATGGCTGCCACGGCAACGCTAACGAGCTAGCCTAGCCTAGCTGGCTAACGAGCACAGGGACTCCACTCTGCCTTCCTCCTCCCCTTCTCCTCTCCCTGCTCCTCCTCCTCAGACACTTCACCTCCGCTCCACGGCCTCCTCAAAACCCCTTCCGCTCCAGCTTCGGTGTCATTCTTTTCCAAGTTGAGGTGGAGGGACGGACGCTTTACCTCCATCCCGTTTTTCCCCCCACGCTCTCTCTCTCTCTCTTCCCCGGGATGCGAGGCGCTCGGCTTTCCCCGACCGATCTCATTGCGAGTCCCCGTCCCCGCCTCACTTCCCACACCAGGCCTGGAGAACTGCGCTGACACCCAGCGAGGACGGAGGTCACACTAAGGACCGTCACTCATCTGTGATTGAAAAAAACACCGCGTGTGCACGTTGTCTGTCATATGTAGCCACTCAAAATCAGCAAGCATGACTCACCGTGCCGGTTTCCAGTCATATTCACAGTGCGAGAGGGTTGAACCATTTCTTACCAGGAGGCCGGAGCCACCGAGAGTAGTTCATGGCCAAAGGCCAGTGTGGCCGCGCACTAAAGGCGCATTAAGGTATTTTTACCGTCCCCCCCCCATCTTGTTTATTTATTGTCTTTGTTTCTAGACACCTACTCCTCACAGGCAATAATATTCTCTCAATGGAATGTAGGATAATAAACCCTTGTGAATTTGCTCTGACGAGTGTACGCATGCAAACACAAGAGGGCAGTGTTGCACTTTTTCAAATCCCCACTGGCAGGAACAGGAGAGCTCCGCTTCTTTGGAATATACTGGATGTTCACACAGTATTGTCCATTTAGAAAAAAACGATCTAAAAAAATACTAACCCCACCACGTTCATACCAGCACATTGTTGTTTGTAAGGCACACATTCGCAGTGGTGTTTAAAAATCAAGCGGCGCCTTTGTAGGAGCTCATTGTCCGTCCCATGGTGCCTAAAGCAGCAGAGGTTACTCTGCTCAGTGACATGACCTGTTGTGTCCAGTTTATTTCTTTCCAATAAGAGTACTCCTCCTCCTCCTCCTCCTCCTCCTCCTGCTCCCTGCACTGTCTGGGTCAGAGGTCAAAGCGGACTCGTTCCCCTGGAGACAAAGGTCGCCGTCATGGAGGTGAAGGCGTAGTTGATATATTTGACTGTATCAGCCTATATTAGGCGTAGCCCGCGGTGGAATCACGTCTCCTTAAAGGTTTGGTTTGTCGTATGTAAATGTGTAAATATGAACAATCTCCACTTTGTACATATTCCCTTTGACGTGTGTGAGTGTTTTACACTACTACCAAAATACACAGCAGTTTGGTTGTTTGTTTTGGAGTGACCCTTCACCGAGTTTCCTGAATTGGAAGAACTCTCACTGTTTGCAGTTTGACGCCTTTGCCTGCTTCACATGTACCCATTTTCAACACTTTGTGCGATCTCATGCGTGGGATAATTTTACGGTCCTCATTGTCTTCTAAAGATACTCACAAATACACAGTGACAACTATGTCTATGGATATTTTTGATACACATTTTTCTCAGTACGTGTGAACACTGGTTCTAGTTTCCGTCCGTTTGATTGCACTAAGGAGGCGAGCAGCCCCGTCCACGTGTACCGACAGACTCTGAATCAGAAGGTGTTTGGATGAGAGGCAGGACGGCCACTGCTCTCCTCACCACCAGGACCAGCCTTTGGTTCGTTCACGCGTTCTGATTTCCACCTCGATTCATCTTTTGTACATAATCTGCTCACGTTTAACTTGTTCTTAGTTTTCTAGCGACGTGTCGTCATTGTATCGACGTCCCCTTGGACCAAGGGGCAAGTGGGGATTGTGATATTCCGATATAATAGTGAAGGAGTCTCACAGCTGACGGCACCAACCATGTAATTTTGACCACACCGTGTTTCTTTCAGTCTTTCCCTCTTTCTGCTGCTTTGTTTGATCTGTTGATTTTGCTCTTAAAACGATTGTGTGTCCTCATCAGGAAGCGTAGTGCATTCAACCTGCATCCTGGAATAAATCACTCCCATAACTTGTACGTCTGCTGGTTTTATGTCATTGCTGCCAACTTATGTTGGCAGAAACAAACGTCATTTGTTTCTTAAGCCGCTCGTATGATGGCTGTCACCATTGTGACAGGGTGGATGGGCTTGTTCAGAGATCCTCACTTGAACTGGTCTGATTGAAGCGGTTCCACATTCAGCTACTGGGACAGCGGCGCAAACCCGTCGGGCTCCAGGAGCGGCTCATGTGGTGCTGCAGCTCTGCAGAGTTTGGGTTGTGCCCTTTTGTCTGCCACAGCGTCCTTCCTGGTGGGGAGCCTACCTGTCCTGCAGAGGGAGACAGAGAACGCTGCGTTGCATTAGAATAAGTTGCTGTGACCTGTGTGCGCACCAGTGAGCAGGCAGAGAGTAAAGCAGCCGCTGCTCTCAAGTGCAGTGATTCATTTTAGTGTGACAGAGAAGAAACATTGACATTTCCATTTTTATCAGAGGATCAGCGGCGGCTCTGCGCTACTGACGTGTCGGTCGTGAACGATCCGGTTGTTAGAGCTGGTATGTTTGAGAGAGCACAGCTACATAGTCAGACTGCAGGACAGGACAGGTGAGAAACATGAGCGACAGAAAACGTAAAAATGAGGAGACATTCTAATAGAATTGATAGTTGGAGGGCAGAGTGCAGACTTAGCAAAAGTAACATTTCATATCAGGCTCCACAAACAACCTGCACAGACATGTGCCTACTGTTCACCATCAGTTCAGTGAGAGGAGAGAAGTTAATGAAGGTGTCAGTGTGTCGACAGCATCATCCAGGACAACAGCACAGACACCAAGACCACCAGCCCACAGCTCTATGGCCTGGTCAAACTAAAGAATTATAAATTAATAAAGCAATATAAACAATAAATATTCGATATGTGTCTTTTACATTGGTAATTCATTTGACATCTAATTTGGCAATAAATGTATAGAAGCAACCAAAAAATCTGAGGAGCCACTTTGGAGCCGAAAGCTTCCCATCACTACTCTGCGCGTGCGCGACTCATGAGCAGCATGCACGCGGAGTGGAGTGTCTCTCCTCTGTCCTCTCTGCGGCTGCGCGACGCTGCTGTGAGAGCTTTGGGGGGGCGGGGCTAACAACAGGACCCGCTGCTCGGTGAGGACTGTGACTGCAGAGCGATACGTGCTTTCAGTCAGAGTCTCCAAAACACCAGAAAAGTCTCCAAAACACCAGAAAAGTCTCCAAAACACCAGAAAAAGTCGCTAACAGGATTTGGAAAGTCGCCGGGTTTAGTGAGAAAGTCACCAAGTTGGCAACACTGGAAATGACGTCAGGACACTTCCGCAGCAGCAGATGACGTCGGAACCTCATGGCTTGTTGGCGCGTTTTTTTCCAGTTTGTTTTTGTGCTTTAAAAAGATGTTTGGAGAAGGAGAAGAAAACTGGAAAACTACTGGAGGAAAACATCATGAAGACGCGGAGTTGTCTTTAGTTAATGAGGTCAGTTTGAGGCTGAATGGCCGAACACAAACACTAACAAACACATGGCGGTCAGAAGCTAGCTAATTAGCTAACGCTAGCTAACCATGCTAACATGATAACAGCTGGTAGATTTCAATAATACCAATAATCCTTTATCGATCCCCATGGGGGAAATTCAGGTGTTGCAACAGCCAATGTCCAACATTAAAGTCCAAAATGAAAAAGTGCAATAGAAAAAGTAACACCTGTTAAATGACAGTGACGTCATATACACTACTCACAAAGTGAGGGATCTTCGACTTTCAGGTGAAATGAATGGAAAATGTAAAAAGTGAATGCTACAGTGATATTATATCATGAAAGTAGGGCATTTAAGTAGAAGCATGCAAAGGTGATTCCTTGATCTCCAACAATTTATTGAAAGAAAATCTAACAACCGTGGTGGGTATACCACAACAAAACATGTCAGTGTCTCAATACGTTGGGACGTGGCCAAAGGACTCTTCCTGTCTCTGTATCACTGTTCCAACCTGCTGATGACACTCTGTGACCCTCTAAGCTCAGTGGACACTTCTGTCTGAGGACTTCCTGTTTGAAGCCTCCAGTGTTGAGGTGCTGCCGATCAATAGTTAGGTGTCGTCTTGGTCTCACGATGTCAGAATGTCATCAGCACCATGAGGAGGACTGTTTAAATCCCAATTCTAACTGAAGCAGGAAATGTATTGGTGGATTCATGGATCCAACCTGTTGTGAATGTTGTAGTTAATCACCTTGTTAGAGAACAGCAACTGGTGCAGGAAGTACTGAGACACTGAACAGTTGGACATGTGCATTCAAAGGTTTAGAGAAGGTCCCATTAAGTTCACCTGGAAAGGTTAGAATGCATTTTAGGGTCATCCTGCAATTTCACCTGTAACCAAATCTCCCTCACTTTTAGTGAGTAGTGTATAGTCATTTATTGTTGGAGCTAGTTTGTGATCCCATGACCTGATTAAGATCAATGACTGTGTTATTTAAGTGTCGTCATCAGCTGTTCCTCAGGCTGGAGTTTGTACTTGAGTGCTCAGTCCTGACAAGAAACATGTGGGAACAGTCAGAATTTAATGTCTTCACTTCAGACTTTTAGCCATCAGTCCATCTTACTGAATGACATCACTGTCCCAGCTTCAGTCTTTGACCAGGGGAGATG